>NC_056527.1:119872570-119902649 GCF_019175285.1 Sceloporus undulatus
CCCCCCCCTGTGCCCCCCCATTGGCTTTGGTGAGGAAGGCCGTGGCCAAGGCGGTGCTGCTGCTGCTCCCGGGGGGCTGGGGGCTGTCACTCTGCTCCTGCTTGACGGCCCCCCCAGAGAAGCCCAGGCTGGGTGGAGTGGAAGCCGAGGAGGAAGAAGAAGAAGGGGAGAGCTGGGCGCCACCGCCACCACTGCCCCCAGCCCCTTTGCCCTCCGCAGCCGGAGGCAGAGAGACCACAATGTACTTCTGGACACTTCCTGAGACCGGGGGGCTGGGGGCCGCCTGCCCCCCTGAGACCAGCTTCACCAGGGGCTGGGTGCTGGGGACGGTGGTGGTGACGGGGGAGGTGGAGGTGCTGGCGGGCCCCCCGCTGAGTGTGATCACCTGCAGAAGGAGCGCAATACACAGGGCACTGTCACAGAACTGTCTGAAGGGGCGCCCCTTTGAGCAGCACCCCCCCACCCCCATGACCCCCCCAAGATACCTGCTGGGAGGTGGAGGAGCCCGAGGTGGAGGACATGACGATGAACTTGGTCGGCGGCGGAGAGGGCTGGGTGGGGGTGGCCGGCCGGGCTGTGACAAGAGTCTGCACAGGCAGCGTGATGGAGCTGGGCATCTTGAGGATGCTGGGAGCACGCGAGGCATTACTGCCCCCCTGGGGAGCCTGGGAGAGCGTCAGCGTTGGACGCGGCTGGCACAAGAGAAAGAGGGCCAAGGGTGAGTGAGACCCAGAGGACCAGGAGGAGGAAAGGGTGCTCTCCACAAGAGGGAAGAATGGACTGGAAGAGCGCTCAGTCCCGAGGGAAATCATACACTGGGTGGGTCCTCCCTTGATCTGACCTTACCTGGGTGATGGTCAGGGTGGTGCGGTTGACCTGCTGGGCCTGCATGGCAGCCTGAGCCCTGGCCTTAACCACGTGGGTACACAGGAGAGTGCCCAGCGCCCCATACTCTGAGCGATAGGCTTCCTGGTTGTCGGGTGGTGGGCGCAGCTTTGCCAAGACAGGAGCACAGTGTTTCTATGGGGAAACGGAGAAAAGGGGGCAGGCCAGTGAGTGCCAGAGAGCAAATGGGTGGGCAGAAGATTCCCCAATTGGCAATTTGCTGCAATCCATTTTTTTTCTACTCTTGCAGAAGAAAACAGGACTCTGATGCCTTTCTTGACAAATCCTGGAATACTCACGCACCTCAGCTGTGTCACAAAGGTGCAGTGATTTACCCAGGCTCCCCCTTCTGACCTCTCCCTAAAGAAAGACAAACCTCTCCCTCACCAGAAGGAGACTCTGGACGTGGTCAGCCCCAATCTTGTCAATGTTGCTGACCACAGGGCCCTCCAGCACAGAACGGACACGCTCCCCTTCCACCTGCAGCCGTGGCAGAATCAGTGTCTTGATCACCTGGAAGGTGGGAAGAGACCTCAGGTGGCGGCAGGTGAAGGGGGGACAGAGACTCAGGCTGCTCCCTCAGGGCTTCCCAGCATGCCACAAAGCCTTCTTCCACTACTCACATCATGTCCAAGCTCAGCCAGCCCTGCAATGGATCCGTAGCGCGTGGTCCATGGTGTCTTCTCATCCACCCAGCTCTGAGGGAAGGAAAGGGGAAATAAGGTAAGAAGAGGGGGGCTCCCACACTAATCCCTGCCCGGGGCCCATGGCCCTCACCTTGGTGAAGGTTTTGGTGATTCGGGACTGGATGTTGTTGGTGGTGGTACTGAAGTTCTTGCAGATCTGGGCGATGAGGCGGGCGGCAAAATCCCGCAGCGCCCAGTGGTTGTCCACGTCGGGCCTCAGGCAGAGCTGGCGGCTGACGATGCAGGTCATGACTGCTGGGATGAGTTCATGGAGCTGCAGCCAGGGAGCAGGAGAGAGGGAGATCCCCACAATAAAACCAGTCAGTTATGGCAAAGCTCCATGGCAGCACCTTCCCTCCCTCCCCAAGACAGACCCCACCCGCCCATCCACTTACATATTTCTCCAAGTAGAGAGTGGGATTGTCCATCAGCGCTTTCACCATCCGCATGAGGTAAATCAAGAGAGCGAGGTTGTTCTGGACAACGTTGACACGCACCTGGATTGTGGGGAAGGAGAGAGATGGAGCCAACATATCAGCCGTGTGGCTCCCTTCGCCCTTCCCGGTCTCACTCTGCCCTGGTGAAGGGGTGCCCTGCTCCATTTTGCCCTTTCCCTTCTGACCTTTACCAGTTCACTCAGTCCCGCCCCCCAGCTGTGCTGTGGGAGTAAGGGGAAAGGACACAACATGAAGGGGACCAAGTGAAGGCAGGGAGGGAGTCCACTAGAAGGTTCACCAGGATGCAGTTTGCTCTTGCAAGTGCCCTGCCATCCTGATTTCTGATAGGCATTGATCTACACCTTTTAATATATCTAAGTTATAATCCCTGGCTTGCATCTTGATATCAAAAGTGCATCTTGACCTGAGCAGCTATATGGCCCTAGCACGTGATCTCCCACTGAAACAAAGGGAAGCCATAGGTTTTGATATGTAAACAAATTTCCTTTCCCAGCCCTGGAAATGGATGAGATTATGCAAGGAGCTGCTAAGTGCTCTCAGGAAAGATGCTATCATGTGTCTCAAGGAAGTGTCTCTCTTTGTGATTGAGGGGGAGCCAGGTAAATCAAAAGAATAACATTTGCAAAGCCATTTGGGTCCCTGGTCTGTCGGAAACTTGGGGAGATGAAACATTTGGGGGAAGATGTGAAATACACATCAAACAGTCTCCTTTGATTACCCCTTTGTCTGGAGATCCAGTTAAACCCTAAAAGGGTCTCCCAAATTTGAGAGAGCTGCTGCGGCCAGCCACTAGCTGCTGCTACCAGCCACTCTGGGCTGCTACCAGTCACTCTCAGCTGCAGTCAGCCATCCACTGCAGCCAAGCCAGTCATTCATTGCTGGTAGCCAAGAGCTAAGTCAGTTTTTTAAAGTCAGTCTCTCTCTCTGACTGGCCTGCTTAACCAGAATTGCAGACCCACACACACAAATTGGAAGACAGAACTTCTACATAAGGTGAGCATTTCCGTTAGACAAGCCTAATATCTATTCCACATTTACCACGTTATTTCCTGAGTCTTGTATGAATGTGTGAGCGTATGTGCCTGTATGTTTGAATCCTTCTTTCCAATAAAAGAGACATGATTGTACTTAGAGCCTCTGCCTCATTTCTGGATTTCTAGTTCCTGGTATACAGATCGAAGGGGCGATCCCATCTGAGGTGTGGTAACAGGCCTCCTCTCGTGACCTTGAGCTAATTAAATTCCCCATTGATAATTTGGTCACTGTTCACTGTTACATTTCTCTAGTGTGGCAAAGACCCTGAACCATAGCAGCCTCCTGGACAATATTCTCTGGATCCTGCCAGTAGAAGTACAACTGGAAGTATGTGGATCACGAAGCTGGAAACAAACTACTGGCTGCATTTGTTCAATCTTACTCCCCAAACTGTTCACAGAGAAGTTTTGCTTCATACTCCTCAAGCAAAGCACCTGGCTCCTGCCTAAAATGCTTATGTCTGTTCTGAATACCAAGAGCTGAATACGTCTCTCCTGGTCATTTCTCCATAATCAGGTTGGGGGGAAGGTGGGGGGAGCAGGCCAGCACAAAGGCTATCTCATTTGGCTTCCCTGCTCAGCTGGCATGAGAACTGGAAAAGCTAATGCTTTTCCAAACCTCTACCAGTGCCTTCCCCACAGGACTTGGGGCAAGACAACTAGAGATGGGCTGGCTGGAGGACTCCCCACCACCACCACCACTGGGAGCAAGGAGGCCAAACCCACCATAGCCAGAGAACCCCACTTCCAGCAGCTGTTCACCTCATCCCACCTCAGTCGATGGTGTTGGGTATACCAGCAAATCTGGCACCCACACTTGGACCAGGAAAAAGACAGCATAGGAGACATCCTCCTGATGCCCAAGTAGGTAGATGTACACATACATCACCTTTTGGGTTCCTTACTTTTTCTGTCCTGGATTGTGCACTGGTGAACCAAACCCAGGAATCCCACTGGTTTCAGAATTGGGGGCAGAGCCACTTAGGAGACCCACAGCCCTCCAACCACTCACAGAGAAAAGGCTCCATGTCTGGTGAATTCAGAGACAAGATAAGAGTGGGGGGGGGGGTGTCAGGCCTCCTGGAAATGTCCCTTCCTTACCCCTTCTGAGATGAAGGTGCTGAAGCGCGGCAGCATCTGGTACAGGCCAGGGTCGGTGGCGATGCTCTGAAGGGCCTCCTGTAAAGGGTGTGTGTGTGTCAGTCTCCACACCAGCCAAAGAGGGGAAAGGGGCTGCCTGCTGGCTGAGCTCAGGGGCCAGTCTCAGCCAGGGAAGGAGATGGGGCAGGCCCAGAGATAAGTGGGGATGCTCCCCTCCCAGTGTGGGGGCAACGCAGGCCAGCCATACGTTCCTGTGAGAGGCGGCATCCATGAGGCTCCCCTGAAGGCAAAGCCAAATAACCCCATGGGGCTCAGAGCTGGGTCTCTCTGGAATGCCTGCTTCTCTTGGGTCAGGCTAGGGCCCTCACCGCACGCTTGGCTTCACAGGACCCCACGCAGGCCTCCGTGATCTCTTTGTAGTACAGCTGCTGCTCCACCGAGAGCTCATGGATACTGCGTGGCTTCAATTTCAGGGGTGCGCCCTCCAAAAGGGGGGCCTTTTTCTCTTTGCCTGGGCGGGGAGGAAGACAAGCAGAAAGATGGAGGCGCAACCCTAACCCTTCCTGAAGCACCCCACCCAGCACCACAGGGCCGATGCCTCTCTTGTACAAAATATGGCTCCACAGTAATGTAGAGTAGCTTGTGACAAATTAAATTACAGCAAAATAGGGAGCTGGGGACTTTGGAAGAAAAGCACCGCCTCACACCAGCAAAGGTTTAGTTGGCTCCCATGGTGCAGGGCTGCAGTGCGCAGAAGACTAAACGCAGGAAAGAAAAGCTTTCCTCCGGAAACACTGCTCACGTCTCTTGCTCCAGAACCGAGCAGGCATTGCTCAGCCATCAATTTTAAAAAGTCATCATATTCTGCTCTCTTTGTGATAGACTTTAAAATGCCACAGCCGCCCCAAGTAGATCGATATCCGGAAGACACTCCCTCTCCCTCACACAAGTGGAATGAGGCACCAGCACCCAACTTTTGCCAGAAACATTAGAGGTCTCGGCTTCCTCTGACCCCAATCCATCCCTACCATGTGCCTAACCTTTGCTATCGGCTGATGCGACGTTCTGCCCTTTGCCCTTGAGGGTGCCGTCCTCCTCCTGGCCAGGCTTAGTGGCTTTCAGGGGCTCCGTGGCCTCTACTTTCTGTTGCTCCTTGGGGGCTGTTGGTGGGGGGAAAGGGGCAGAGTATGGTCAAGAAGGCACCCACAGGACCTTGAGGACCCTTTGGCAGCTGGACAGAGACTGGGTCTTGCCACTCACCTGGTGGTGGGTTTTCTGGGATGGCAGGTTGGACACCCTCAATGCTCAGCCAGTGTGCTACCAAGAAAAAGAGCAAGTGCCTCAGAGAAATACCCCTCAGAACGCCCTCCCTCCATGCCCAGGGGACTGATAGACCGCTGCCTTGACAGTTAAAACGCTTTTGGAGTATACGGATAGCTAGTCCTCATTGCTGCAATGGAGATGAGCTAGGAATGTCAAGGCAAACCCCCAATCGCTCAGGGGAGAAGGGCATCTTTGTGGCATCCCTCTCCATCTGAGGATGGGTGCTCCATCATAACCACTCGCTCACCTGGTCAACTGCCCTGCCAACTTGGGCATCAGGGAGAGGGGGCTGTTGCCTCTGCAAGGCATGCCAGAGCTGTTACTCTGTGGCTCCCTTTTCTTCTCCTGCTACTGGCCTTGCTTTGCCTGGATCCACAAAAGGCTCTGAGACAAGCCTCTCTCTCTGGAGACATTTACCAGCCTAGTGTCAGATCCAGTCTGTTTGGGCCACAGCTGTCAGGGAGGATGGTGTTGGGCAACCCCTGGGGACTGCTCTCCCAGCCCCAGCTGGGGACGGGAGGCAGGCCTCACCCTTGAGGCAGACGTCCAGAGGCACGCGGGGGAGAGGCGTGTTGATGATGTCGCTCAGGTCCACCTCCTTCTCCTCGTAGAAGTAGAGCTCGCGGCCCCCGCCGCTGGCGTAGCGGAAGGGGATGAACTCCTGGGCATGGAACCCGTACAGTGGCTGCCGGAGGGAGGAAGAGAGAGAAGCCGGTCAAGGCTCGGTGGCCAGAGAGCCAGGCGGCCCCGGGGCCTCTGACCCCCCTCTGCCGCCTGCAGCCCACAGGGCCAGCCCCGAGGCGGGCAGGAGGCGCTCCTTCCGCTCACCTCCACGTTCTTCAGCTTGAGGGCGAAGTCAAAGTCAGCGGTGCTCAGGTTCCTCCGCTTCCCCATCCGCATGAACTTCAGCGCGTCCTGTGGGGCAGCAGAGCCTGATTCCCTGCCCCTCCCTCCCTCCCTCCCTCCCTTTGGCTGACCTGGGCGACCCACTTGAGGGGAGAGTGCGAAGCAGCAGCAGCAGCAGCAGCCCCCCTGCGAGGTGGGCCACTCCTGTGGCGCCCTCCCTTGACAACCTTCCCTCCCCGCGAGGCAGGCTGTCCCCTGTGTTCCCTCCCGCTCCGTCCCTTCGCTCACCTGGGCGACCTCCTTGAGGCGGTAGCTGACCTCGTCGGCCAGGAGCTGGCAGGTCTCCTCGGGCAGCTGCGCGACGCCCACCGTCTCGGCCACCGCCTTCATGGACTCGCCGGGCAGCTGCGTCGTCAGGAGGCTCAAGGGGCCCGAGGGCCCGCCGCCTTGGCCCGCCGCCTTGGCCCGCCTCTCCTCGGCCATGGCGCGCGAGGGGTTCCCCCGAGCATGTGCAGAGCCTCTCTTCCCTGCTACGCATGCGCGCGGCCCTCCAGAGAGAGAGAGAGAGAGAGAGAGAGAGAGAGGGCGGTCCTAGAGCGGAGGCGCTGCGCAGGACTTCCGGTCCCGGCGGCCGGGGAACAAGGGGGCCATTTCTGCGCCTGCGCAGAGGTCCGGCCGGGAGAGGCGGGTCTCCCTCTCTCGCCCCCAGAGAGAGCGGGAAGGAGAGGGGCTCGGGGCCCTGGCGGCGCCCCCCAGAAAGAGGTAGCCCCGCCGCATTGGGCTCCGCTGGGCTGGGAAGCGGGGGAGGCCTGGCTGGGGCCCCCGAAGCCCCTGGCTCTCCGGGCATTCGCCCTCCCTGGGCCTCTGGGGCCCCTCCTCCGCCTGGCCTTGGAATAGGGCTCTTCAAGCCTGGCCTCGCTCTCGCTAAGTGCAGAGAGAAGAAGGGACCCCGGAGATGGACTGCGGCGGAAGGCCAAAGGGATAATGGCAGTCTTAGAGCAAGGGCCCTGATCCCCTTCTGCCACGCATCCCCATTGGCCTCCCTTTGAAGACCTCCGAGGAAGGAGTGGGTTCCACCCTCGAACAGCCCTGACTCCTAATGTTGAGCTGCAGTCTCTTTTGCATCCATGGCTCCATTGGGTCCTGTTCTCTGGAGCAGCAGAAAACAAGCTTGCTCCCTCCTCAAGATGGCCTCCCTTCAAATACTTAAACAGGGCTCTCCTATCTCCTCCAACAGCGGGGTCCCTAGTGATGTCTTCTTCTATCGGCTGGTTCAAAGGGCATCGCACAAAACAGATGCCTTAAAGCACATTTCCTTCCCTCTTCTCCCATTTCCTCATTCTCTCGCACACAGAGCCCTGGCCCCAGAAGGCCACTTTCTGCATCCACAGTGCAGCCATTAATATAAACCTATAGCAGGAACGTTAATCTTGAAAACCCATCCATCTCAACCTGTCTTTCTCTTCCAGGGCCCACGTTGCGCTCCAGTCCGTTGGTTTCAGCCAAGGGTCCAGCCTGCTTCTGCCGCGGATGTGATGGCCCTCGGCCCCCCTCCCTCCGAGGCAGCCCCCCTCCTTGCCTCGCTACGGCCATCGCCGCCGCCGCCGCTGATCCCCGGCTCCCCTTACGCGGTGCTGGTGCTGCAGGAGGGCTACTCGGAGGAGCTGCCGGACGGATCCACCCGGGCAGACGGGACCGTGACTCTTGTCCTGGGGCCACACCTGACCCTGGTGGACACAGGGGGCCCGTGGGGCCGGGAGCGGCTGCTGGCGGGGCTGGCGGAGAGGGGCGTCTCCCCTGGGGACATCCGGCACCTGGTCTGCACTCACGGCCACTCGGACCACGCAGGCAACCTCAATCTCTTTCCCCAGGCGGAGCTGATTGTGGGGACGGATGTCTGCCTCCCAGACGGGTGCTACCTGCCCACGGGGCTGCGCCAGGGGGACCCCTACCCTCTCCATGCGGGGCTCCTGGAGGTCCTGCCCACCCCAGGCCACACGCAGGCTGACGTCAGCCTGCTGGTCAGGGGCACGGCCCTGGGGGACATCCTAGTGGCCGGGGACCTTTTCGAGTGTCAGGGGGACGAGGGGCTCTGGCAGGCCCTCAGCGAAGACCCTGCGCGCCAGGCACAGAGCCGGACCCAGGCTCTTGCCATCGCCAACATCATTGTGCCTGGGCATGGGCCACCCTTCTGGGTCTCCAGGAAGGAGCCAGGCAGAGGAGGCATGGCAGGGGACCCTTCCAGATGACTCATTTTGAGGTCTCCATGAGGAGAAAGAAGCCGCCCTGGACTTCTTCTTGTTCCTGTGCGTTCCCATTGAAGTAAGAGTCCCAATTAAAAATGGTATGGAGCAAAGAGAACAGCGAATTGTTTTGGAGATCCAGGTACAGAAATAAGGAAGGCTGTGTTCTGCAGAAAAGGGCAGCTCAGATGGGGAAGAGATTGGCAGCCACTGGAGGCTCTGCACCCAGGAGGCTGCAGCTCAAATGGAGCCCACAGGGACCAGGGAGGGGGAGACCCTTTCTAGTGGCCAGGAAATGACTCCCTCCCTCCCAGGGGTTGGCTGGGATCCCCCTTTCTGATCCAGCTCTGGGCAGCATTTTGTGGGGGCCTTGGTGGATCTTTTAGCCCTCTCAGGTTTTGGAAGCTGGCCCCAGCAGAATGAACCCACCCCTTTATTATTATTATTATATTATTATTATTATTATTAACCTTTATTTATGAAGCGCTGTAAATTTACACAGCGCTGTACATGCAATCTTTTTAGTTAGACGGTTCCCTGCCCTCGGGCTTACAATCTAAAAAGACATGACACAGAAGGAGAAGGAGAAGACATGACACAGAAGGAGTCCCATGGAGGGGTGTTCTTTGCCCCCGTGGCTAAAGTGTGCAACACACACGCTCCTGATACCCAGCCGCTCCTTGCCCCTGCAGCCATTATCGGTTCAGCTGAATTGCCCATTGGCACGGGCAAAGGTGGCATTTATGAGGCTCAGGAGAGTGATGGTGTCACTTTGATGGGTGGGAAAGGGCCCCCTCCCCCTCTGTGGCTTCCTCTCCCGCGTCACATGCACACCCTCCCCGCCAGGCTTTGCCCATAAATTGGCTCTGGCTCCACGGAAGCGCAGTCCCTTCCGTCGCTGCTGCCGCACCATGTGCACAGGGGCCTGCTCCAGGGTGGTGGGGGCCGCGCTGTGGCCTTTTGCCCTGCTGGCCATTGTGGCCAATGTGCTCCTGGCCTTCCCGGACTGGAAGACTGAGTACGTCCATGACTTTGGCCAGCACCTGACTCCTGAGGTCCTCTACCTGGGGGGCCTGGTTGGAGGGGGTGTCATGGTAAGGAGTCCATGTCTTGCACAGCTGCTGGATCCGGTGGGGGGATTCAGCCTCTCCTGGCTGCAACCACTGGCACTCGATGCCTTTAGGTGGGGAAAAGGAGGATGAGGACTGGCATTGGCCTCACTGTTGAGGCAGTCGGAAGGATCTGCACCCTTTTCTTCTAAGGCCTGGCTGGAGGAGCGTTCCCATCTGCCTTTACAAGAGCTCTGTGAGGTGGGCCACTCACACACTCCTCACAGAGAGGAAGAACTGGGCAATGGTCATGGTAGGCCTGGGATATGCCATGGGGTGGGGTGAGCATGGAGAACCCTTCCAGTGTGGACTAATGGGTCCTCTGTCCCCCCAGGTGCTGATCCCAGCCATCCACATCCAGGCCACCGGGAGCCATGGATGTTGTGGAAACCGCTGTGGGGTGAGCTTGGGCTGCCTTGGAGAACTGACATATCTACTATTATTCACCTGGCCGGGGGGGGGGCAGTGGGAGGAAGTGTGTCACCAGTGTCAAAGTCCCGACTTTCAAGGGGCCCAAGCCTTCTCTGTCCCTCTTGCTCCAGTGGTGCTGCCAGGAGGACATAGCGCTGGCAGGGGGAAGAGCTGAAGGTGCCCCCAGTTCCCTTGGGGTGTGATCTGGCCACATCCCCTTCCTCACCCTTGTTCCTTCCTGCCTGCTTCCAGATGTTTCTCTCAGTGCTTTTGGCTGCTGTGGGGGCTGTGGGGGCCACTTACGCCATCGTTGTCTCCATGCTGGGCCTGGCCCATGGCCCCCCGCTGCCAGTATCTGCAAAATGGGACCCACTTGGATTGGGGCCGCCCCTTTGAGCACAGCGAGGAGCCTTTGAGGTGAGCAAGGCATCTGCCTGGGTTGGTTGGGCAGAAGAGGACCTTGCTGGGTTCTTGTGGGGGGTGGGTCACTGTTAGGCCTGTTTTGAGTTGTGCGGAGCAACAAGTGGGGGGCAACCTCTGCAAGGAGTTCTGGGGCACTGCCACGTGGGGAGCTTGGTGTGGGTTTGTTGGAGTCACCCATTTCAGAATCAGTTTTCTATTCTCAACAAATGAAGAGTGTACAGAGAATGAATTTTAAAAAAACACAATGAGAAGGAAATTACAAGCCACGGCTGACAAGTGTGTTCAGATCTTCAGACCCCCTTCTCCCAATTAAGGGGTCAGTTTGGGAAGCCTGAGCGGGTGGCTTCTGTGGCCCTCAGAGCCACGCTTCAGGGCTCCACAGCAGGGCAGCAAGACCTTTCCCTCATTGGTCAGTATGTAGCTGGGGAGCAATGTGGCCGGTTTCCCTGGGAGGAGAGCATGCAGGAGGCGGCTGCTTCATCTCTTTAGTCAACAATGGCCTCTTTTCAACCTGGGGAGAAGTGACCAGTGGGGTCCCACAGGGATCTGTCCTGGGCCCAGTGCTATTCCACATCTTTATCATAGAACTGTACAGTTGGAAGAGACTGCAGGGGCCACCCAGCCCAACCCCATCCTGCCATGCAGGAACTCTCTGTCAAAGCATCCCCATTGACAGATGGCCATCCAGCCTCTGCTTAAAGACCTCCAAGGAAGGAGACTCCACTACACTCCAAGGAAGGAGTGGGTTCCACTGTCAAACAGCCCTTACTCTCAGGAAGTCCCTCCTAATGTTGAGCTGGAATCTCTTTTCCTGGAGCTTGCATCCATTTGGGTCCTAGTCTTTGGGGCAACAGAAAACAAGCTTGCTCCCTCCTCAATATGACATCCCTTCAAGTATTTAAACAGGGCTATGAATGACTTGGATGACAGAACTGGAGTATACTCGTCAAATTTACAGATGACACCAAATTAGGAGGAACACCCCAGAGGACAGGGTCAAGATTCAAAATGACCTGAAAAGATGAGAAAACTGAACTTCAAGACGGAGAAATGTAAGGTCCTGCACTTAGGTAGAAAAATGAAATGCACAGATATAGGATGATGGGGGACACATGACTGAATGAAACTACATGTAAAAGGTATGTAGGAGTCCAAGTAGACCACAAGTTGAACATGAGTCAACAGTGTGATGTGACAGCTAAAAAGGCCAATGTGATCCTAGTCTGCATTAATAGAAATATAGTGTCACGATCGAGGGAAGTAATAGTGCCACTGTATTCTCCTTTGGTCAAGTCTCACCTGGAATAATCCTGTGTCCAGTTCTGGGCACCACCATTTAAAAAGGATGTGGAGAAACTGGAGCCTTGTGTCCAAAGGAGGCCAACTAAAATGGTGAAGGGCCTGGAAACCATGAAGCACTATAGGAGAGACTCAGGGAGCTGAGGATATTTAGCCTGGAGAAGAGAAGGTCAAGAGGTGATATGAGAGCCCTGTTTAAATACTTGAAGGGATGTCATATTGAGGAGAGAGCAAGCTTGTTTTCTGCTGCTCCAGAGAATAGGCCCTGAAGCAATGGATGCAAGCTCCAGGAAAAGAGATTCCATCTCAACATTAGGAGGAACTTCCTGAGAGTCAGGGCTGTTCGACGGAGGATCACACTTCTTCCTTGGAGCTTCATTATTATTATTATTATTATTATTATTATTATTATTATTATTATTTATATCCCGCCCCTTTGAGGTCAATCGGGGCGGCTAACAATAATAAAATACAATACAATATATACAAAAACTTCCCTCTCCCCCCCCTTAAAAAGTTATTAAATCACTTATGATTAAAACCAACAAATTAAACAACATAACACACATACACACCGTTACAAAACAGACAAAAACAAAACAGCAAACTGTGGCAGCAATCCACTCAAATTTCCAGAGAGGACCTTAGGGACTCCCATGAGAAGAGGGTTCCTGAGGGTGGGATTATCTGTCCAGGAAAGGCCTGCCGGAAGAGATCCGTCTTGACAGCCTTTTTAAAGCTGTCTAAAGATGTCAATTGACGGATCTCGTCCGGCAGGTCATTCCATAATCTGGGGGTGACAACAGAAAAAGCCCTCTGGGAGGTAGCCGAAAGCCTAGATCTTTGAGGCTGCAGCAAATTCCTCCCAGAGGAGCGGAGTGTGTGGGGAGGATTGTATGGGAGCAGGCGGTCCCTGAGATAGTTTGGACCCAAGCCATTTTGGTGGAGTCTCCTTCCTTGGAGGTCTTTAAAGCAGAGGCTGGATGGCCATCTGTCAGGGATGCTTTGATTGAGAGTTCCTGCAAGGCAGAAGGGGGTTGGACTGGATGGTCCTTCTGGTCTCTTCCAACTCTATGATTCTGTGTTTACAAGTCAGCTGAGTATTGCTGGGGACCAAGAAGAGACCCAGTGGCCAGAGAGGCAAAAGATCAGCTGATCTGCCAGTTTTTGAGCAGAGCAATCACCTGATGGCCGCACGTTCTTCCTCTGCTTCCTCCTGGGTCATGCTGTCTCCTGTCATATAGATATACCATCAACCCTTTACCCTGGGCTATTAGCCAACAATCTAGCCACAAAGGGGTTGCCCACCCTCCAGAAATATGATTGCCAGTGCTGTTTTGGATCACGTCTTCATGGCTGAGAAAGAGCCCCGTTGTATCTCCCAGGGAGATAGGATGGGAGGAAAAGCAGCAGGGCCATAGACCACCCAGTGGGTTTCTAGAGGTAGTCTGGACTTGCAGGTGGATGGACCCTGAGTTACAGTCCCCCAGGAGAGGCTTACCAGGCATTTGCCCTGGGTCACTTGGGGGTATTCTTCTCCCTTGTGTTTCCATTCAGAAGGACATATGTGTTTTCATTTAAGGGTTTGCTTCACTCTGCTACTCTGCCATGAGAAGGCAGTTCACAGATGCACATGCAGAGTGGCAAATGTTCCTTGAAAGCAAAGGGAGAAACCCACCAGAATGGTCCATTAGTAAGCCTTGCCAGCAGCTCAGGCCTCCCTGGGATCTGGGCCCATCCCACACAACAGCAAGTCCTTCAGTCCCAATAACCGACTCAGCATGGCTTGGGGGCACTGGGGTCCTTCAGAGAAGTACTTGTAATGTGCCTGCTGCCAAGGCTGTACTTGACATGGAGGGGGATGGCCTGGGGGTCCCAAGATGGGGGGCTCCTCTCCCCTTGCAAACACACTCCTTTGCCAGACAGCTATGCCAGCTCAGTGGATGCTGAGGGCAAGGGGGGCAGAGCAGATGAGTGCCAGATGGCCCCTCGTGGTCCCATCCTGCCCCCCAACCGTTTTCTCTCTCCTCTGTGCCAGCAAGGACAGCTACCTCTTCAATGCGGAAATGTGGGACATCTGCAAGGACCCCCCAAGGGTCATCTTGTTCAACGTGGTCCTCTTCTCTCTCATCCTGGGCGCTGGGCTGGCGGAGCTGGGCCTCTGCCTTGTCCAAATCTTCAATGGCCTCTTTGGCTGTGTCTGTGGGACCTGCCGCGAGGAGAAGACCCTGGTGAGACCCCCAAACAGACCCAAGTACAAGTGCCCTTGCCTGCTGCAGGACAGCCTGAGGGGGTTGCAGCCGTGGAAAACACTCCTTCCTTGGAGAGTGGTGGCGTCTCCTCCTTTGGAGGTCTTTAAACACAGGCTGGATAACCATCTGCCACAGGGAGGGCTTGGACTGTGATTCCATGCAGATCGCCACAGAGCATCTGGGTCCTGGTGGGCAGAAGGAGCTGGACCTTTGAGCCTGTGCATTACTGGAGTGGGTGGTGCCTCTGAGCATGTTCAGAGGGCAGGGAGGACCCCTCCCCCATCATCTGTGCCAGGCCTCCGAAGAGGGGGAGAGAGGTGCCCCCTCCCCACACTGGCAATCTTCATGGGCTGGGCCCCTTCACCCCTTTCTCCCCAACTCCTGTGTCATCTTTGGTTTCTGTCTTTCCTCCAGGAAACCTACAACTAAGACTTGTGAAAGACTACTTCCTCCTCTGATACCTGCCGCTCTTGCAGGAGATCCCTCTGCCCTTTGCAGCTGGGAGGACCCCTACTCTCCATGGGCTCCTATGCCTGACCCCCATTGCCACTGCTCCCTTCCAGCTGCATATCAGCATGGAAGCCCTGCTGGCAATAAAATATCTCCCCAACCCTGAGTGTGGCTTCTTTTTCCTTCTCTGAGTGCTCTTGGCCATGATTCATGCTTCCGCCACGCCTGATGATAAGAGACCCAAACTGAGCAACTGTTGGCAAGGGCTGCCTGGACTGCAGAGATCTTTTTGGCTCCTTCAGCCCTGGCAGGACTGGACGACACCAGCGGGATGGAAGTGAGGAGGCCTCTCCTCCTTGGTGGGTTGGAGGTGGATTGGGGCCGGGGTGGTGTGCTAGGGGTAGTCAAATGGCTTCCCCGGGGACAAATCCCTAGGCTCTGTTTTGGGGGTCTCTCCTTCTGCAAACCCTCCACTTCTTGCAGTCCCTGCAGTGTGGGCCTTGGCTTGCTTCCTGGGATCAGTGGGTTCCCCTTGGGGTGCGACCCTGTTCCTGGAGCCCCTTGGGAGGGGAGGGGGGAGGTCCTGCCACCTCAACATAAGGGAATGCAGAGTTGGATCCACTGACCCCTCCCTCCGTCTCGGTTAGCCCAGAGCCGGGCCCTTACCTAGAGCCTCCCCTGCCCCAGCAACCTCCACCATTTCCTGCTTCTGTCACCCCAAAAGTGCCATCCCTCTCCTACTGGGTGGCCGAAGGTCATCTCTTGCTGCCAGACCCAAAGAGGGCATTTCCTGGGCACCACTGAAATGCCTGTACTCCACCCAGGATATCCCTTCTTCTACCATGGGGTGCCTCTTTGGAGCAAGAAGGGTGTTGATTTGCCAAGCAACAGAGGAGGGTCTGGCTAATTTGGGGCAAGGGTGTCAACCAACACATATGAGGGAGCATGAGAGCTTATGAGCACACAAAGAGTGTCATCTTGTCACAGTTGTTGCACACTGTCACACGAGAGCCAGCTCAGATCCAGCATGTGATGTGCAGGTTGCCAAGTCACCCTGGCAGGAACTGAATAGTGACTGTGGCCCCAGTGCAGCCAGAGTGCCATCTCCTACAGGAGGGGGGCAGAGCTCCAAGGCATGGTCAGGGCTGTCCTGCCTCTGGGCAGAACTGAGTCTGGCCCCATAGCCAATAGCCCCCCCATGGGGTCTCTGGATGCTTCTGCTGACCCCTTTGGCCCACCAGACCTCCTGCCCTTTGAGCATGACCAGCCTTCCCCAGCTCAAGTGGTGGGCAGTGCAGGGTCAGGCCCTGGGTGGCCTGTCCAGGGGTGCCTCGGCGGCTCTTCCTCAGCCTCCTTTTGTTTTCATCGTGCTTTTATGTGAATTTTTCTGGTGCAATTCCATTACATTCTCTATGGGGCCCCGTCCTCGAGATCATTGCAACCTTACCAAAATCTCCAGATACACACTAGAACACCTGCAAAGGGTGGGGGGCAGCCCCTGCAGGCACTGCTGTTGTCCCCCATTGCAGTCATCCTTCTGCTCAGGTGGGTGGGGGGAAGCATTTCCAGTGCATGTGGAGATGGCCAAAGGCCCTCAAGCTTCCTTGCAGGCAGAGTGCGCTGGCCCCCATCCCCTCTCCAAGTGGCTCTCTCAGCTCATGTGGGGCAGCATTTGGGTTCCCTGGGGCTGCTCTTCCATCTCATAGGTCTGCAAAAGAGAAGGGGCTGCACCCCACCACAAGAGCCTAGAAGTGCAGAGTAGTGGAAAGGCCTGGATCTAGGCCCCAAGCGACGCAGCAGCTGGTGCCCTTAAAGCACTGGACTTACTCAGAAGCCAGGTTCTGCACAGCTGCAGCTGAAGCAGAAATGAGAAGGCCAAGGGTAGACACCTGAGCATGTGCAGAGTACATCACCCTTGCCATTGAGGAACCCCCGCCCCAGAGAAGCACCATGCCGGAGAAGAGCAAGCATCCCCCCAAGAAATTCCCCGAGACCCCTCCAGGTTAGGCACAAAGCCAGCCTGATTTCTCTCTCAGCTCCTGCCCCAGAAAAGCCCTCCACCCCACCCTTCCTGCCCTCCTCCCTGGGTGAAGGTGGAGCGTGTCCCTCTGAGCAGGAGAGCCAGGAGGAACCAGGAGGAAAGAAATCCCACTTGTCCCCCAGCCTTCCTCTCCTTGTTTCGTGGCCCTGACCCTGCACAGCCAAAGTGAGGTGGGGTGGCTGCCATTGAATGATTCCCTCCTGTGAGCAGGTGGGGCCCAGCTGGGCCCAGGTGGCTATTAAATAGCAGAGGCCACTGAAGCCAGAGACTCTGCCGGAGGGAGGGCAGAGCAGAGGACAGCGAAGACGATGATGATGATGGCCGACCAGGGCTGCTCCCCACACCAGCCTTTCCCCCGCTGGATTCCCTCTCTCCACCCAGCGGCTATGTCCGAAGAACACCAGCCGGAGATGGTCACCACACCCCTCTTGGTGGACATAGAGGACATGCCCAGCCACCCTGTCTTGCAGGGTGAGTACTGGTCATTCCCAGGTCATCTCAAGCATTGTTGTGGGTGGGTGGGTGGATCCCACCCCACTCAATGTCTCCTCTCTCTTTTCCTTTTTAGTGCTGTGCAAGGTCCTCTGGATGGTGCTGCCCATCACTGGCCTCGTCCTGGGTGAGTCAGGCAGACCCACAGCTCTCTGCTGCCAGGGATCGGGGGGGGGGGGGGCTGGCTCTTGCTCTCTTCAGGATGGGTACATGCCCCCCATTCATTGGCATTGACTGGACAGGCCTGGGCTGCTGAAGCCCCCTCCCTACTAACTGGAGGAATGCAATGGGATGGGGGGATCAGGAGCAGAAGGGAAGCATTTGCCCACTGTTAGGCAGGCCTTTTTTGGGGGGAGGAGGGGGTATGGTGGAGCTATGACCCAACATACACAGAGCTCCTTTATTGGCTCATCAGCCCCAGTGGTGACAGTGTGCCATGCCTTTGCCCATCTTGCCTCCATGGCCCTATCTTCCAGGTTCCGGGCCCCATTGTTCCTAGTTGAGAAGTGCCTGAAGGGCAATAGCCCAGAACTGCTCCCCCTAAATCTCCCACAATGCCTCCCTCCTGGGTTACAGGCCCCTGAAGTGCCATAGGGGCAGGGTTTTTTTTTGGGGGGGGGATATGGCAGAGGCTCTGGGGTTGATTCAGGCAAGATGTGCAAAACTTGGGGGAAGAGGGATCTCTAGCCACCTGATCCCCTCCTGTTCTCTTCTCCCCACAGGAGCAGTCTACTTGGACCAATGCCCACGGCAGCCACTCCTTCCCATCTACCTGATCATCCTGGGCACTCTGACTGTCCTCCAAATCCTCCTTGGCTCCCTCCCCTGTGGGGCCGGCACTGTGTGGCAAAGGATCTTGATCTTCCCTCTGCAGATTACCTGCTTCCTCTTCTTCTTCGCCTGGTTCCTTGCGGGTGAGTGATGGGCCCTTTGCAAAGTGCCTCTGTGCCCGCAGCTGCCTTGCCACAGCTTAGCTGCAAGGTAGAGGGATGCCTTTGTCCCTCATCAGGCCCCCGGCCCCCGTCTCCCCCTCACTTTCTCCTTCCAGCATCATCCCACAGGCTCAAGGTTAGTACCCCTCCCATTAGGACTTCCCACGGCCAAACCATCCTGGCCAACACCTTGGCTTCGCTCTCCCCGACCCCAGCTGCCTCCACTAAATGGGTTGAACACAAACACCAGCCCAAGGCCAGGGACCTCTTCCTGCCAGCCAGAGTCCCAGGGGGATCTTTCCAAACCCAGAGGCTTAAACTGCTGTGGTGCCACATCCCTTCCAACTGTCCTGATTTGGCTCAGTCCCTTTAATCCACTTATGCCTCACTTTTCAACCTGCTTTTACATTCTCTTGCTTTCTTCTGACTCCCACTTTCCTTGTTGTGCTCAGCTTACTTCCATTGCTGCAGATTGAGTTGAAAGGGCAGAGGTTGTTTGCGCTCCCTTAACTCAGCAGGAAGAAGAGGGCAGAATTTCCCCTCCCTGCTCAGCTCGCTTGTCTTTCATTTGCCTGAGGTTGGGGTGGCATGCCTTCCTTTTCTCCCTCTTGCAGTGGGGCTCCTCCAGATGCTCCAGAGCATCTCTTCCCTCATGCACAAAAAAGGCCTGTGCGTGGACGCTGTGCATTGCTCTTCCTCAGGGGTTCCCAGTTTTCGCATTGCTCTTCCTCTCTCCGGTGCCTCATTATCTCCCCCCACCCAGGTCCCACTCCTGCTGTAGCCATCTTGGATCAGCATAAACTTGAGGGGGGAAGAGAAGGCAATGAATGCCCCCAAGAGGCATGGCTGGCTACCTCCTTTGGAGGAACAGAGGCACCTGCACATTTGTAGGATTGGGTGAGGGTTTCACAGGTGGATTTGCAGTAAACAGTTTGGGATACAGGCAAAGGATGGGGCTTCTGCCCTGGCTTGCAATCCCCCACTGCCTATACTGCACCCTTGTGTATGCTTTGCTAATTCCTGGAATTACCAGAGCTGTGAGACGTTATCTTTTGCAGACCGAACCTCCTGGCTGGCTTCGCCCTTCAGGGGACCCTAGTCCCAAAGCAATGCCTGCATCTGTGGCAGGAGTGTTAGAGCCCTTGGTTGGCTCTGGGTTCAAACTCCCACCACCACCATTACCACCACTATCATCACCATTCCCACCATGGGGAAGGTGCCTCCACACCCAAGGCCTGTGAGCCCCTCCCAGCCCATCTCCAGGCATGGCAGAAGCTGGATGGGCCAAAGGCTCTCACTACCTGAGCACTGGGCTTCCACCTGCAGCTGCTTTTTTGCCAACCTCTCCTCCTCCTCCTCTGTTCTCTGCAGGCAGCGTGTGGGTCTACTCAATCTATCCTCCAGACTACGAAGCAGTGGGAAGCCAGAGCTTCTGCCAGCGCACCCTCTTCCTCTTTGCCTTTGGCGTCACCACCGCCCTCCATGTTGTCCTGGGAATGGCCTTCCTCTTTTCCCTCTGCATCCTGGCCACTTTCTTCATCCTTGGTGTCTCCCTACCCAACAGCTGGAGTGGAGACTGAGGGGACTCATAGCTGCAGCTGTAGTGTTGCACCTGCATTTTGGGGTGGGTTGTTGCGAGACTCTTTTACTGTTGGTGCCCTTAGACCGCTTTGTGAATAAAGTGACTGCCTCTGCTGTGCAGGACTTCCCTTTTGTGCCTTGTTGGGAGGGAGGGCCCCAGGCATTAAGCACAGGCTCCCTGCCTGGTAGCAGAAAGGACTCTCTCACTGCACCCCACAAATGCACACATTCTTCCTTTCAAATGGTCTGTGGCTTTCTGAGTGAGAAGAGTGGTGCTCAAGTGGGGGAGGCATTTTCTCTGCCACAACCTCCCAGCGTGTGTTGGGGATGGGAGAGGCACAAGAATGCATGTTGGGTGAAGGAGAAGCTGATTTCAGTCAACATTAGGAGGAACATCCTGACAGTAAAGGCTGTTTGACAGTGGAACACACTCCTTCCTCAGAGATTTTGCTGGAGTCTTTGTAGGTTTTTAAACAGAGGCTGGATGTGAAGTCAATGTGAAGTCGAAGGCTTTCATAGCCGGCATCCATAGTTGTTTGTGGGTTTTTTGGGCATTGTGGCCATGCTCTAGAAGAGTTTATTCCAGAGGCTTGATGGCCATCTGACAGGGATGATTTGGTTGAGAGTTCCTGCATGGCAAGAGACTACAAGGGACTGGATGGCCCTTGTAGTCTCTTCCAACTCTATGATTCTGAATCTGGCTTCAGCTGAAAATTGACTCTTTTAAGGTGGGAATGGGGAGCTAAATCTAACCAAACTACCTTTTGTGATGCCTGGGACTTGTTTGCCTCTCCCTCTCTTTTTTAACTTGAGGGATTTGGAGGATGTGAAATGGGAATCGGGGTCTGTCCTTTCCCTTCCTCTGTGCTAAAGCAGTTCCTGCCCTCTCTGCTCATCTCATCTAAGGGGCTTCTTGGCCCACTTTTGTATCTGAAGATGACTGAGCATGGCTGGCCACTGCCTAGAGCCTTTCAGGGCTGCCTCAAAGCCTCGGGAGTTTCTGCCTGGGGCTGTTCCCTCTTCTCCTACCCACCACCCACTACAACAGGGGTAGGCAACCTGTGGCCCGTGGGCCGGATGCAGCCCGGCAAGGCCTTGGGACCGGCCCCGGCCTGGTCCTGCCACCGATTGCCGCTGGGGCCTTTGGGGGGGCAATTGTCTATAGAAGCCTCAGAAACATGCATTTATATTCACATTTTTTTTAAATCAGCAAATTTTTTCGCGTGTCCTCCATTTTTAAAAAAAAGTGTCTTCCATTTGAAAATGTTGTCCTACATTTGTCCCGTTTTATTTTTTAAAAAATTATTTAATTATTGATTTTTTGTCTGAGGGACAGCAACCCGGCCCCCGGCTCAAAAGGGTTGCCTACCCCTGCACTACAACAAGGGGCCTCTGCCTGCTCCTGTGACCCAAGGGTCTGGGTGGTGGTGGGTCAGGCAACTGTAACCCACCCACCTGTCCATGGCACAGTTGGCTGATTTGTGCCACCCAGGTGCTGGCACCCCCCCCCCCAGTCTCTCTCTACAACAGCTGTGACCCCACAGGCCCCAGAGGAAGCATTTGTGCTCACTGCATCTGTCCTATGAGTCCTGACAGTCAGACTGTCTTCTGCTGGCCTTCCTGGGTGATGGAGCAGGTGAGGCCTCTCTGGGCCCCAGTCAGCTGTGCCCCACACCAAGACTTTGGAGGAGGTTGTATGTATCCTGCGTGGAAGAAGGAAGGGTGGACTGGGTGGCCTTTGGAGGAGTATCTTCTAACTCTATGGCTCCATGGTTGTATGCGTCCTCCATGGCAGAAGGGCGCATGGAGTGTGTCTCTCTTCCAAGTCCGGGGCAAAAGGCGGAGGCTGTTTGGGGATCCTTCTCTTACCGAGTTTTCTTCTTTCTCCCTTTTGGGAGTTTATTGGACACAAAGGAATAGGATCATTATCATCATTATCACCTTCGTTATGTCTCTTTATATCCCGCCTTTTACGGACTGAAACTCAAGGCGGCTGACTCTTCAAAGGCAGGAAATGCCGCAGTTCGAAATCAATGAAGCAACAAACAGCGAAACGGAGGAACCCAAAAAGCTGCCGAATGTTCCGAAGCAAACGCTGGAACGAGGCTCTTCAAGCAGCAATTTAAAGGCAGCTGCGGCGCCTCCATGGAGCCCACATTCCAGGTTCCCCGGGCGAAGCGCCAGGCCAGCTCCGGCGGGAGGGAGTTCCGGAGGCCCCGGAAGAAAAGGCCTGGCTGGAGGAAGCCATTGGGGCGCCAAAGGGCGGGCCGCTCTGCCCTCCCTGTCTCTATGGCAGGAGGACCCTGGCCGCCTCCTGTTCCTTCCTCCCGCGCTATTACTAGTAATCGGGGAGGAATGTTCCTCGCAGGCCGCCGTCCGAGTGCGCCCCTCTTGGGCCACGCCTTCATAGGGAACGCGGACCAATGGTGACTCGGCAGGGAGTTGATTGACACCGTACTCAGGTTGTTCGCGGAGGCGGGGCAGGAGCCGGAGCCATAGAGGCGCAGGATCCCAGAGCGGATGCAGAGTTGTTGCCGGAAGTCGGCTGGCCTCATCCTGGCGGGGTTCGGCGGGAAGATGGTGGGTCTCTTCGGAGGGAAGGAGGCCGGGGCCGGGGCGAGGGCCGGGGCGGGACCCGCGGGGCTCCATCCGGCGCTTCCTCTCCTCCTCTCTTCTTCCGCAGGCGGCGGCGGCTGTGGCGGCGGCGACGCTGACGCAGGGCCTGGAGCGCGTCCCGGACCAGACCGGGTACCTGGTCATCTGCGACGGCGCCGTGCTGGCGGTCAGTCCGGCCCTCCGCGCTCGGCGGGAAGGGAAGGGAGGGAGGGAGGGGCAGGCTCACTGACCCACCGACGGACGGAAGGGAGTAAGGAAGGACGGGGGCTGCCTCCGGACACACGACTCTCCCCCGCGAAGAGCGGCCCTGATAGGACAAGGACCCGCGGCTGAGCCTCCCTCTCCCGCCTCTTCTGTCCTTCCTCCTTCTCTCCCTCCCTCCTCCTCTCTTTCCTTCCTCCTCTTCCTTCTGCCCCTTGTTCCTCCTCATAGAGTCCTAGAGTTGGAAGAGCAGCCCCCTTCTGCCATCCCCACTGACAGATGGCCGTCCAGCCTCTGCTTAAAGACAGCCTCCAGGGAAGGAGAGTCCATCGCTCTGAAAGGAAGGACAGCCCTGACTCTCAGGAAGCTGCAATCTCTTTTCCTTTAGCTTACACCAATTGCTCCATTGGGTCCTATTCTCTGGAGCAGCAGAAAACAAGCTTGCTCTCTCCTCAATCTGGCCTCCCTTCAAGTATTTAAACAGGGCTCTCATATCCCCTCCTAACCTTCTCTTCTCCAGGCTAAACATCCCCATCTCCCTCAGTCGTTCTTCATAGAGCTTAATGGTTTCCGGACCCTTCACTATTTTAGTTGCCCTCCTTTGGACGTTTCTCCACATCCATTTTGAATTGTGGGGCCCAGAACTGGACACAGTGTTATTCCAGGTGGGGCCTGACCAAAGCAGAGCAGAGTGTCACTATTACTTCCCTTGATTCTCCTCCTCCTCCTCCTCCATCTTCCTCGAATTTCACCTTCCTCTTCCCCTCCTCATCTTCCTTTTTCTCCCACAGTCGGCAGGAGACCTGGAGAACGATGAGCGAGCGGCAGGGGCGATCTCAGAGCTGGTGCGCACGGCCTGCGCCTTCCGCCTTCCCCGCTGCCCGGAGGTGCCCTTCCGCCGCATCTCAGGTGAGGAGCAGGAGGAGGATGCCCAGGTGGGCCTATTGAGGCGCCTGGGGCCAAGGACTGGCTCTGGTTATGATGGCTATGATAGCCCTGGTTAAGTACCTGAAAGGGTGTCATACTGAGAAGGGAGCAAGCTTATTTTCTGCTGCTCCAGAGAACAGGACCTGGAGCAATTGATGGAAGGTAGGGGAAAAGAGATTCCACCTCAACAGTAGGAGGAACTTCCTGACAGTAAGAACACGCTCCTTCCTCAGAGATTGTGGTGGAGTCTCCTTCCTTGGAGGCTGTCTTTAAGCAGAGGCTGGATGGCCATCTGTCAATGGGGATGCTTTGACGGAGAGTTCCTGCATGGCAGAATAAAGGGGTTGGACTGGATCAGGGCCCTTTTGGGGGTCTCTTCCAACTCTATGAACCTATGATTGTAAGATGGGCTCAAGTGGGGCTGAGTATTCTGCTGCTCCCACCCAGAAGGAGGCGGCGGCAGAGAGCTGGCTCAGTCCTCTGCTTGCTGTTTTTGACCCAGGAAGAGGAGTAGGAGGAGGCAGAGAGCGCCCTGCCTCAGTCGGAGGGCCTCAGCCTGCTATGGAAGGGGGTAAGGTGGGCTTTGGCTAAAAAGAGGTTCCACCTAAATTTTAGGAAGGAGTTCTAGTAGAAGCCTTGCCAGCCCGCTGTGTTGGTGCAACTTGCTCTCTCTGTTTACGCAGTGGTGTTTGGGGAGCACTCCTTCCTTGTGACCATCTCAGGACAGAAGCTCTTTGTGGTGAAGAGGCAGAACAGCATCCGAGAGCCTGTGGCCGTCTGAGCAAGAATCGGTGTCTCTTGGTGGGACTCTGGAAATTTTGGGGTGGCAGGAAGCGGGAGCAGAGCCCCTTCCTTCCTTCCTTCCTTCCTTCCTTCCTTCCTTCCTGCCATACGCATCTCCCCTGTTCGTGTGAACACCAGTTGGAGGGTTCACTAAGAAATTCATGATCGTTGCTGTCTGGGGCTATGCACTCATTGTGGGGATTGGGGTATAAAAAAAGTGGAGTGCTGGCCGCTGTATCATGTGGAATAAATAAATAAAGCACTCATCTCTTTGCTGAATAATTATCGTTTTAGAAACATGGTTGGAATCAAACCGATGCGGAGGACTGGCAGTTCTTTCCTGCTAAGATGCCTGAGATTCGAACCGTATTTATGTCTCTTGGCTGTAACTGTTTCTGGTAGATCTTTGTGGCCTGTCAGCCATTCATAGACCACCCCTTTGAATAACATGGGATGAGAAGGCTGCCCTAACGGCCAGCAAGCTAAACTGGAGAATGTCTGCAGCTCCTCAAAACCTTAAGAGCAACTTGTCCAAGGTGGAGCCTCCTGGTCTGTCATTGCAGGGCTGTTGCACTCTTGGGGATCAGGTTGCCTTAAAGCCCGGGATGGGAGAGGAATGAGAGGGGCGCTCTGGATTGACTTGCTTGGTGCTGGTCGCAAGTATATGTACTGTGTTGCAGCCAGGGGAGGAATATGCACCCTTGTCTCCCTCCTTTGTCCAGAAGGACCTAAAGGCACCAGATCCTGACCTTGGAAGTTAAGGGTCAGCCCTGGTTAGTACTTGGGAGATCGCCAGGGAACAGCAGCTGCTGGAGGATCTATTTCGGAGGGGAGAAACAGCAAAACCACCTCTTGAGGATTCCTTGCCCAAGATAGCCCTCTCAAGTTCATGGGGTCGCCATAAGTTGACAGGTGACTTGAAGGCATAGACCCAGACAACTTTGTGTCTAAGGTTTCTGTCTGCTCACTCTGGCTGCCCCAGGCGCGAGGGGTCTGGCCTGGCTGCTGGACAAATGCACCGGAGTGGTGGGCTGCCATATCTCTGGTCCCAGGTGGCATGTGGAGTGATGTCCTGCTTCCCAGGACTACAGAAAGGGGAGAAGGAACTAGGAAGGGTTTGCAGCTTCTGCCTGACTGTGATTGTAAAGAGTCTTCTTTACAACTGTCTTTCCATTATAAAACTCTCGGCCAGGCAAGGGAAGTTTACATGGTTGCCTTCCACGTCTCCCGATCCCTAAGGCCAGTCATCCACCTTGCTCATAGGACCCTGATCCCATTCCATCTGCCTCACCTGCGGAGGAGTGGAGGGGAACCAGAAATCCTAGGGCCTTCTCTGTTAGTGATGGAAAAACCCTACTGGGCTCCGTGTCTTTATGCAGAGAGGAAAGAGGTGGGGGTTTCCATGTGTTTTCTCCCCCCAATTCCTCCATGATGCAGCCAGAGATGCCTCCAGAAAACAGGTCTCATTTCCAGCCAGTCAGCCAGTGCCGTTTATTCACAAACACAGACATACAGTTGGAGATGCTTGAGGCAAACTTTAAAAATACACATAAATAACAAAACATTAAATAAAGTGCAATGGGAGGGCGCTTTGGCCTGAGATGGCAGATGGAGCGGAAGGGTGGCAGGGAGGCCGCCTGGCGTCTGAGGTGGGGGCTTGAAGCTGAAAGCCTCCCCAGCAGCAGACAGAGGCCAGAGCATTGCCCCACTGGCGGAAGGGATCTTGTCCATCCTGCCTTCCCTTCTGAGAACCAAGTGGCTCAATCCAGTGTGAAAGGAGGAAGAGCAGAGTGCCCCTCCAGCTCAGCTGCCCCTCCACCAGCAGGGGGCAGCACAGCAGTCTATGAGATGGTTGCAGGGCAGTAGCAGGTGGCCTTTGTGCCTTGGCACTGGCACCCATGGACTGACCACTGGCACAGCCAAGAGAGTCTGCTGGCAGCTGGGAGTGGTTTTGCGGGGGCCTTGGCTTGAAGACATGGGGGGCACAGAGGGAGGCCCCCTGTGTGCTCTGGGTGCAGCAGAGAGGTTTTCTGAGTAAACAGTGGCATGGCAGGGGGGAGCATAGCAGGGGGCAGGGCAACATGATGGGAGCGGCAAAGGAGAGTTTCAGTAGCGGGATGTTCTGCCGTAGGGTAGCAGGACGCAGCAGCACCCTCCTTTCCAGGGTGGGGATTTGGGCTTCTTCAGCCCTAGCTATCATGTGCCGGGGGCGATGACCAGCACCTTGCATTCCCGTTTGGCAATTTTGTCAAGAGAAAGAGTGGCCTTGTCAGGGGGCAAGTAAAGGGGGCGCCCCACAGGGGAACCCACGGGTGGAGTGATGGCTCGGCGCTCCATGACACTGCCCGACCTGTGGGGAGGATGGGGAAAGAAGGAGAGGCGTCTCAGTGTGTGAGGGGTGGCAGGGCGCAAGACCCCCCACCTGTCCCCGGGATTCCCAGCTCTTCGGCCCGCTCCCTCCACTGGCCTCCTTCCAAGGGACCCTGCAGCCTGCTACAACAACACACCTCATGAGGTGACCCCGCGCCGGCTGCTGGTGGGAGAAGCTCTGGGAGCGCCCCAAGCTGGCCTGGTGCCGTTCAACCAGCTCTCTGACAGCGGGGCTGCCAGGGCTGCTCTTGCGGGAGACGGGCCGGGCCTCTGGGGGTGGGTTCGAGACACTGGCCGTGAACTGGAGCTTCAGCTTCATGTGCTGGGAGAGCTGCGGAGGAAGATAGAGAGAAGCCTCTTTCACATTGCCGAGTGATAGACAGGTAGTGCTCCGGTCCCATGTGAACTGCTAAGAGTGCTTCCTGTGGCATCCAGTATGCAGAATTCGCAGCCAGAAAGCAGGTCCAGTGCCACCCCAAACTGTAGCTCCCAGGATGTCAGCGTTGTAGAGAGAGGTTGAGTCAGGGAGCCAGTGGCTTGGCAGAGCTCCTGCTTCCTCCCAGCTCTCAGGGAACAGAATCTCAACAGCTGTTAAGGCTGGAAAAAGCCATTCCTCACAGCAGGAGAAGCTTGGGATAGCTGGGGAGGTGGGAGGGCAGACACACCAAAGACAGATGCTCTATGGGAACTGAGCCAGGTCCCCAAAGTGGCACCCACCACAAAGCGGAAGTGCTCAGCAGCACCCCTGGGGGTGGTTCATGAGGCCCCTTCCATGTCATTGCCAGAGCCTACCTTGCCCTGCCCCCGGACCCACTCCCCCCTTCTGTCCTCCCCAGCTTTGGGGGGCTGCAAAGGACACTCTTTGGCCCTGGCTCCCAGATTGCGAATGGACTCAGCTGCAGCTGAAGCAGGAAGCCAGGCTCTCGCAGTACTCCCACCTGGCTGCCCTTAATCTGTGCGCTCTCCTCTGACAATGTGGGGTGTGTGGGTGTGGGTGTGTTTACCTCATACAAACCAGCACGCAGGGCCTGGAATGTGACACAGAAAGTGCGGGCGCTGCCTTTACGGGAGAAGCCCAGGTTGTTCAGGGGCGTGTGGCACACGATAGCCTCCTGGGTGTCCTGGATGGCACGCCGCTCCTCATGGGAGAGCTTCTTGCCTGCAAGTCATTACCAGAGGTCAGGGCTGGCAAACGGGACCAGCCTTATTCTGGGGGAGGACGCACTAGGTACCCCCATGCTTGCAGCCCAGGCTAATGATGCCATGGGGAGCAAGCCCAGCAGCAGCAGGCCCCCATGCCCACCCCTCGGCTTGCAGAAAGGGCTGATACATGTTTCAATGTCTCACTTTCTGATAATCTGCTCTTTTGGCCATTCCAGATTATTGCCCGGTGCCATATATTCAACACATGGTCTGCTCTTTTGACATGTAGAATTAATGGCTTCTGCTTTTACTTCTTTTTACAAGAGTCGAGAGAGTAAGTGAGCAGTTGCACCTTCTCCTCTACTGGACTGGACTCAGACTGAATTAAGAGATGACACTTTGCATGATACTTTTGTACCCACACATTGCTTTTTTTCCTGACCCTCTTTCATTCAGTCTGTGTACTGTATAGTAGGACATGCCTTGTGACCATCTTCTTATTCTCATCCTCTTCCAATGTGGGGGGTCATGGTATGGTATTTGGTGCTCAGCAGTTTGGAAGCATCTTTAAAGGAGCAAGCGGTGCATCTTGACTGACCCTGCTGAGGAGTGTGTGGAAAGGGAGGAAAAAAGGAGAAAAGGGGGGCAAAACTGAGGTGAGCGGAAAGGAAGGGGCACCTGCTGCCGCCACCCCTTCTCTACCCTCCACCCCATGCCCAGCTGCAATGGGGGGCCTTTCCTGATGCACTCCAGGCAGTTCTGGCTTGAAATGGTACACCATGTTTGCCAAGGAATGTGCTGCCTGGTTTGTATTTTGGGGGGGGGGGGGGCTAGAGAGCTTCATGAGCAAAGCATGGGAGCCTTGCAGCTCTTCAACCCCACTCCCTACCAGCTCTGTGGTCCTCTGCAGGGCGAGCCAAGATGCTCCGCTTCCTCCTTCAAAGCTGCTTCCCAACTTTCCAGCTGCCGCTGAGTACATGCCTTAGCCACTTATTCAGCAGGTTAGAGGTCAGAGCACTCTAGGTTCTGCCTTTTAACCATTTCTGCTTTTTGACAGTGTCCTGCTCCTCTACACTGTGCCTGAACCTGAAGGTTTTATTTCTCCCTTCTCAACACAGCCTATTGCCACAACCAACGTTTTCTTGCACCGATCCGTATTTCTCTCCCCCAGTCACCATCTGCCTAGCAAGGAGTCCCCCCATCCCACCAAGCCCCCCAACAGGCCAAAGCCCCCCGATCCCCATCACTCACTGGCAGCGGCGCTTTCTGGCGTCCACACCAAGCGCACGGCCAGGAAGTCTTGCAGGTTGTTGATGAGGGTGTAGGTGACGGTGAAGCGGCGATGGAGGGGGACGGGTGAAGGGCACTCTGCCGTCATCACGAACCGGGGACGGGCCAGGCGGATGCTTGGCAGCCTGGAGGAGAGTGAGAGCCTTGAGTGCTGGGGGGGGGTCTGGTAGAGAAACCCATCCCCGTCTCTCTCCCCCCCCCCCCCAAATGTTAGGTGACGATTCCACCAAACACAGCCAGCCACACTGACATGCACCGGCCGCAGATGACATGTCCCTTTTCTCTTCAAACAACAGAAAGTGGGACTCCTGTGACATTCCCCCAGGTCTCCAGAAGGCGAGCTTCCCTCCCTCTCCCCTTCATCCTGAGGCCTGGAGTTTCCCAGAGCGTTTCACCAATGGGTCCTGAAAGAGGGACTCTCCCTCCAGTCAGCCTGGCCTCCTCCTGGAAACTGCAGAAGGAGAACAAAACCCCACAGGTGGCCAGTGCCTGCCCAATTTGGCTCCACTCACTTGGCCCAAGACCACTCTTCTGGCCCATGTGCATGCATGCATGCATGTGTGTATGTGGAGACCAAGACCAAGAGGCTGCTTGTTGCCCTCCACCCTTTGCTCTAGCCCCAGGGCTGAACCCACCCCCCTGTTCTGGCTTCAGGTGTAGGAGAGGTGCCCCAACACACCCAAAGGCCCTTGGGCTCAGAGTCTCTAGATGAGCCAGCACACACACACACACACAGCAACTGTGCCCAGTGAGTTTCAATGTAGATGTGCCCAGTGAGACTTGCAGGGATAGGCCAACCCCAGGAGGAGGCTGGGGGAGGAGACGAACACAGGGGTCTCTCCTCACCTGTAGTGAGTGTAGATGCTGGTGGTGAAAGGGAGCTTGGGGGTCGACCACTGGACTACTGCGATGAGAGGAACCTCCAGGCCCTGCAAGGTAGGAAAGTGGGGACATGGGCTTAATGGGGAGGGGTGGGAGGCCCCCCACTGACCACAGTCCCCTCTCTGGGGTAGAGCGCCCCCTCCTTCACTTCAGTGGGCAATGCAGGAAGCCTGACAGGGCCTGAGCCCTTTCTCTGGGGGAGAGGGCCCTCACCTCCTTGGCACTGTTGGGGGGCTGCTCCGGGGCCTCTAACTGGAAGAGGAAGTTCTGCTCCTCAAGAGCCCGGAGGGAGCAGGGGGGG
>NC_056527.1:119907649-119942725 GCF_019175285.1 Sceloporus undulatus
CCCCCCCCCCCCGAGCATCAACAACAAAGAAAACACGCTTAAGAAAGCGCCGTTCCTCCGCGAAGGCGGGACGCAAGACGCAAAGGACCCCAAACACTTGTCAGACTTTGTTTATTACAAAATTAGTTTTAAAAGAATAAACTTTTATCAGATACATGAAACCCAACGACATCCTTGTGGACCATTTTTGGTGTTTGAGGGCCAGGGCCAGCCCCATTGCTGGCTGCGAAGCGCTCCGCAGGGTGGCCTCAATCAAGACCATGATTGTACCATGAATTGCCCCGGGGGCCACAGAGACCCCTCCAGCCCAAGGGCAGCTCTTTCGGGGGCTGCTGACCCAGCTGTGCAAAGTCTGGCGGAAGGTTGGCTGCTTCTGCGCTTCCCATTGGTTTTAAAAGCAACTGTAGGAATGCCAGGTGCTGGAGGCTCTCCTTCAGAGGAAGGAGAAGGCAAAATCCCCTCATGGGACCCACAGTGCTTTCCTTGCTTTCCAAGGAAACCTTTGGGGTTGCCATAAGGCACACACATTTCCTGACTGTCCCACTTGGAGGTCTTGGAGGAGTGGATGATGGACACTGTCTTACCAGCAAATCCTTCATGGGTGGCAGGGGTTGGGCTATGGGATCTCTTAGTGCCCTTCCAACCCTAATGATGAGGAAGAATCCAGATTCCCTGGTTCTTGCGGTTCTGCCACTCTGAGAAATCTGGACCAGCCTCAGCCCCCCCCCCCCCCCAAACCCAAAACAGGAAGCGGGGGTTCCTGCAATTTCGCCACCTTGTGTCTGCTTTCCTGGAAAGATCTCCATAGTCCACCTAAGAGCTGTGCCAGTGGGGCAGCCCCCCATTACAGACAAGCAGAGGAGGGTTTGTGGGCAAGGAGAGCCTGCATGGGTCATTTGAGGCCCATGCGCCCTGATCCTCCATGCCCCTGTGCCTTACTTAGCTTACTTGCTAATTAGCTTACTTGCTGTTCACCGCTATGATCTTTGGAATAGCGGTATATAAATAAAACAATTATTATTATTATTATTCTCTCCCTGGCCCATTGGGCTGAGCATAGGACAGATGTGGTGCTGGAGGTTAATGCCTCAGTCAATAGGGCTTTGCATGCCTGACATCTGAAACTGTCCCTACAGGGAGGGGGGGAGGAGGGAGATAGTGACCATGGAAGCAGCATTGTTCTCAAGGCATGTGCGCGCGCACACACACACAAAGCTCCTGACTGGGAGAGGATCTGAGAGGAAGAGGGCTGGCTTTTGGGGGGGGGGTTGCCTCTAGAGTGGCTCAGCTGTGCATTGGCTTCAGAGGTCCTTTCTAGAGTGCCACAGGCTGCTCTGCCTCCCAAGGGCCCCCGCTTTGGACCATTACATGTTCCCAGCAGCAGCCTTGGACCCATTGCCTGGCAGGAGCGGAGGAAATTGCTTGGCATCCAGCAAGTCCTTGTACTGCAGTTCAGGGGTGACCAGGCGCCTGCACCCCTCCTGGTCGCCAGGGGGCAGGCTGGGTTGCAAGGCGTAGCCCAGGATAGGGGCCTGGCCGAACTGGAAGGGGCGGATGCCCTCATCAGCTATATGGACTGGCTCCAGGGGCCCCCCGCCCCGCAGGCAATGCCTCATCAGCTCTACCCTGCGCTTCTGGAGAAGGGCCACTTCCCTGGCCATGCGGGCATGCCCAAACTGCTCCACGCGGGCCCAGAAAGTGCGGTTGAAGTGGGAGTAGAGATGCCAGTCCAGGTGGTTCCAGGCCCTGAGCCGGGCTGCTTCGGAGGGCCGCAGGGGGCTCACAGCCCGGGGGCTGCGGAGGTTGTGCCGGAAGGCTACCACCTCCTCCAGGCTCCAGCAAAGGGCGTCGCGCAGCAGAATCAGCGACTCATCCATGTACTCGGTCAGCAGCACCAGGTGGAAGGTCTGATCCAGGTTGGCCAGCGCAGCCTTGATCGAGCCCAACCCTGGACCCACCGGTGGATCGAGGCCAAAGTCAAACCAGAGCAAATTGCGGGCATAATGGTTCCCTCGCTCACCGGGTCGATAGAAGCGTAGTGGGGAGGCCAGGAACGCAGGTAGAGAGGTGGCACGGCGGAAAGCGGGGACTACACCTCGGTAGTAGGAGAAGGCTGACTCTGCCAGGGAGACTGGGTCACGCACGACGGAGAAGTAGAAACTGTCCGGGGGCACCACTTTCTGGACCTGGAGACAGACAGTTGAGCCTAAGGTTCTTGCTGAGAAAGAAGACAAATCTATGGAAAAGGGATATCTTTAACCCATCAAATTTTTTTTTTGGGGGGGGAGGAGAAAGACAGGTATGTTGGGGAATCACTGAAAGCTTCATCCTGCACCCTCTCCCCCAAAAGTGTGGGATCTCGTTTCCTCTGAGCCAACGGAGGAAACAGTGGACAGTTTGACAGTGGAACACACTTCTTCCTCTGAGATTTTGATGGAGTCTCCGTCCTTGGAGGCCTTTAAAGAGAGGCTGGATGGCCATCTGTCAATGGGGAGAATTCATGCATGGCAGAATGGGGTTGGAGTGGATGGCCCTCCGCGTCTCTTCTAACTCTATGATTCTACAATTCTATGAAATCAAATGTTCTCTGCACATGGTCAGATGAACCATTTGCATTCATCACCATTCTACTTGGAACAGGTTCAGGGTAAAACTAATGACTCCTGTGAAGGCCAACCAGCCACATACTGAGAAATCCAGGGAGAAGCCACTGAAGGCACAGATTCTGGACCTCCATCCTGTCCCAGAATCCTCTCTGTATTCAGTCAGCCCCTCCTACAATCATAGCATCATAGAGTAGGCAGAGATCACAACGGCCATCCAGTCCAACCCCATTCTGCCATTCAGGAACACAGAATCAACCCCTACCCCAGACTCTGTTTACAAACCTCCAAAGCACCTCCAAAGCACTTCACCATCCTCCGAGGAAGAAGTGCCTCCCACTGTCTAACTAACAGCTCTTACTGCCAGTAAGTTCCCTAACATTGAAGGGGACTCTCTTTTCCTCTACACGCATCCCTCCACATCTGCTGGAGTCAGGGGCATAGGAACCCAGTGAATAGGGAAAACACCACTATGGTTTACCTGAGAGAACACCTCTCTAGGAATCTCTCGGTCCTCCAGTGCAACTCTGGTCAACATTTGACAGACATTGACCACAGAATTGCTCTGGAGGAGCTACAAATGCTTCGTGGAGTAGTATTCTCTCTAGGAATCTCTAGGTCTTTGAGTGCAAATTTTAAAGTTGACCACAGAGTTGCCCTGGAGGACCTAGATATTCCTAGAGAGAACATATTAACAAAATCCGAGAAAAATAAAATCCACAAAAGTCAAAGCCGTAAATGGGGAGGGATGAGTATAGTTTGAGCCCATTGGTACGGGTCCTACTCACTCTCTCCTCACAGGCAGTCATGGTCTCCAGACCCTTCACCATTTTAGTCGTCCTCCTTTGGACACATGGCTCCAGCTTCTTCTTCTTCTTATTATTATTATTAACCTTTATTTATGAAGCGCTGTAAATTTACACAGCGCTATACATACAATCTTTTTAATTAGACGGTTCCCTGCCCTCAGGCTTACAATCTAAAAAGACACAAAAGGAGAAGAAGGGAGTGGTGGAGGGAAAGGGTCAGAGGTCCAGTAGTTCCTCTCTACCTCCAAGGCCTGGACCAAGGCAGGTGGACTGGAGGGATAGGGCTTGGCTTCATAATGGAAGGTTAATCATCTTCCAGGGAGGCCTGTTGGAGTTAGCCTGCCTCACTAGTAGGATAATACATATAAAATACATAGCAATACAGGAAATGGTTCAATAAAACAGGCACCAAAGAACATCAAATAGCAAGTGACGATTACGCAATGCCTGGGAAGGCTTCTCTGAACAACGTCCTTTTTGAATTGTGGAGCCCAGAACTGGACACATAATAGAGTGGCACTATTACTTCCCTTGATCTAGACCAGCGGTTCTTAATCTGTGGGTCGTGACCCCTTTGTGGGTTGAACCCTTTCACAGGGGTCACCTTAGACCATCGGAAAACACATATTTCCAATGGTCTTAGGAACCGAGACCATCGGTTGGGGGTCACCACAACATGAGGAACTGTATTAAAGGGTTGCGGCATTAGGAAGGTTAAGAACCACTGACCTAGACACTGTACGTCTATTGATGTAGCCTAGAATCGCATTGGCCTTTTTAGCTGCCGCATCACACCACTGACTCATGTTCAACTTGTGATCTACTAGGACTCCTAGATCCCTTTCACAAGGATAAATCTCCTTAAGCCAGGTGTCCCCCATAATCCTGTATCTATGCATTTCATCCCCCCCCCAAGTGCAGTACTTTACATTTCTCCCTGTTGAACTTCATTTTGTTAGTTTGGGCTCAGTTTTCTAATCTATTAAGGTCATTTTGAATTTTGCTCCTCTCCTCTGGGTTGTTAGCTACTCCTAATTGGATGTCATCTGCAAATGTGATAAGCATGCCCACTATTCTTTCATCCAAGTCCTCCTCCTCCCCCTTATCCCCAGCCACCCACCTCGGCTAAGTTGAAGCGCATGTGATGGCAGAGGATGTCAAATGGGTGCCCACGAGGGTGCCAGCCCTTGACCTTCCGCGCCTGGAAGAGGTTGGGGTAGCTGAACTGGTACCGAGTGGGGAGAGCGAAGCGCAGCCCCCGGGTGTCCCCAAAGCGGTGCAGGATGTTAACAATGGTGCTGCTGCCAGTCTTGTGGGTCTTCAGGAACACCAGATGCTGCCGTGGCTGGCAGCCGTGGCTGGGGCTGGGGTGCAGCTGTGAGAAGGACACCCTTGAAGAGGAGGGGGAGAAAAGGCATCAGCTGCCCCCCCCAATGCATAAAACCCACCACTTGTCCACTTGTGCATTTTGCTGGCACGCTGTGGGGAGGGGCAGTTGGCCCACCCCCTCCCTCCCTCCCTGTGGTATTTCTGGGCTTGCCCTGCCAGGGAGGCCCACTTGGCCCTGGGCTCAGAGGCACAAAGGGTATGTGAGGGGGGTGGAAGGGCTTACCTCTTTTGGAAGGAGACCCCTAGGAGCTGGAGGGTGAAACCAATGGTCATGGAGGTGGCCAGAGCGGCCCACAGCACTTGTGGGTGGCGACAGCAGCAGCAGCAGCATCCCAGGAGGGGCTTCATTGTTTGGCTGGAGGGGGGGGGGGCAGAAGGAGAAACCATATAGTCAGCAGGACCCTGGCACCCTCCCAGTCTCCCCAGTGGAGCTGTCTGGGAATCCGTTGTGGTTGCTGGCTGCTGTGTTCAGTCCCCTGTGGCAGACCACTCTTGGCTTGGTGCTCACCCTCCCTGACTCCTAGATGGAGGGCTCAGTGGGGGGGGGGGGCACAAGCAAGGCAAGTGCTTGTCTTCTCTTGGCCTTTAGAACCTTTGCTCCAGTAAAATCTCTCACTCCATCTCAAGGCAGACCCCAGAGTGAAATTAGATTCACCAGAAGAATACACTCAAACCTCCATATTTGTGGCTTTGATATTGCAGATTTGATTATTCACGGATTTGATTACGATGTTCTCTCTAGGAATCTCTAGGTCCTCCAGTGCAACTCTATGGTCAGCTTGAACTAAACGTTGCGCTGAAAGACCTAGAGATCCCTAGAGAGAAGTCTCTGGGAGGCCTTTCTAGCTCCTCCATTGCAGTTCTGTGGTCAGTGTCTGTTGGACGTTGGCCACAGAGTTGCCCTGGAGGACCTAGAGATCCCTAGAGAGGAGAACATGATGCTTTTGTTATATGCATTTCCCCCATATTCATGAGGGTCTTGTGCCCCTAACCCTAGCGAATACGGAGGGACAAGTGTATATACACATTGGGGGGCCCCTCTCTGGTCCATCATCCTGTGACTCCTCCCCATTGGCTGACAGGTTGCTTCCCTGGGAATCCCAGAAGTGGGGGGTGAAATGGGCAGCCACCCCCCAGAAGGAGGCTGTCTTGTGTGAAGGGTCTGGGGGCGATGAGTGGCTGAAATTCCCCCCCTACTGCTCCAGGGAGCAAGAGGCTACTTTCCCTTCCCCATCCCCTTCGTAGATGCCCCAGTAGTATTTCAGACCCACCCATCCCAGCATCACCTCTGATCCCTGCGGAGATTGGGGTGTGCTAAAACCAGGGACAGTCCTTGTACACAGAGAGAACACACTTGCCCCCCAGGAAACGCTGGAGAATGCTTGGCCCAAGGGCAAGTATTCGTTCATGTTTCTCTATGGGCAAACATCCGCCAAGCTTTCCCTTGGGACAAAGAGCTTTCCCTATGGACGACTCCAGGCATTTCTTTGGGTCCGTTCGGTGAGAGGGAGGCTTTTGGCCCGCCGGGGCTCTGGGGATGCGGGGCTGGAGCAATCCGGCTCCCCTCCTCTCCGGAGACGCCGGACCTTCCCTCCCCGTCTGTACACAGCCCGGCCCAGCCATAACCCGCGGCAAGGAGGAAGGCAGGAGACGAGCCCAAGGCGCGGCGGAGGGCAGGGCAGCCGGAGAGGTTCAGGGGCCGGAGGGGTGCCCTGGGCTCTTCCCGTGGTGGGGGCATTCCTCTGGCCTCGTCCCTCCGCCCCCGGCCCCAGCCCCGAGGGGCAGGCAGAGCCCCGTCCCCGAAGAGGGAGGCAGGCCCTGGGGAGGTCTCCCGCGCAGCTCGCCCTGCCTCCCTGCTCCTCCCGTCCCCCGCTGCCTGCCTGGCCTCCTGAGCCGCCCAGGGGATTAGGAGGCCCGGCAGATGGCGAGGAGGGGCTCCGGGGGATGGGCCCCGGTTGGCAGGCTGCTCCTGGGGCCTCTTCGGGGCCAGGGAAGGCCAGACGGAGCTTTCCTTGCCCTCTTCCCGACTCCCTGGAAGAAGAGCCAGGCGGAGACCCGGGCGAGGACCCCCTCTCCTTCTGACCCCACTGCCCTCCTGCCCTCTTCCCGGAAGAGGAGCCCTGGCCCGGCCCAGGCAACCTCCCCGCCCCCGGCCTCCAGGCTCTTTGGCCGCCCGCCCGCGAGGAGCAGCTGCCGGCCAGCTGTCCTGCGAGAAAGAAGGCAGACGCCCAGCCGCTCCCGTCTGTTTTCCAGGCGAGGACTGAGGAGGCGCCTCTGGAGTCTGGGCAGAACCGGCCCTGGACCGCTCCGCGGTGCCAAGGCAGCTCTCCCTCTGGGCATGTGCAGAGCGTCCGCGCGGAGCCCCCGGCCCCAGTCCGGAGCGGAGAGAGGCGAGCCCCCCCAGCCAAGATCCGCAGAGGACTTCTCTAGTCGACCTTCCCCTCCCTCCCTCCCTCCCTGCCTTTTTGCCTGCCCCGGGGCGGGCCAAGGGCCCGCCCCCTCCCCAGACCCCCTCCTCCCGCGCTCCTCAGCCAGAAGGAAAGAGGGAAAAGTGGGAGGCGAAGCGGAAAGGAGTCCCGAAGGAAAGAAGGAGGCGGCGGTGAGGGCCTTCTCCGGACCGGCCGCCCCCAGCCCGCCTCGCGCCCCTGAAACTGCTCTCTTTCCGACCCTATGCCCAGAGAAACCTCCGGCGGCTCCGCAAGGACGGCGCTCTGCCCATGCCCCGGGACACACTTTCTGTAGCTGCCTCCATTATTTCGCGAGGAGCCAGTTTTCTCCCTCCCTCGCCCTCCACTGCTCTCCCTCTTCAGCCCCTTCAGTGGCGGGAGGGGGCTGACCGGGTCTCCCCTGATCCTCCCCTTCGTGGCCATTGTCCATCTGGAAGCCAGAGAGAATCCCTGACCAGCGCAGGAGGGCGCCCCGAGAGGAGAGTGGGCCGGACTGCACTGTCCTCGCGGCGCTCCTTCCCCGCCTGCTCCTCCTCTTGCCTGCCTCCATCTGTGCATCCTCTTTGCACATGGAGGGGGGGGGAGGCAATGTGGGGCTGCGCCGAGACCTTCTGGGTCAGCGCGGTGGGATCGGCGCAGGGGACAAACCCTTGGGCCCCTGCCTCCAGCCCCCGCCCCACATACCTTCCTCTCTCCTGCCGGAGCCCCCTTCGCGGAAGGAAGGACAGAGGGGCCACCGACCTGGCGCAGTACCCCACCCCACCCCCCCGCCTTCGGCTCTTTTACAGCCCTCTTACAAGCGAGTCCTTCTCGCCCGACGGGGCCCACTTTGGCCCTTCAGGTTGCAGCGCGGCGCCTCCGCCGAGGAGGGCCCGAAAGAAGCGCCAAAGTTTGCGACCGGGGAGGGTGGGCCGGAGCGTCGGGAGGGGGGCATGTCCCTCGTGCTCCGCCGCTGCTCCTGACTGGCCGGCGGCATCCGGCCCTGGCCATTGCGGAGGTCCGCCGAAGGGAGGGAGGGTTGAGACGATGTCTCCCCTCACCGCATTCCGCGAAACCGAGGGGAGAAGCCGGCCGGGAGGCCCGGAGGAGGAGGGAGCAGGGTCGCCCCCGTGGCCCCTCCCCTCGTGCGCCGGATGCCGAGCTGGCGGTCGGGGCCGGGCCCCTGTCGAGTGCCCCGGGGCTTATTCGAAAGAAAGGCCGACCTCCCGGTTGCAGAGAAAGCCTTCTGCCTCAGGCGGAAGATTCGGGGGGGGGGCAGATAAGGAGGGAGGGGCGCTGGCCGCATGTCTGCTGCCATCCGGGGGGAGGGGAGGGAGGGGGAGAGCAAGTGGCCGCGGGCGGGTGAGGCTCGCCTAGACCCACAGTCAGCACTTTTCCAGCCGCGGGAGGAGGCGAGCCTGGACACGGCTGCTGGTCTGGACCTGGTCCTGGGCGAGAGTCACGAGGCCGGAGCTGGGCCCAGAAGCGAGGGGGGAGGGGTTGGCTTCCCCTGAAGAGCCCCCCGCCATCTGGCCTCGGCCCCCTCCTTCCTCCACTGGGGGGCAGCCCCCTGTTTTGCTCGCCCCCTCCCTGCCTGTGTTGCTCTCCTCTTGCAGGGCTGCAGTGTTTGCCCCCCCCCCCCGGGGGGCCCTTTCCCCCCCTCCTGTTATTCCCCGCCCCCCCCCCGCACCACTGGCACAGAGACACAAGGTCCTTTGTCTGCCTCTGCCCTGGAAACGGGATCCCTTTGGGGCAGGAGGAGACCGGGAGAGGGAGGGGAGAGCAAAGGGGCTCTTCAAGGAGGGGAAACCCCTCCGTCTCTCTCTTTCCTCCGAGCTGCTTCTGGGGGACACCAGCCCCGGGGTTTCTCATAAACGGTGTTGCCGAAAGCTCTATTTAAACCCATTTCCCTCCTCAAGGGCATGGCTGGGGCCCAAGTGCGCCAAAGTCACCCTCGGATCCCCTTGGATCCCCTCGTCTCTTGGAAGCTCAGCAGCGTCAGCCCTGGTCCGTCCTTGGCTGGGAGACTGCAAAGAAATCCCAGGCGCTGGAGGCTCTGTTTCAAAGGAAGGAGCTGGCAAAGGCTCCTCTAAGCATCCCTTGCCTAAGAAGACCCTCCGAAATTCACGGGGTCGCCATAAGCCTCAGAGCGAGAGAGAGAGAGAGATAGAGGTGGAAGGAAGGCTGGCTAAAAGTTCTTAATTGTTCTGATTCCTCCAGGAAGGGCGGGGGGCGGGGGGCGGGGCGGTAACCTGCTCTGAAAAAGGAGGGCTAACCTCGCCCCTCCCCTCCCCTCCCCGGCCTCTGCCCCGTCTGGAGCCCAGCTCCGCACCTGCCCCAGAGCTGAGACTTGAACCCGTAGCCCTTGGCAGCTGGGGCGCTCCAGGCAGGGAAGGAGAGCCCCCTGGTTCTGGTGTCTTTGGGGGAGAATAGGCTCAGCGTTCAGGAAAGGTGAACAGAGGGCGAGGGCCCCAAAGCCGGCCCTCTTCCTCCGTTTAAGAGAGCTGCCTCCTGGGAGGAAGGACGGCAGCGAGAGGAGACCGCAAGCAGCCCCTCAAAGTCCCTTGACCGACCCCGACCCCCCCCCCTCTGCCCCGCTGCGAGATGCGGGTTCAGGCGAGGAGCCTCGCCGCCGCTGCCTCCGGTCCGACAGTGGTTGCTCCGTCCGGCGGCTCCGTCCAGATGAGCCCCGAAGGACCACAGAGGATCCGTCCTTGGAGCCCTCCACTTTTACGGCTGAGCTTGTGCCCAGGCCCCAAATAGCAGTGGCTGGTTTCTGCAGGCCGTAGGAGCCGCAGGCACACAGACACAGACACTCTCCAGAGGCACAAAAGCATCCTGCTGGGCCAAGCCTTTGGAAACAAGGCTCCTTACCAGAAAGCATTGCTAAGGAGACGGAGTCTGGACCGCAAGGAATGTGCGGAAGCCAGCAGAATCAAGCTAGAAGCGCGATCCAAAAGAGATGGTTCTATGTCAGTTTGCAGCTCTTCCAGTAAAAGGGGCTGGAGTATCAGCAGCAATGCTTTCCTTGAGAAATTGGGGGGGGGGGGTCCTTCTACGTAATTGTGACAAAGTCCTGTTTAATTTTTATACAAAGAGCACCTTTCTTCACCATCAGCTTGCACCCAGGTCTCAGCCTCTGACTCTGGTGGTCCCTTGATCTTTGCCAACGAGTGTAAGGGAAGCCATTGGTCAGGTCAGTGGTGCATCTCCATTGCCGTTCTAGGGATACCTGGCCCCTGCTCCTCTGGGAGGCCCTGTGCATTCACAGACCCTTGTGGCTCAGGGACTGCTGGCAATGCTAGTTGGAGGCAACACACTGGAAGACGGGGCGCTCCCATGCGCTGGTGGCTGACGGCCCTCTCCTTCCACTGCAGACAAATCTGGGTAAACATCTTGCCTTGGATTAGCTTTGGAATTTGGTCTTCCATCAACAACAGCAATACCAATACTCCCTAAGTGGTTTACAGCGTGAAAGCTAATTGGCCCCAACAAGCTGGGGACTCCTTTTAGCGATCTATGACCCTGGAGCCCTGCCTGGGATTGAACTCACAACCGTGTGGCTGTGAATGGCTGCAGTACAGGCAGTGAAGCACTGGGCCCCAGGGCTCCCGCAAAACAAAGGCAGCACTTGGCTCTATGGCCTGCTGTTTGGTTGGTGCTCTGTGCCAGGCTTGTAACAAAAGCGTCAAACTCAGCCTTGACCGATCCTCTGCCATTCACAGAGCGCACTCTCTGGGGCTTGTTAGAAACATGATTCATTTTAATTTAGCACCTTTGAGACTGGCAAGAGCATAGCAAGTACATTTCTCTACTGCTTATCAGTGCACTAAAGCACTTCCTAAGCGCTTCACAGCATGGAAGCTAGTTGCCCCCAACAAGCCAGGTACTTATTTTAGCAATCTACAGAAGGATGCAAGGCTGAGTTAACCCTGGAGCCCCTGCCTGGGATCGAACTCACAACTTGCAAGTGTGCGTCTGCAATGCTGGCATTTAACCACTGCGCCACCAGGGCTCCTTTATGACTGAAGTCTACTTTCTCAGATGCATTCGGATTGGAGACTGAATGCATCTGAGGAAGTACTTAGGTCTGCCAATTTCTTTCTTTAGTTAGTCTCAAAAGAGCTACAAGACCTGTCTGCAAACTGATTCTACAGAGTAACACAGATATATCTTCAAACTTTGGTAATAAAGAAGGAACTTGTACCCACAAACATAAGGCTGAATGGATCACAGAGACCAGCAAGTAGAAGATGAAATGGTTTGGTGGTTTATCTCTCCATGACTGGCAAGTGTGGAGTCCTAGTTCTCTTTGCCTTTAAGCAATGTCTTAGAGCATACTTTATGACTGCGGTCTTTTACAAATCTCTGACTGGCCAATTTCTTAACCTAAATTAGGAGGAGTAGCTAAGACTCCAGAGGACAGGATCAAGATTCAAAACCATGTCCTGTATCGCTATGTACTGTATATGTATTATCCTACTTGAGAGTATGTATTTTCCCTGGAAGAAGATTAACCTTCCATTATGAAGCCAAGCCCTCCCTTCAGTCCATCTGCCTTGGTCCAGGCCTCGGAGGTAGAGAGGAACTGCTGGACCTCTGACCCTCTCCCTCCACCCCTCCCTTCTTCTCCTTCTGTGTCATGTCTTTTTAGATTGGAAGCCCCAGGGCAGGGAACCCTCTAACTAAAAAGATGGCATCTACAGCGCTGTGTAAATTTACAGCGCTTCATAAATAAAGGTTAATAATAATAATAATAATAATAATAACAACAACAACAACAACAACAACAAAATGACCTGAATAGACTAGAAAGCTGGGCCAAAGCTAACAAAATGAAATTCAACAGGGAGAAATGTAAGGTACTGTACTTAGGGTGGAAAAATGAAATGCACAGATATAGGATTATGGGTGACACCTGGCTGAATGAAACTACGTGTGAAAGGGATCTAGGAGTCCAAGTAGACCATAAGTTGGACATGAGTCAACAGTGCGATGTGGCAGCTAAAAAGGCCAATGCAATTTTAGGCTGCATGAATAGAAGTACACTCATCCCTCCATATTTGTGGCTTTGATATTGCGGATTTGATTATTCACGGATTTGATTACGATGTTCTCTCTAGGAATCTCTAGGTCCTCCAGTGCAACTCTATGGTCAGCTTGAACTAAACGTTGCGCTGAAAGACCTAGAGATCCCTAGAGAGAAGTCTCTGGGAGGCCTTTCTAGCTCCTCCATTGCAGTTCTGTGGTCAGTGTCTGTCGGACGTTGGCCACAGAATTGCCCTGGAGGACCTAGAGATCCCTAGAGAGGAGAACATGATGCTTTTGTTATATGCATTGTCCCCATCTTCATGAGGGTCTTGTGCCCCTAACCCTAGCGAATACGGAGGGACAAGTGTATAGTGTCTAGATCAAAGGAAGTAATAGTGCCACTATTCTATTCTGCTCTCTCTGGTCAGGCTCCACCTGGAATAATCCTGTGTCCAGTTCTGGGCCCCACAATTAAAAAAGGACATTGAGAAACTGGAGCCATGTGTCCAAAGGAGGGAGACTAAAATGGTGAAGAGTCTGGAAACCATGAAGCCCTATGAGGAGAGACTTAGGGAGCTGGGGATATTCAGCCTGGAGAAGAGAAGGTTAAGAGGTGATATGATGATCGCCCTGTTTAAATATTTGAAGGGATGTCATATTGAAGAGGGAGCAAGCTTGTTTTCTTCTGCTCCAGAGAACAGAACCCGGAGCAATGGATGCAAGCTCCAGGAAAAAAGATTCCACCTGAACATTAGGAGGAACTTCCTGACAGTTAGGGCTGTTCGACAATGGAATGCACTCCTTCCTCGGAGATTGTGGTGGAGTCTCCTTCCTTGGAGGCTGTCTTTAAACAGAGGCTGGATGGCCATCTCTCGGGGGTGCTTTGATTGGGATTTCCTGCATGGCAGAAGAAGGGGGTTGGACTGGATCAGGGCCCTTCTTGGGGTCTCTTCCAACTCTAGCATTCTATGATTCTATGAAATACTGACTGTCTCCCAGGAGGACCGAAATCGTTCTTCCTCCTGAAGGGGACCCGGCTATGGGCTGGCATTGCGAGAACCCTGAAGGGAACTGAAGCCTGGCTGCTTCTGGGTGGAGAGCCGTGTGATTTCTCTCCCTGGTCCCCTACTGCTTTTGCATGGCTTAACTTCTGAAGGTGGGAAACTTAGGCGGCGAGCTCCTGCCTGGCTCTGCAAGCCCTTGCCTTTTCCTCCTCTCTCTCCGGAGGTTTCTGGGATTCCCCTTCCTGCCTCTGCAGGGCTCCTTGAAGAGCTTTGGCGGCTGCTGCCTCTTAACTTCAGGCGGGCCAACCTTGCGCGGCCGGGGGGGGCAGAGAGGGAGGGGAGGGCGCTAGGACCCCTCCCTCCCTGCCTGCCTTGTCTGCGGGGCGGGCGGCGCTAGGGCCGTCGAGCCTCGCCCTGCTCCCGGCCCTTGTCTCCATTGTCTCGCCGCCGCTCCGCCGGACGGTGCCCTTCCTCCTGCTCCTTGGCCCTGGGAGCTCCGGGATGCGGAGTCCGGCGCTGCTGCTGCTGCTGCTGCTGCTCCCGCTGGCCCTGCTGGGCGCCCTGCTGTGCGCCGCCTCGGGCGCCGGGGAGCTGCGCGGCGGGTCGCGGAGCTGCGCGGAGAGCCGGCAGGTGCTGGCGGGGCGCGGCTTCGCCCTGAGCTCGGTGCCCCCCAGCCTCATCTCCGGTAAGGGCTCCGCTGCCGCCTCCCGCTCCTCCCAGCAAACTTTCCGGTCGGAGACTACCCGGGAGCAGACCCGCCCGCGGCCCTTCGAGGCCTGAGGGGAGGAGAAAGGGAGGGGAGTCCGGCCGGCGAGGAAGTTCCTCTGGCCGGAGGTCGGAAGGTCTCCGGAGCCTCTGGGCTCGGCTCCTCCTTTGTCCCCCGGAGGAGACCCGGAGCAAGGTGCCCCTCGCCTTCTTCTTCCTTCCTCCTCCCCGCCCCTCCCCCACCCTCACGCTCCTACCCCCCAAAAACCTCCCAGGCTCCTCCCACTGAAAGGGCCCCGGTTTAGTCCGAGGGGAGGATCCTGGCCCCTCTTTCGGCAGCAAGTGGGGCTGTCCCTCACCGGCCACTGCTCTGCCCCCCCCCCGGATCGTTTATTACCTGGGAGGAGACAGCCGGTGTCCCTTCCGAATGGTCCCCCCGCCCCCCCCCCTCGCCGCCCCCAAAAGGCGGAGATAACTCCAAGCGATCGGCCAAGGAAGGGATGGACTGGCTTTGCACCTGGCGGGCAGCGGGCGAGGGGCGAGGGAGGCAGGGTCAGGCTGGCTCACCCGCCTCCCTCCCTCCCTCCCCGGCAGGAGAGCACCTCCGCATCTGCCCCCAGGAATACACGTGTTGCGCCATCCAGACGGAGGAGCGCCTGAGCCAGCAGAGCCCCGGGGACCTCCAGCGCCCGGTTTCGGAGGCGGCGGCCTTCCTGCTCAGCTCCCTGGGCTCCCGACAGCGCCGCTTCCACGGTGAGAGAGAGAGAGAGAGAGAGAGAGAGAGAGAGAGAGAGAGACCCCGAAGGGGTCCGGCCCAGGAGCGGAGGCAGGGGGTCTGTGGCAGCGCTGGGGCGAATGAGGGGGGCCCCGGGGAGTCTCTCTCTCCCCCATCCCCACCCCCTTCTGGAGGGGGGTCTTCCAGCGGATCCTCGCAGAGTCTACCCTGACCCCCCCATACCAGCGCCCCCTCCTCCGTCAAGAGTTGGGTGGTTCTGCTATGGAGGGGCCAGGAGGAGGGCAGGGCGGTCAGCACTCTGTGCATCCTCAGGAGAACCCTTCTTTCATGGACTGTTTCCTCCAACTGAATTTTACCTTCAAACCCCCCCCCCCCCCCTCCCCATTTTGCAGATTTCTTCCGGGAGCTGCTGGCCGGGGCAGAGCGGTCCCTCCAGGCCATGTTCACCCGGTCCTACGGGCGGCTCTATGCCCAGCATGCCCGCCTCTTCCAGGGCCTCTTCGCTGAGCTGCACCGGCACCTGCAGGGATCCCGCCCCGGACTAGACGAGGCCCTGGGCGACTTCTGGGCCCGGCTCCTGGAGCGGATGCTGCCCCTCCTCAACCCCCAGTACAGCTTCCCCGAGGGCTACCTGGACTGCGTGGGGCGGCAGGTGGAGGGGCTCCGGGCTTTTGGGGAGAGCCCCCGCCAGCTCCGAATCCAAGTGAGCCCCCCCCCGCCGCCCCCCGCCCGAGGCCTCATTCGGACCGGTGGCTGGGCTGCCTACTGGCCACAGCAGCGCCTTCCTAAACCCCGAGCCCCCACTTCCCCCCGTCTTCCCCACGTCATGGACCCCCCCCATTGTTTCACACAACCCCCTCCCCAGCATGTATGGGGCTTCTTCCCATCAGTCTGCCCGTTCCTCCAAGCATTGCAGCCCATCAGGGAGAACCCGAGCGAGGCTAGTTTGGGCGGAAGGCTGAGGACAAAGGGAAGGGAAAGTGGGACGGCAGAGGACTAGGGAGACTCTCCCTGCGAAATTCTGGAGCAGAGCCCCAAAGATCTGTGCAGGACTGGAGGCCTGGGGGGGGGGGGCAGAGAGAGGTACCCCTGTGCAGCAGACGAAGCCTTTCAGACCCAGAGGGAGCCTCTGGGATCCGCTCCAGGGGATTTGCATTAGATTTGTGGTTGCCGCAGGCTCCCCGTCCCTCCTCTTGCCTTCAGATCAAGCCTCTCTTGAATGAGCCCCAGCCCAGCTTCAGGGCAGTGACCCCTCTGGGTCTGCCCCTCTCCCTTCTGCTGCCATGGCTGCAGGTCCATCATTTTGGCACAGTGTTTGGTTTCTGGAGGCTTCACTCCAGTTCCCGCACTAGTTTTGAGGGCAGATGGGTTGGATGGGGACAGATGCGCATGTGTCCATGACCCAGGCCATGGGTCGCAAAGCAAAACCACATTTCATTCCCCCCCCCCCCAACTAGGGCTAGAGCTGCATCTTTTGCGGAGGGGGAGGAAGTGGTGCCCCCCCGTGCCACTTACTCTCATCTATCCCCCCTCCCCCCACAGGTGACTCGGGCCTTTATTGCGGCTCGGACCTTTGTGCAGGGCCTGGCAGCTGGACGTGACATCGTTGCCCAGGCCATCAAGGTGAGAACTAGCAGCCCACAGACAAGATGGGGTCCATGGGGCCTTTAGATCCAAGCTGTAGCTTCTCGGTTTCAAGGGGGGGGGGGTAGTGTTAGCAGCCAGGAGAAAGGGAGGAAAAGGGATGGCAGCTGGAGGGAGAAAGGGAGGAAGGTAAAGAAGAGAGACGGAGGAGGGCAGCGCAAGGGACCCCCATTTGCTGCCAGGATGCCACCCCTCTTCTAGAGGTTATGTTCCAGGGCAAGAAACTCCTGGTGTTCCAAGCAGAGGCCACTGCAGAGTGCTCTGGGCAACGCTTGGAAGGGAAGCAGAGCCAGAGAGGCCTCTGGGGCAAGGAGGGCAAGGCAGCCCAGTTTCCCCTTGGAAGCAATGCAACAGCCAGAGTGAAAGGTGGTTATTCTGCCCCTCCTTCGGACGTCTGCTTCGTTCTCTCCTTTTGGGGGGAACAGAAATATATTTTTCCAGGGAGTTCTGATCAGCTGTTTTATATTTTAGGCCGTTTTCTTACTTTTTAAAGAAATGTCTTAGTGGGATCCTGCATGGTTTGAGCATTGGACTATGACTCCAGAGACCAGGGGCTGAAAATCAGTGGCTGGCCTTGGGCAATAAGTCACACTCTCTCATCCTCAGAGGATGGCAATGGCAAATCCCACTGAAGAAGTTTGCCAAGAAAAGTCCGTGATGATACGTTTGCCTTACAGTTGCCAACAGCTGGATAGGACTTGAAGGCACACAACAACTTAGGAAGTACCTTTTTTCTCAGAGAAGGGACTAAAAAGGAACAAGTACAGTACTGTAATGACTGCTTAAGATCGTGAGAGGCTAAGAGAGGCATTCTGTTTGGGGTTATTGCATTAAATCCCATAACACCAGTTGTTTTGTAAAGCTCACTTGCCACTTGTGGGTTCTGAGCAGGTTCCCTGCCCGCCTGCCCTAACCCTAACCCTAACCCTGCCTCCTGTGCAGAGGAAGCAGTGGAGGGGAGGGGTACTCTCCGGTCCTGGCTGGCTTTGGCCAGGCCCCTCAGCTGTGGCTGGCTCTCTGGCCAAGGGGTCTGGGCCTTAGGAGGACCTGGGGCGGGGGGAGGGACCTCTCTCCTCCGCCACCTTCCTCCTCTCTGGCTCAGTTCAGCCCCTGACTCTCTCCTAACTTCTCTCCTTCCCCGCATCCCCCCCCCGCAGCTCTTTCCCAGTGGGGAGTGCCGCCGTGCCCTCACGCGCCTCTTCTACTGCCCGCTCTGTCGGGGGACCCCAACCCTCAAACCCTGCAATGGGTTCTGCCTCAACGTCATGAAGGGCTGCCTGGCCAGCACCATCGAGATGGACAATGCATGGGGACGCTTCTTGGGTGAGACCTGGGGGAGCAGGCCCCTTGGATGAGGCCAAAGGTCAACACTAAATGACACTCCCAGCAGGAGAAATTGGTGCCCCAGCTGGGCACTTGCTTGTGTTGGCAGCTGCCATGGGGCAGGAGCAGTGGGCCCAAGTTCTGATCTCTGTCCAGATATGAAGGCTGCTGCCAGGTGGCCAGGGGCCAGTCTCTCCCTCTTGCCAGAGAGCATGCAAGGGGCCCAAGGCCAGCCATGCCTCTCCTCCAAATGTCCTGGGTGGAAAGTGGGGAGGGGTCTTGGATCTGACCCAGGGATGTAGCCAGGGGGGGATCTGGGGGTCCGGACCCCCCCCTTCCATTAGAAAAATGAATGGTGTGTGCTGCTGCGCCACCACACTCAAGCCCCATTATAATGATGGCACTTAGTCTGGACCCCCCCCCTTCCTAAAATCCTAGCTACGTCCCTGTCTGACCTATTCATGCAAGTTGCAGTTGCAGCTCAGAGATTGCAGATTACATGCATGGCATCTCACACACCTTCCTCCAGTATAACTATCTCTTCTTCTTTCCTTTTTTCTAAGATGCATTAACTCAACTTGCAGAGCGCCTCGGGGGTCCCTTTAACTTTGAGCTGGCAGCTGACTCTATTGGTGTGAAAATTTCTGAGGCCATCATGTATCTACAGGAGCACAGTGTAGCCACCTCAGCCAAGGTGGGTGTTGGGAAGCGGTGGGTTCCAGGTTTGGAAAGAGTGTTCTGGCTTTAATAACAGCTGGCACGAAGAGAGGAGATGACATTTTCTGTGGAGCAAACAAGCCCTTCCTTCCTTCCTTCCTTTTGCACAGGGGAAGGAAGGCTGCTTGTCTTGGAAAGCAGGGCAAAGCCCAAGGAAGGGCTCACTGCAGCTGAGAAACCCTGCATCCTTGCTGTGGGGCTGTCCTAAGTCATTTTGCTGCCTGAGCTGTCACCCTCCCATGCAGGGAAGCCATGTGCACTGAACATGACTATTGGCTGTGGATTAGGGAGCTGTCAGCTTAGCTGACAAGGGCAGCCATCTTTGGGGGTGGAGAAGAAGCTATGGGGCACATCTCACAGCGTCTGTGGCTCTCCCGAGGAACTTGCCTCGCCGTGCCCAGTGCAGTCCTGCCCATGGTTCCTGCCTTCAGGCTGTGCTTTGCCAGAAGAGGCAACAGTGACCTTGCTTATGAGTGGCAGCGTTTGGCACTCTTTCAGGCTGGTCCTCCTCAGGAGCATTAATTCCTGGCTGGAAATGCAGACTTGGGCCTGGTGCTCTTGCTGTTCCTTTGCTTCTGATGTCACCTCAGGTGTTCCAGAGCTGTGGCAGCCCTCGCCCTGCCCCTGCCCGCTCCCGCCGTGCACCACGTGAGGAGACCCCACGCCGCTTCCGCACTTTCTCACCCGAGGAGAAGCCCACCACAGCAGCAGGAACCAACCTGGACAGGCTGGTAGGGGCTTCTATCCACTCTGCCCCACTGCCATGGAGAGATTTTCAGACCCCTCCCAGGCTCCTGCTTCTCACTTTGGTTGCGCCCTTCCACTTTCCAGAGGAACATACTTTGTCTTTTCTGGAGAGGGCAGGTGGTGAAATGACACAGTACATAAACATCCCCTGTGTCCCCTCATGGCTTTCTCAATGTGGGGGCTGGGCAGCTTGGAGGGGGAGATCTCTTGCAATAAATCACCATTGTGATGGGGGCAGAGACCAATGCTTCTCAGGTGAAGACAAGCCAGGGGGGAAGGAGTGATCCTGCTCTGCCTACACCTAGTAAACCATGTGCCTTTCCTCCCTCTGGTAGTACAAGTGACCTGCTGCTCCTGCTTTCTGCCTTTGGGTCTTACCAGGCAGAGAAGGTGCTGGTGGGGATTTGGAGGGGGAAGAAGTGGGGGGGGGGGCTTCGTCTTTGAGAAAGGGAGAGAGGAGCTGCTTACTCATCATGCTCCTGCCCTAGGTTTTAGATGTCAAGGAGAAGTTGCGCCTGATGAGGCGCTTCTGGGTGCTGCTCCCCCACACTCTCTGCAGCGATGAGAAAGTGGCTGCTGATGTCACCAATGAGGATGGCTGCTGGAACGGTCAGGCAAAGGGAAGGTAAGCTGGGGCAGGGGCAAGGCAGGGGGACAGGAAGGATTTGGGCAGGGAGGCAGGGGGCTCTTGGGGTCCAAAAGAGGGGGGAACGTAGGGAAACTCCCCTCCAGAAGAGCAATCGATTTAGAGTGAGTGAGCACATGCAGAGCTCCAAAGGAAGCGCATAGCATGTCATGGAGGGCATGGGGTGGTGGTGGGGGGGGGGGTGGACAGGAGAGGGAGACGAGGCTGGACCAAGAAGCATGGGAGGCACCTCCCCTCTGCATCCCTCATGGCAGCCTTTTGCAAGGCACGTGTATCTATGTTGTCTTTGCCTGTGTGTCTGTTCCCATCCACATTTGACCCACTTCCTCCTGTGATAACCCCTCAGGTACCTCCCCGATGTGACGGGGGACGGGCTGGTGAACCAGATCAATAACCCCGAGGTGGAGGTAGATATTTCCCGCCCAGACCTGCCCACCCGCCAACAGATCCTTGCCTTGCGTGTGGCTACCTCTCGCCTGGTGGGGGCTTGCAATGGGCAGGATGTTGATTTCCAAGATACAGGTGAGGCTCTTCTCCCTGCACGGTCCCATCTTCAGCCTCCAGGGCCTCTTTTGGTGGAGCCAAAGGATCCCTCCGGTACTCCCCTCAGCGATGCCATGTGCCCTGAGGCACATAAGGGGGGTCCCAACACTCAACCCTATCCCCCCCTGCTTTCTTTTCCAGATGAGGATGGTGGCAGCGGATCTGGTGCTGGGTACAAGGAAGACCATCCTGCACCTTCAGGGTCAGGAGGAGTGAGTGCAGGGGGGGTCCTGCTGGGGGTGTCCCACCCGTCTCCTGATGTCCAGGTCCCCCGTAGAGACCGTCCTGGCAAGGGCTCTTCCTCCCGGCAGAACCAGAGTGGGGGGAGGGCCAGAAGTGGGGCTAGGCCCTCCCTCCTCACAGCCCTGAGCCCCCTGATGCTCCTGCTGTTCCTTTCTCTTGAGGGTTGGTGACAGAGGGGCTTCCTGCTTAGGGCATCAGCCGTCCCCCTCCGCGAGGGGAAGCCTTTGTTTTCATCTAATCAGAGGGGAGCTGGAAGAGTCCCCTTCCTTCATGAACACTTGACTGAGTGGGAGTGGGAAAGGGATGGGGAATTCAGTTCCATAGGGATGAAAATGTGGGGCTGGTTCAATGAGTGGGAGAGGGAAAGGGTTTCCAGGGGGTGGGAGAGAGGGGCCGCAAGGGCCTTGAAATGAGTCCTTTGAAAAATGTATAGAATGAGGACCCCACCCTCGTTTTTTGCCAAGGGGTGGTGGGTAGGGCTTTTTGAATATTGAAAAAGTTAAAAAAACAAAGGTTTTCCTGAGATGGTGGGGAGAAAGACCTTTCCAAGTTTGGTGGCCATCCTCTTCATGAAGCAGTGTGTGTATGCGTGCATGCGCGCGCATATGGGTGGGCAAAAGGGCAAGAGCCCCTTCCCCATCCTCTTGTACACAACCTGAAGGGATTCTGGCAGCCATTAGTAGAACAAGTAGAAGCTGTGGGGTCTCGCCTCCCAATTTGGACAGAACCAGTCTCTGTCCTCAAAAGCCTCTTGCATACACAGATATACTCCCCCACCTCAAAGATGGGAGGATGGGAAGGGGTCAGCTAGGTGTTATTTCTCTGGATAGGCATCTGAACAAGCAAGAAGTGATTTGCTGGGCCACTGCTTTTAGCACAAAGGAGTCTCAGTGGTTTTCTCAGTAATACTTATTTTCTGGATTACTCCCCCCCCTTAAATTATGGAATAAAAGATTTAATTTATTAATTTCCACATGCCATCTTGGTTCCTTGAGCTCTGGGTCAGGAAGTGGCAGGGGCCATTCTTTTTGCCTGCTTTTTCTTCAGGAAGGACGGGGGGGGGGGTTGACCTCTGGCCATGGGGCCTTTCCTGCTACTGCCACTGGTTCCTTGGAGTCCCAGCCGCCACTGAATGGAAGGAGGCTACCCCTCTGCCTCCTTGGCCTGCTCAGTCTGCCCAGCTCCTGAGAGGGCTCAAGGGAGGAATGCCTCTCCCCTCTCCCCAACGCTAGTCACTGCAAATGATGTGCAATGCTGTATATAGTCATTGAAAAGAGATTCTACCTCAACCTTAGGAGGGACTTCCTAATATGAACATACTCCCTCACAGAGTGGTGGAGTCTCCTTCTTTGGAGGTCTATTGGATGGCCATCTGTCCCAGGGAGGGCTTTGATTGTGAGTCCTGCATGGCAGGGGTTGGCCTGGACGGGCCTTGAGGTCTCTTCCAACCATGATTCTGTGATTCTATGATTATAAGGCTGCATTTATCCAAGTTCCCCACATGCTGTGGCTTTTGTAACGTGAAGCTAGCCAGGTGGCCAGTGGACAAGAGACCAGAAGCCACAGGGATGCTTGCTTGCCACAAGTATGAGGAGGAGGGTTCGAAGAGAGGGGGCAGTACAGGGGAGAGGTTTTATATAGTGTGCCTTTTAGCCTGAAGCCCTTGTGATCTTTCATGTGTCCCATCTCTAACCTTACTTGTTATGTATTACATTCCTGTCCCACATTTCCTCTGGGTATAAAGTAATAATACATACAGTAGTCGCTAAATCAGTAAAGACTAAAAGAGCTTAAGTGACCTTTGGGTCCACATCGTTTATAAAACCTGTGATTCCAACCCATGTGGTTAGTGGCCTTGGTGCGCATGGCTTCAAGGGCCCCCCATGGCTGTAAAGGTGCTAAAGGTCCATAAAGCTGTATGGTCCTGTGGATTAAGGGCCCATTGAACCAGGTGATAGAATCCTAAGGGAGCTATGAGCAAAGGGGGTTAGGTCCTGAATGGGTTAAGGCCCCCCCCCCGAGTGTTGAGCCAATGAGGTCTATGGGCCCCCGGTGGTCCAAAACTCTGGAGGACAAAGGCACATGAACCAACAGGTCATGGGCCCCAGGGGGTCCAACATCATGGGAGTAAAGGCACAGAGAGCAAGGGCCTGGGGCATTAACCTTTGTTGGGCTGTGACCACCATTGGGAACGAAAGTCCCGCCCGCAGCCTTCCTGATTGGTTGGGAGGCTGGGAAGGGGCGGGACTTTAGGCCGCCTACAAGTCCCAGCGGGCATTGCAATAAAAGACAAACCAATACAGTAATGCAATACTTCAAATATGGTAATAACTTTAAAAACAATAACAGCAGTTGGCTTTCTGGGCTCTGCTGCCTCCTCCTCCAATGATGGAAGCCTGGGCTGGTTTTGCTGGACTTGTCCCACTGGAAGCTGGTTCCAGCTGTTCTCTTCAGAAGGCCAGGCAGAAGGAAGGAAGGAAGGAAGGAAGGAAGGGAAAGGACATTTCCTGGTGAGGCTGGGGCTGCTTGGGCAGAGAGCAGGAGTGTGTGCCATGCCAGCCTTAGGCAGCAGCAGCATCAGAGGGGCAGCAGATACCCCCCCCATTGCTTTGCCTCTGGCTCCCAGAGTCCTGGGTCTGGGGTCCGCCTCTTCCATGAGAAAGGCATGGGGATGGAGGGAGAGGGAAGGGTTGCGATGTACTCCTCATCCAAGTCCGCAGAAAACATATCTATACACGGATTGTTACCGGCCCCGTTGCCCTAGACACGCGGCTCTCTCCTCTGGGGCGGGAGAAGGAGAAAAAGCAGCCAAGCAGACTCGCAGGGGGCGTGGCCATGCAAATGAGTCCTCGCTGAGCATGATGGGAAGAGGAAAACTCCCCATTTCCCCCTCTTCTACCAGGAATCTGGGTTGGCTCTTCTCTTCCGCCTGTGACTCCCCTTTCCCTTCCAGCCTCGAAGAGGGGGAAGCACTTTCAGGCTCTTCTGCTCCTCCATTTTGAAAAGGAAAGCAATTTTCCCCAAGGTGATGTAAGAGTCCACCCTCAGAAAAAAACAACAGCCGCTGAATGCTGGGCCCCCGAAACCTTACACAACCCAAAATTCCCAGCAAAAGCCTGCCTTTGAGCCTAAGAGTCAGAAGGCTTCCTTACGTTTAATTTATATATACACTTCATAGAATCCTGAGAATCAGAGTTGGAAGAGATGAGAGCGCAAGAGGCCTGCCATGCAGGAACTCCCAATCCAAAGCATCCCCAGCAGATGGCCATCCAGCCTCTGCTCAAAAGACCTCCAAGGAAGGAGGCGCCACTACACTCCGAAGGTGGATTTAATAATGCTATCAAAACATTATCATCATCCTGGCATTTAATATACATGTAAACACTATTTTCAATGCTGATGCGGACGGTGGCCTCAGAACCCCTTCCAATTGCTATCAAGGGCCCAACAGCCAGGGCTGCCTCTCTCTCCTCCTCACCAAAGACTACTCAGTGAATGCCTCATTGAAGGGAGGCTTATTATGGAGGGAATTATCACTATCTTTGCAGGAATATTGTTATATCTGCAGCAAGTTCAGGGCTTCTAGGCAGCAAAGCCCAGAGACCCTCTATCTAGCCTTGCTTTCCCTCACAAAGGTTTCCGTCTCTGCCTCTGGAACTGTTTGACTCCATTCTGGAACCCGGCCGTTGGAGACCAGCGGTGCTTTCTGTGAGGCTCCCTTGGCCTGGACTCAGGACTCAGGCCTCCTCCATTGACCATGCCTGGCTTTAAGGGACCGCATGAAAGTGAGTGAGGGCTGAAGGGCAGAGGCCAGCGGTGGGAGGACAGCCAGGGCACCCTCTTCTTCTCCCCTGGCTCTCCTTCATTGTCTCTCTACTTTGCTTCCAGGCATAAGGAACATTTCAAGCGTCCTACACGGATTCAAGCCTGGACCCCAAGGGCTGCTTGGAAGTGAGTGAGGCCAAAGGGCAGAGGCCAAGTGGTGGGGGACAGCCAGGGCGCCCCTTCTTCTTCTCCCCTGGCTCTCCTTCATGGTCTTCTCTACGTGCTTTCCAGGTCCGCCGGGGAACATATCAAGCCTGCTCCATTGACCAGGGCCTAGCTTCAAGGACCGCGTCAAAGTGAGTGAGGGCTGAAGGGAAAGGCTAAGCACTGGGGGGACAACCATGGTGCCCTTCCTCTTCTCCCCTGGTCTCCTTCATCAACTTCTACTTTGCTTCCAGGCCGCGCGTGAAACCTTTCTGTTTGATGTTCCATGCGTAAAGCGCCAAAAGGACGAGGACGATTGTTCCAGGGTAAAGGCCCTGTTTTCCTTCCTTGCTCATTGCTTCCTGTCTTCTGTCTTTCTTTCCTTCCTTCCTTGTTCTAACCTTTTCTTCCTTTCTTCCTTCTGGGACATAGTAAAACAAAGGAATGTACGTACTGTATTTGCCCAGAGAGAAAGCATGCCTTCCATAGAGAACCATTACAAAATACTTGACCATCGGCAAAGTACTCTTCAATGATTTCTCTGGGCGGCCAAATACAGTGGTACCCCCGGAGGATACGATTGATCGCATTATGAAATTTCCGGGATACGAAAAAGTTCCATTGGAAAAAACTGTTCCGGGATACGAAGGTTTTTTCGGGTTACGAAATTTTTTTTCGGCGCGAAAATTCAAACGCGCGGCTGCCAGCGCTAACGGAAGCCCGTTTTCGGCTTGCGAAATACATCGGGTTACAAACGCCGCGGCGGGAACGAATTTATTTCGTAACCCGAGGGCACTGTATGGTTTCCCTATGGGAAGATATCTCCCAATAATCCCTATGGGCAAGATGGTTTCTTTATGGGCAACTATTCCCAGTGATTCTCTATGGGCCAGAATGGTTTCTCTCTGGGGAAAATATTCCCCAGTGGATTCTCTATGGGCCAGAATGGTTTCTCTAGGGGCAACTATTCCCCAGTGATTCTCTATGGGCAAGAATGGTTTCTCTCTGGGAAAATATTCCCCAGTGATTCTATGGGCCAGAGAATGGTTTCTCTAGGGGCAAATGTCCCAGTGGTTCTCTATGGGCCAGAATGGGTTTCTCTAGGGAACTTTCCCCAGTGATTCTCTATGGGCAAGAATGGTTTCTCTTCGGGAAATATTCCCCAGTGATTCTCTATGGGCCAGAATGGTTTCTCTAGGGGCAACTATTCCCCAGTGGTTCTCTATGGGCCAGAATGGTTTCTTAGGGCAACTATTTCCCCAGTGATTCTCTATGGGACGAAGAATGGTTTTTTGGAAAATTGTGATTTCTCTCTGGGAATGTTTTTAGGGGAATATTCCCCAGTGGTTCTCTATGGGCCAGAATGGTTTCTCTAGGGGGGCAATATTCCCCAGTGTATTCTTATGGGCCAGAATGGTTCTCTTTTGGGCAATATTCCCCAGTGATTCTCTATGGCCAGAATAGTTTCTCTGTGGGCAAATATTCCCCAGTGATTCTCTAGGAGCCAGATGGTCTCTTAAGGGCAAATATCCTCAGTGAGTCTCTAGGGCAGAATGGTGTTCTTGATGGGCAAATATTCCCCAGTGAGTTCTCTATGGGCCAGAATGGTTTCTCTATGGGGCAAATATTCCCCAGTGAGTCTCTATGGGCCAGAATGTGTTTCTAGGGGCAAATATTCCCAGTGAGTCTCTAAGGGCCAGAATGGTTTCTCTGGGGCAACTATTCCCCAGGGATTCTCTATGGGCAGAATTGGTTCTCTAGGGGCAAATATTCCTCAGTGGTCTCTAATGGGCCAGAATGGTTTCTCTGAGGGCAAAATATTTCCCCAGTGAGTCTCTATGGGCCAGAATGGTTTCTATGGGGCAATATTCCCCAGTGAGTCTCTATGGGCCAGATGGTTTTCTCTAGGGGGCAAATTATTCCCCAGTGAGTCTCTATTGGCCAGAATGGTTTCTCTGGGGCAATATTTCCCCAAGTGATTCTGCTATGGGCCAGAATGGTTTCTCTGCTTGGTCAAATATTCCCCAGTGAGTCTCTATGGGCCAGAATGGTTTCTCTATGGGGCAAATATTCCCAGTGAGGTCTCTATGGGGCCAGAATGGTTTCTCTAGGGGCAAATATTCCCCAGTGAGTCTCTATGGGCCAGAATGGTTTCTCTGAGGGCAAATATTCCCAGTGTCTCTATGGGCCAGAATGGTTTCTCTATGGGCAAATATTCCCCAGTGAGTCTCTATGGCCAGAATGGTTTCTCTAGGGGGCAAATATCCCAAGTGAGTCTCTAAGGGCCAGAATGGTTTCTCTAGGGGCAACTATTCCCCAGGGATTCTCTATGGGCCCGAATGGTTTCTCTAGGGGCAAATATTCCTCAGTGAGTTCTATGGGCCAGAATGGTTTCTCTGAGGGCAAATATTCCCCGATGAGTCTCTATGGGCCAGAATGGTTTCTCTATGGGGCAATATTCCCAGTGAGTCTCTATGGGCCAGAATGGTTTCTCTAGGGGCAAATATTCCCCAGTGAGTCTCTATAGGCCAGAATGGTTTCTTCTAGGGGCAAATATTCCCAGTGATTCTCTATGGGCCAGAATGGTTTCTCTGTGGTCAAATATTCCCCAGTGAGTCTCTATGGGCCAGAATGGTTCTCTAGGGGGCAAAATATTCCCCAGTGAGTCTCTTAGGGCAGAATGGTTTCTCTATGGGCATATTCCCCAGTGAGGTCTCTATGTGGCCAGTCCAGAATGGTTTCTCTATGGGCAAATATCCCCAGTGAGTCTCTATGGGCCAGAATGGTTTCTCATAGGGGCAAATATTCCCCAGTGATTCTCTATGGGCCAGAATGGTTTCTCTAGGGGCAAATATTCCCCAGTGATTCTCTATGGCCAGAATGGGTTCTCTGAGGGTAATATTCCCCAGTGTTCTCTATGGGGAATGGTTTCTCTGAGGGTAAATTTTCCCCAGTGTTCTCTATGGCCAGAATGGTTTCTCTAGGGGCAAATATTCCCCAGTGAGTCTCTGATGGCCAGAGATGAGATGGTTTTCTCTAGGGGCAATATTCCTCAGTTGAGTCTCTATGGGCAGAATGGTTTCTCTGAGGGCAAATATTCCCCAGGAGTCTCTATGGGCCAGTTGGTTTCTCTGAGGGCAATATTCCCAGTGAGTCTCTATGGGCCAGAAATGGTTTCTCTAGGGGCAAATATTCCCCAGTGAGTCTCTATGGGCCAGAATGGTTTTCTCTGTGGGCAAATATCCCAGTGATTCTCTATGGGCCAGAATGGTTTCTCTAGGGGCAATATTCCCCGTGATTCTCTATGGGCCAGAATGGTTTTCTTAGGGGCAAATATTCCCAGTGATTCTCTATGGGCCAGAAATGGTTTCTCTGAGGGCAAATATTCCCCAGTGAGTCTCTATGGCACAGAATGGTTTCTTGAGGGCAAATATTCCCCAGTGAGTCTCTATGGGCCAGAATGGTTTCTCTGAGGGCAAATATTCCCAGTGAGTCTCTATGGGCCAGAATGGTTTCTCTGAGGGCAAATATTCCACCGTGATTCTCTATGGGCCAGAATGGTTTCTCTGTGGGCAATATTCCCCAGTGATTCTCTATGGGCCAGAATGGTTTCTCTAGGGGCAAATATTTCCCAGTGTTCTCTATGGGCCAGAATGGTTTCTCTGAGGGCAAATATTCCCCAGTGAGTCTTATGGGCCAGAATGGTTTTCTCTGAGGGCAAATATTCCCCAGTGAGTCTCTATGGCCAGAATGGTTTCTCTATGGGCAATATTTCCCCAGTGAGTCTCTTGGGCCAGAATGGTTTCTCTGAGGGCAAATATTCCCCAGTGAGTCTCTATGGGCCAGATGGTTTTCTCTAGGGGCAAATATTCCCCAGTGAGTCTCATATGGGCAGAATGGTTTCTCTAGGGGCAAATATTCCCCAGTGATTCTCTATGGGCCAGAATGGTTTTCTGTGGTCAATTTAGTCCCCAGTGAGTCTCTATGGGCCAGAATGGTTTCTCTATGGGCAAATATTCCCCAGTGATTCTCTATGGGCCAGAATGGTTTCTCTGAGGGCAAATATCCCAGTGAGTCTCTATTGGGCCCGCAGAATGGTTTCTTCTCTATGGGCAAATATTCCCCAGTGATTCTCTGGGCCAGAATGGTTTCTCTAGGGGCAAATATTCCCCGTGATTCTCTATGGGCCAGAATTGGTTTCTGTGGGCAAATATTCCCAGTGATTCTCTATGGGCCAGAATGGTTTCTCTAGGGGCAAAATATTCCCAGTGATTCTCTATGGGCCAGAATGGTTCTCTGAGGGCAAATATTCCCCAGTGAGTCTCTATGGGCCAGAATGGGTTTCTCTGTGGTCAATATTCCCAGTGAGTCTCTATGGGCCAGATGGGTTCTCTATAGGGCAAATATTCCTCAGTGAGTCTCTATGGGCCAGAATGGTTTCTCTGAGGGCAAATATTCCCCAGTGATCTTGGGCCAGGAATGTTTCTCTATGGGCAAATATTCCAGTGATTCTTATTGGCCAGAATGGTTTCTCTAGGGGCAAATATTCCCAGTGATTCTCTATGGGCCAGAATGGTTTCTCTGTGGGCAAATATTCCCCAGTGATTATCTCAGGGCCAGAATGGTTTCTCTAGGGCAATATTTTCCCAGTGATTCTTAGTGGGCCAGAATGGTTTCTCTGAGGGCAAATATTCCCCAGTGAGTCTCTATGGCCAGAATGGTTTTCTCTGGGGCAAATATTCCCCAGTGGAGTCTCTATGGGCCAAGTGGTTTCTCTATGGGCAAATATTCCCCAGTGAGTCTCTATGGGCCAGAATGGTTTCTCTGAGGGCAAATTTCCCCAGTGAGTCTCTATGGGCCAGAATGGTTTCAGAATGGTTCTTGAGGGCAAATATTCCCCAGCTCAGTGAGTCTCTATGGGCAGAATGGTTTATGGTTCTCTATGGGCAAATATTCCCCAGTGAGTCTCTATGGGCCAGAATGTGTTTCTCTAGGGGAAATATTCCCAGTGATTCTCTATGGGCCAGAATGGTTTCTCTAGGGGGCAAATATTCCCCAGTGATTCTCTAGGGCCAGAATGGTTTCTCTAGGGGCAAATATTCCCCATGATTCTCTATGGGCCAGAATGGTTTCTCTAGGGGCAAATATTCCCCAGTGATTCTCTCTGGGCAGGGGGTTTCTGTATTGGCAAGGAAATAATAGTATTCCTTATGGTCAATAATAATACCAATCTCCTTCTCCTGTCCTCTCTCAGTCTCCAGAATGTCAAGGTCAGCTATGTTGACAAGGACATCCCTGAGTCACTTGCATCACGGAGTTGTATCTCTTTAACGGTAAGGAAAGATAGGCATCTCCCCCTTTTCCTCCCCTTTCCTGCCCAAATTCTGCCCAAATTCATCCTTCTTTATCTTCATAGGATGGCAGGGGAATAGACCTTTCAACTCATGGGTAACAAGGGGGCAAAACTGGGGGCGGACGCGTCTCCCTTCTCCCCCTTTTAGGCAACGGCTTTTCGGCTCAAGGCCAACCCAAGAGCATCCTCTGTGGCCCATGGACTGTCCTTACTTTCTCCTTCTTTTGTAGATTCGGAGAGCGATGGCTGTCCTGCAGAGGCTGACCTTGGGTCCAGGTCTGACAGGTAAGGTCTTCTCCGTTTGGGTCCTGGATGGGGACTGAATGAAGAAGTCTCCGCAAGTGGTCTTTCCACTTTGTTCATGGCCTGTTCCTGTCTTTCTTTCTTTCCTTCCTTCTTTCCTTTGTTTTTTCTGTCTTTCTTTCATTCCTGTTTCTTTCCCCTTCCCTCCTTTCTTTCTTTCCCTCTTCCTACTGGGACGAGAGGGTGATGATGGTGATGATGATATCCTATTCCTGTCTGTGTTTCAGTTTGGAGGGATCCCTGAGATGCTTGAGGCAGAGAGCCTTCCCTCTTTGATGGTAATGTAATAAAGTCCGTTCCCCCTTTTCCCTCTTTCTTGAAGGACTGTCCCAAACTCATTCTTCTTTTCCTTGCTAGGGAAAAGGATGAAGGATGGAAGCCGCCAGGGAAAGAAAAGATGGGGAGAAGGTGAATAAACTCTTTGGCTCATGGGTAACAAAAGGAGGAAACTGGGGGGAGAGGCTTTTAGGGTCAGGGCCAGCCCAAGGCCACCCCTTGTGTCCCATGGTCTCTCTTTCACTTCTCTTTATCTATAGGATTTGGCAGCCATGATCCCTGTCCTGCAAGAAGCCGAAACCTAATCCTACAACCCCTTCAGACAGGTGAGTCCTTTGTGTCCCCGCCAAGCGGCCTTCCAGAACATCACCCTGGCCCCAGTTATTTCATGGTCTTTTTCCTTCCTTCCTTCTTTATCATTCCCCATCCCCTCCTCCTTTCCTTCTCTCTTTCTTTGCTTCCTTTTTCTACTTCTTGTTTCCTTCCTTCCTTCATTCCCTTTCCTTCCCCTCCTTCCTCTTTTCCTTTCTTTTTACCTTGCTCTTTCTTCATTCCTCCTCCCTCTTCCTTCCTTCTTTTTCCCTCCCTTCTTTTCCCCCTCTTTCCTCCCTCTCTCCCTCATTCTTTTTCTTCCTTTCCCCTTCCTTCCTTTCTTTTCCTTGAACCCTTCTATCTCTCCCACCATCTTTCTTCCTTCTCTCCTTCCCCTTTTCTCCTTCTTCCTTCCTTCCTGCCCTCTTCGTTCTTTCCTTCCTTTCTTCTTACTGTGACTGAGGGATAAGATGAGGATATGAGGATGATATGTTTTTCCTGTCCCTATTTCAGTTGCCACAACCACGGTGACCAATGCAGAGGAGACATCCCTGAGACGCTTGGCCTAGGAGTATTTCCTCTTTGACGGTAATTGAAGAGTCTCCCTTTCTCCCACCTTTCTGTCCAATTCCTGTCCAAATCTATTCTTCTTTCATCTTGATATGATGACCATGAAGATAAGGAAGCCCCAATGGGGGCTGGGGGCCGCAGGGAAGGAAAAGATGGGGAGGAGGGGAGTTCATAGAACCCAAGGCCTTGATCCAGTCCAACCCCCTCTTCTGCCATGCAGGAACTCTCTATCAAAGCAGGCCCATTGACAGATAGATGGCCATGCAGCCTCTGTTTGAAAACCTCCAAAGAAGGGGACTCCACCCCCATCCTGAGGAAGGAGTGTCTTCCACTGTTCAAACAACCCTTACTACTCCTAATGTTGAGCTGGATCCCTTTTCCTGTATCTTGCCTCCCTTGCTGCATCGGGTCTATTCTCTGGAGCAGCAGAAAACAAGCTTGCTCCCTCTTCAGTAGGGCATCCTTTAATTTAAAACGGACTCGTCAATCACCTCTTACCTGCTTTCTCCAGGCTAAACATCCCCAGCACCTTAAGTCTCTCCTCAGAGTGCTTCATGGTTTCCAGACCCTTTCCCTCCTTGGAGACATGGCTCCCATTTCTCATGTCCTTCTTGAATTATTTGCCCAGAACTGGACACGGGCTATTCCAGGTGCAGCTTGACCGAAGCAGAATAGAGTGGCACTATGACTTCTTCTTGATCTAGAGACTATACTTCTGTTGATGCAGCCTAAAATCGCATTGGCCTTTTTAGCTGCTGCGTCGCACTGTAGCTCACATTCAACTTGTGGTCTAATCTAGAACTCCTAGATGCCTTTCACAGGTATAAGTCTCCTAAGAGCCAGGTGTTTTCCCATCCTATTTAACTATTTGAGGGGATGTCATCTTGAGAGGAGCAAGCTTGTTTTCTGCTGCTCCAGAGAATAGGACCCCATGGAGCAATGGATGCAAGCTGCGAGGAAAAGAGATTCCGCTCAATATTAGAAGGAACTTCCTGAGAGTGAGGGCTGTCGACAGGGGAACACTCCTCAATGGAGTGCAATGGAGTCTCCTTCCTTGAGGCTTTAAGCAGAGTGCTGGATGGCCATCTGTCAGGGATGCTTTGACTGAGAGTTCTTGCATGGCAGAATGCGGTTGGACTGGATCAGGGCCCTTCTTGGGGTCTCTTCCAACTCTAGGATTCTATGATTCTAATTTGTGCATTTCATTTTCCACCCTAAGAACTCTTTCAACTCATAGGTAACAAAAGGGCCACCCAAGATAGCTCCCTTGTACCCCATTTTCTGTCTTTCACTTCTCCCCCCTCTGTTTATTTATAGGATTCAGCCGCTGGCAGTTCAGACGTGTTCATCTCTCCAAATGGCTGAATGACCGGCGCTGCCTTTCCACAGCACCATCCTGTTTGTGTTGTTTCATGGGCCTTTTCCTGCTCCGTTTCAGCGTCCCAGACCTCAGGGGAGAACTCTGATAAAGAGGGCGTGTGATCAGGAGTCTGATTTGAGTTCCGCGGTAAGGAAGAAAATTGACTTTAAAGAAATACTGGCTCTCTCATTTCATTGTCTGCCCCCCCTTGCCCCCCCCCCAGTTCTCCTTGTGTTGACAGTCTCATACATCCAAATGGCAGGACCCTCTCTCATACAATGCCTTGTCCTGTCTTGGATTCCTTCTTCCTTTTTATATAATCTGGCTATTATTTTTATATCCTGTTTTTGTTCAATCTTCAAATGCCAAACTTGTCTCGAAACCCTCCCATTTTGGGTCCGTTCTGAACCTCTCTTCTGTCAACTGTCTGTAAGGAAACCAGGGACAGAGGACCCCCTCTTCAGCTAATCCCTCTCTGGTTGGTATATTCCTTCATTGGGGTGGGTTTGTGTTAACCCTCCTTTTTACAAGTCAGCCAGTTTCGGAAGCTAGGCTCCTCTTCTTAAAAAGGCCGCATGGCTGGACTCCCACTTTGGGGTTTTGGGAAACAGTTTGCTTTGACGCTTCCTCCAAGTCCTCTGCAGTGGCTTCCTAATTAATGGTCTGGGAAATCTTGATGCAGCTTGTCTTTCCAAGACCAAAGGTAGGTTCCCCCCCCCCTATTTAAAGTTATCCAACCCAAACCCACAGTAGAGAGCAGGCCTGATAGGAAGGCAGGACACGTTCCCAGGCTTGTCACATACGGCCTCATTTCCCTGCTGTCTTTTTCCTTCCTGACAGCAGAGGAGAACTTCCATCTGATGTGCAAGGCGTACCGCAAGTACTCCAAGAAGAGAAGAGCAATCTGGCAAACGACATTGCATCCGGAAACTGGACCTGTGCTGGAGCATTTCCTGGAATCGAAAAAAAAGAAGTAGGTGGGCTTCCTCCTCCCAGGAGCACCCCATTTTCCCTCCCAGGGGGTTGGGGGTCGGCCGCAGAGATGCCATTGGCTCCCTTCCCTTTCCCTAGGACCTGCGTTGCTCATGTATGATGTGTTGGCTTCACCCAAGTGCAACCTCACCATCTGCCTGAATCACTTCATCGCCAAGTGAATAAAAATCAGATTGGGACAGCAAGGGACGCCTTTTGCCCAAGGTAAGGGTATGAACCTCGCATGGCCATCCGCAAGGCAGGAAACCAAGGTAGTCCCCATCTGTGGGTCACCCTCCTTCCTTCCAGGTTGTTTACCAGAAAACCTGCTTCTCTCCTCAGGTGAAGGCGCTCCTAGGGATCAGGACCATTGTGAGGGACCACAGCGACACCCGCCCCCCTGAGGACTGGCTGTCGTTGCCACTTGGCGACCCTGATCAACGTCTTGGTCAGCCATTTCCAACCCAAGAAGAGTGGACCAGCAGGAAGCCTAAAATGTACCTGGTCCCAGGGTAAGTTGGCTGCAAGGCATGCTGGGGCAGGAGTGGGCCAGTGGGGCTGGATGCAGGGATACAACCAGCCCTGAACCAACCTCTGTTCTTGTCCCCTCTCTCTCTTTCCGGCAGGGAAGCAATTGATATCTTGCTGATCCTGCCAACCTGAGGCTGGACCTGATGCACAACATGAATTCCTTGTTCAACCCCAGATGAATGTGGTGAGTCCGGTTTCCCTTCTCTCTCTCTCTCTCTCTCTCTCTGGCGGATGGCCTTCCCTTTAAAAGGGAGAGCACATGGGATAAATGGCATCTCTCCTTCCCCCCACAGGACTGAAGACCGTGGCTTTCCACATGCGCTGTGACTCTTTTCTTCTTTCTTTCCTCCTCCCTCCCTCCTCATCTTTCACTTCCTTCCTTCCTCCCTTCCTTCCTTCTTCTCTTTTCCTTTCCTCTTTCCTTCCTTCTCTCCTTTCTTTTCTTTCCTTCCTTCTTTCTTTCCATCATTTCCTTCCTCTTTCTTTCTTTCCTACCCTTCTTTCCTTCTTCCATCCTCCTCCCTCCCTTTCTACCGCCTACCCTCCCTCCCTCCTCCCCTCCTTCCTTCCTTCCTTGCTTCTCTCTTCCCTTCCTCTCTCCCTCCCCTATTTCTTTCGTTCTTTCCTCCTTCCCTCCCCTATTTTTTTTTTTTTTTTCTTTTCTTTCTTTCCTTCCTTCCCTCTTCCTTGATTTCTTCTTTCCCCGTTCTTCTTCCTCCCTCTTCCTTGATTTTCTTTTTCCCTCTTTCCTTCCCTCCCTCCCTCCTCCCTTCTTTCCTTCCTTCCTCCTCTTTCCTCCCTTTTTCCTTCCTTCCCTTCTTCTCCTTCCCCTCTTCCCCTTCCCTTTCCCACCCTCCCCTTCCT
>NC_056527.1:119942750-119946866 GCF_019175285.1 Sceloporus undulatus
AATAATAATAATAATAATAATAATAATAATAATAATAATAATAATAATAATAATAATAATAGAATCTCATCCCAGTTCATAAAAGAATTCCAGTTTGGGGGTGGCCAGTGTCCGGTGTCAAAGCACAAAGATGGAATCCAGTTGGTATCTTGGACATGCATCAGTTCCTTATGGAAGTGGTGGGATATATATAACTGTGCATAGTTTAATTGCATTATACACCTGTGTGCCTGTTTTTGTGGTTTGGAATGAATCCACATGAACATTTGGCTGTGCCTTTGGTGGCACATTTGGTGTCTTGGTTCAGTTGTGCATTGTTGCCATTCAACACCGGTGTTGTGTGGCCCAATAAATATGCAAAACTACATGTAGAGATTTACACTGCACAACCCTGATATTGGATCTCAGCCAACGTCTTGAGACCCTTAGAGGAGTTCATATGGAAACATGTGCAAACCCATTGCCAGCTCCCCGTCTCCCACGTACCCAGACACAAATATCCCTCGGCCGTCATTAATCATATTTTCTAACAACACACACAGAATTAAACCTTCTGAGCATTAATTTAAACAGCAGCCCCCAGCTGAGGAATCTTCCGAGGGCAAATTGCCAAAAACTTCAAAGGTGCCACAAAATGTCTCCTTCCCTCCCTTTGACCAAGCGAGGCCTTGCTTTGCAAGCAATGAACTGGAGTTTCCATAGACGTCAACCCAAACCTACAGCAAGAATCCCCCAATTCCTTTGGGCAGGAAAGAGGAGGCCTGCTGGAGGCGTTCTGGAGATTTTGCTGCCTGGGAAGGAGAGATCAGATTTCTCTTTGGAAAACAAAAAATCTTCATCCTTCAGTGGCCCATAAATTTTCCTCTAGGAGCCGGCTGAGATCGGGAATGAGGAGAGCGCAGGCGCATGCCTTGCAAATGGCTGTCAGCAGCTCAGAGAGAGTTTTACGTGAATGTCTTCTCCTCCAACAAAGGCAGACTCTTGGCACGGCTCAGAAAGTGAACCTTGTTGGGATGCAGATATCAAACATCCACAGGTTGAAAATACAGTCAGCCCTCCAAGTCTGCAGAGTTGAAATGTGCGGACTTGGAAATCTGTGGAGGGGTGACTGCTATTAACCTGAATCGGGCATACCCCCGTGGCACGCGCCCCACATGCACATGCCCCATTCAAGCCTATGGGGCTTGAATATGTGTGAGATTTCAAACTCATGGGGGAGGGGGTCCAGAACAAATCCCCCGTGAGTTCAAAGGGGCAACTGTATCCCAAAATATGTACATTCAAAAAAGCAAACTTTTTGCCATTTTATATAAGGGGCACGATTTTACTATGCCATTGTGTTTAATGAGAGACGGTTAAGAGGTGATATGATAGCCCTATTTAAGTATTTGAAGGGATATCATATTGAGGAGGGATCAAGCTTCTTTTCTGCTGCTCCAGAGAGTAGCACATGGAGCAATGGATTCAAACTACAGGCAAAGAGATTCCAGCTCAACGTATGGCAGTAAGAGCTGTTTGACATTGGAAGATGCTGCCTCTGAGTTTGGAGGTTTTAAAGCAGAGGCTGGATGGCCATCTCTTGGGGGTGCTTTGATTGTGAGTTCCTGCATGGCAGAATGGGGTTGGACTGGATGGCCCTTTCTTCTCATTCTATGACTGTAAATTCATACTAAGACTCTGATTCACCCACCCCAGAGTGGCATGCAAATTGCCAGCTGTTACTGCTCTGAGTGGCGCTTTGGAGCCATTGCACTTTGGGAAGTTTGACCAGGGAAATGGCTGTGCCCCGCATCCCATTGCATTGAGCGTCCCCTTTGGACCCTGTTTATTAACAGCTGCTCTGCAGAAACAGAGAAAGAGCTTGGCAAGCCTGACTGTGGGGGCGGAGGAGAAAGCCTTGGGGGAAAAGCACTGGTTGGTTTTATCGTTGCAATCGTCCTGTAGATCCTGGCCACCATCTTAGGTCAAGATGGGGTAGAGGTTGATCCATTGCTGCAGCTTTTGCATTGCAAAGCCAAGGGCGAAACTGGTTCATTCGGAAGAACCAAAAGAGTCTGTGAAATGTTTCTTTCCCATTGTTGTCGAATGTGGGAATGGGCCAAGGCTCCCATCAAGCCCAGCTGCTTGCAATCATGCGCAAGGAGGGCGGCTCACGTGGGACGCTTGCGGTCAGCTCACATGCTGAAGGGACGGGGAGGTTTGCGACTTTGCAAACTTGCATTAATGAGGTTATTTTTATATATAACCGTCTGAACGGCAGGAGTTTCCCCCTTGCCCTCCTCCTCCAGTTTTCTCTCCTCCGCCCTCGAGGTTGACTCCATTTCTCCCTCCTCTGCTAATATTACAACAAGCTCATTAAGAGGCTGGAGAACGAAGGGGCTTTTAATTAGAGCGCTGCCGCTTGTGGCCTTTTATAGCCGCCTCTCGCCTTTCCATGATAAACACGGCGTTTTCAGGAATTTACTAGCCAGCCGTAAAAATGTGTTTCTACTCAAAACTTGGCCTTAAGGGAAATTTAAAGCTGTCAAAAAACGGCGTTTACCACTTCCCTTCCCTCCCTCAATTTTTTTGTTTAAAACAGAATTAATTTCATGCTGGCAAAGCATCCTGACCAGGACAAAAGATGCCCAAAAGGAGATTTCGCTATTGGTGGCTGTTGTTAGCTAGCAAGCTGCTCAGTGTCATTCACTTGCCATTGAGACCTGGACTTTTCTGATCAGAAGTAAGTCCCATTTGATCCAAGGGAGCTTACTCCCGGCATCTAAGCAGCCTTAGGGGCCATCTACACTGGAGAAATAACACAGTTTGACACTACTTTGGCCTCATTCCCACTACCTTTTAAACTAGATTGCAAATCGGTTTGAACCGGTCTAAATGACCATGATTCACACTTGAGCCAAATTGCTTCAGGGGCAGCCATGCGCTAGATCCACTTCACCCGCATCTTTTTGACGCTGATTTTTGGATAAATTGTCTTTTTGGATAAATCGATTCTGCCCAAGTGTGAACCAGATGTGGATCTTTGTCCAGCTGGAGTGGGTCCATTTTGAATCGATTAGGCGGCCAATGTGAACCACAAGTGGGCTACTTTATTTTATTCTGCAACAAAAAAATGCGATCGGGGCAAATGTAGCAGGAGCCATGCTCTGCTGCCGAACTGATCCATCGATTCGGATTGCAAAGCGATTTATTTGCAAGTGGGAATGTGGCCAATTTAACTGTTGTGTCTCCATCCTACAGAATCCTGGGATTTGTAGATTTGTGAGGAACCAGCACTCTTGGGCAAAGAAGTCTAAAGGCCTGGTAAAACTACAAATCCCAGGATTCCATAGGATGGAGCTGCAGCACTTGGGAGCGGTGTCAAACTGCATTATGCGCCCCAAGTTCATCTTCAGTACAGAGACAGTGTGGCATAGTGGTTTGAGTACTGGACTTCAACTCTGGAGACCTGGGTCCAATTCCCCACTCAGCCATGAAACTTATTTCATCCCAAATGTACCAAACCGAGCGTATCTTCTGTAGGCGCTTGTGAATGTTGGAGCAGATCCTAAAACAGCGGCGGCTGAAGCTTTCTCCGGAAAGTGCAAGGGGGAAAGGCCAGCCGTAAAAAGGATTAAGCAACAAGGTCCGAGATTAATTCCTTAGAAAGGTTCCATGCCCTGGACCTTCTCTGCGTTTCCTCTTCCGATGCGTTTGCACTTCCACTCGCTCTTGCGTGCGTGCGCCTTGGACGCCTTGCTTGTCACATTTCCCTGCAAAGTTCGCAGAAGGCCAGGGCTGCCATTAATTTAGGAGATCCCAGTTCGGATTCTGGCATTTCCAGGGGGAAACTATCTGGAGTTTATGCCTGACGTTTCACCTGCATCTGAATAAACTCTTATAGGACAGGGCCACATAGCCCCCAAAACCCACAAAAAAGCCATGGATGCCAGCTGTGAAAGCCTTCAACTTCACGTTGCACGATGTATGTTTCACCATATGTATGCTGCATATTTATAGTGTTTTAACTTGGACTGTTCTAGGTTTTTAAGCCTCCTTGAGTCCCTGTACTGGGAGGAAGGTGGGGGGATATTATTATTATTATTATTATTATTATTATTATTATTATTATTATTA
>NC_056527.1:119946966-119948839 GCF_019175285.1 Sceloporus undulatus
AAGTCATGCCAGACTAATCTGGTCTCTTTCTGATAGTCACAAGCTTGATAGATGAAGGGAGCTGTGCGAATATCTTGATTTGAGCAAGGCCTTCAACAAGGTCCCCATGTTAGTCTTGCAAAGAAGCTAGTAAAATGTGGGTTAGGCAATGCAATTGTTAGGTGGGTTGACTATGTTGAGTATGCTTATCCTGGAGAAGAGCAGGTTAAGAGGCGATGTGTAGCCCTGTATGTTTGTATGTGAAGGGGTGTCATGGTGAGGATGGAGCAAACTTGTTTTCTGCTGCTCCAGAGAACAAGAGATGAGCAACAGATGCAAATTGCAGGAAAAGAGATTAGAAAGATCTTCCTTATGGCAAGAGCTGTATGATGGTGGCCTATGCTGCTGCTTTGGAAATTGTGATGGAGTCTCCTTTGGAGGCTGGGTGGCCATCTGTCCCAGGGAGGGCTTGGATGGTGTCTTCCTGCATGTTACAAGTTGGTTCGATTGGATGACTCTTTTGGGTCCCTTCCTGCTCTAGGATTCTATGATTCTGAGCCTTGTTTCACTCCAGGAGGTCTGTGCAAAGATCTCCATACCGGAAAAATAAAATGCATGGCAAAAAGTGAGGACACCAGATGGCACTGCTGCCCTTTCCATTAACATTGCAGAACCACCGAAGGCATCCTTCTTCTTTGACTGCTTGTAGGACAAAGCAAAGCAGCTATCAGAGTCATCCCATTAAGGGCAGAGACCCTCTGAACCATGAATTCTCAACAGCCTCTCTCCCAAAAATACACAGAAAAGGAGTCCTAGCATAAGCCTGGAATACAAGAAAAAGATGCAGCTTGGTGCATTGGGAGGAAAGGAAACCAAGACAAAGCTAAAAGAGGTGTTTGGAGGAATGACTCCAGTCTCTGCTTTAACCCAAATTTAAGGAGCAATCTAAGGTTTGGTACCCTAACCCCTGTCCAAAATCTGCCCAGTGCCCTGGATAGATCCTAAAAAGCTCAGCATGGATTGTTTTATGGACATGGGTTCTATCATGGATCAAGCTCTGCTGAAAATGGTTTCCTGACATCCCTTGTTGGCAGAACTGTGAATTAACCTTATTTGTGCCCAAATGGGCTGGAGGTGGGGAAGTATTTGTTCCAATATGGAAAGGATGGGAACCCACTCTTTATGTGAGACCTGGCCACTCCAGACCATCAACCCTGGCTGCTGGTCTCCCTAAGGCAGCAGATTCCACCTGACCTTGGAAGCTAACCAGGGTCAGCTATGGATAGTACTTGGATGGGAGACCACCAAGGAAGACCAGGTGCCATAGATTATATTTCAGAGGAAGGAACTGGCCAAATTGCCTCTGAGGATTCCTTGCCCAAGAAAACCCTGTGAAATTCATGTGGTCGCCCTAAATGGACAGGTGACTTGAAGGCACGCAAATGCACACGCATAAAGCGGAATCAAGGTGTTACAATCCTGTGATGTGACAGGGACCCAGGAACAGCTGTCAACTAATTAGCAGATCAACTAATTAGCTAGCTGTCAGAGCCTGGATAAAAGTGGGCCTTTGCTGTCTGCCTTGATCATCTATATATCTCCTAAGAGGATATGGAAGGTTTGGTAAGGGGTTACTCCCTGTATCCCTTTCCTTTTGTTTCCATCTCCCTCCTTTGAGTCTTAAGCCTGCCTTTCTGTGTTTCACTGGGAGATGCCTTTTTTCCATACCAATAAAGATCAAGTCAATGGAAGGATCTGCTGGCATTTTTCTCCATGCATCTGACTCCATGTAACTAGGATGGAAAGCATAGCCTCCTTGTTCTCTTTTCATCTCTCGCTTCTCCTCTTCCTTGGGTTGGCTGCAATAGATCATCCCTTAATTTTTCATTTTGCT
>NC_056527.1:119948939-119952588 GCF_019175285.1 Sceloporus undulatus
ACTTTTAATGGAAGATTATTGGTGAAGTATGACAACCTGCTTTCATTGAATTTCAGTTGTCTTCCCAGATTCTGAGTTGCATGCTAGTTGTATACATCATCCTTGCAGAACCATCTGGGGAAGTGACTTGTCCTCTTGCCCATTGAGTTCTCATTAGTGATACATAGCGCACACACACAAAAGAACAATTTGTCTTCTAGCTAAGAAACATAAGCCTCCGCAGTCACCAAGGAGCAGTCTTTCCTCATCACAGCTAACCAAGCCGGTTGGCTGCCTAGAAAGTGGATACAGGTTGAGTCTCGCCTTACCTAGAATTCCAAAACCCAAGATACTCATGGGTGGCTGAGATAATAACACCTTGGCTTTGCCATGGTTGGTGTACCCAAACTTTGTTGTGTGCACAAAATTATTTTAAAACAATGTATAAAAATTGTGCAGGTTTTTGTGTAAGGTGTACGTGAAACGTAAATGAATTTTGCATTTAGACCTGTGTCCCAGCTCCAAGAGAGTTCATATAAGCAAATTCAGGTACTCCAAAACCCTTCTGGTTCCAAACATTTCAGATAAAGGAGATTCAACCTGCATACATAAATCATGCCTCTGGCTATCTAGGCCTTCCATCTGCTGCAATAAAGGGTGTGATAACCCTTTTTTAACCCTCAGGACTTCCCTCTGCGTGTAATGATGGAGGCTGTGGCTGTTTTGCAGGGCAGATTCTTTTGTTGAAGGGTTGTGATGGCCATTGGCCTTGCATTATTATCTGGTGCGGGTGTGTATCCTCACTTGACTCTGGACTGGTTCTCACAGAGAGCAACCTTTATTGGGATTGTTTTAGTCCCATCTGCAGGCCAGGGCTTATGCAGAGGAGTACCTTTTTACATGAAGACAAGTGTGAAACAATCTAGAACTGGGGTGACAGCTTTGGAAGGGCTGGTGGTCAATCTTCTGAAGGCTGCACTAGGCCTGAAAAAGCAAGAAATGAATAGAAATTAAAAAATTGAAGACACAAGTGACTAGAGATCTATTTCAGGTGCTGATTTGGGGGACGGTGACCTATTTCAGACGAGAATAAATTTTTGGATGATATGCACAGGGATCTCGTAACACCTTTGAGACCAACTGTGTGAAAGAAGCTATAGCATCAGCTTTTCTAGACTTGGTCTGCAAGCTCTTGTAGACTTCCTCAGATGCAAGGAAGTCTGTGGAATTTTATGCTAGTCTTTTGCACAGTGTGCAAATGGATCTTGTAACACCTTTGAGATAACTGGGGGGGGGGGGGGGAGAAGCTAGTAGCATGAGCTTTCTATGGAGATTATCACACGAAGGCGGTCGGGAGTTTATCCCGTGAATATCCTGGAAAAATCACATCTTTACGCATCACGACTTCACATGACGTCACACAAAAGCCTTCATTAAAGTGGTGACAAAGAAGCATTAATGCACAACTTTTTACTTTCGGGATTTCAGTGACAATGCATTTCCAATATAGTTTATTTGCGCAATTGCATATGATAATCGTTTGCACAATTATTTGCCATTTCCACTTCATTGGCGGGATGCTTTAAATATGCTTTAATCTCTCTTTAATGTCAAAATCATCCCCAGTGTGATAAAACTTGAGCCTATTATTAAGTTTACGGAAGCTCATGCTATCCGCTTCTTTCTTTCAGTTAGTCTCAAAGGTGCCAGAAGATCCCTTTGCAGACTGATTTTTCTAGACTAACACAGCTGTGTCTCTGAATCCCTTTTTGGATGAAGATGATAGTGTATGTGTATGTCTTCAAATCTCCTGTCAATGTACAGCAACCCCATGCATTTCATGGGGTTTTCTTAGGCAAGGAATACTCGGAGGTGGTTTTGCCAGCTCCTTTCTCTGAAACAGAGGCCCCAGCACCTGGTATTTAGTAGTGGTCCAAATACAAACCTTGGTTAGATTCCAAGATCAGATGGTATTTGATGCCTTCAGGGTATTTAGACAGTGCCACCACCAAAAAGAAAATCCATCTTTCCCAGCATACCTTGGAAACCCTTGAGCTGAAGCTCTGCCCATCTGAAAGGTAGTTTTTGGGGCCATATGCAGTCATTAATGACCATAAATGTGAATCCCCAGCAGTTATAACATTGTAAATCCAGATTGCGATCTCCTAACAGCTGAACAGGGTGCTGGCCTGTTATTAAAGGGCAGTTAGTTATTAGTGATGCAATTTGTTTTGCTTGCTATACAGTATGCAAGGTTTTTTATTTTTCTATATTAGTAAAGGACCTCTTCCCCTGACCTCCCCATTTCTTTCTCTCCTTTCTTCCTCCCTCATTTCACACATTTGGCAGGAATAGCGGATGGTACCTTTGACCTTTGCATAGTTACAAGGATCTGGCCAAGCTGCTGCTGAGCAAAATGCACACGTTCATAGGTTCAGTTTGCCATCCTTGCACCAAGCCCCTATTAGGAGATTAAGCTTCTTAAGGATCTTAGCCTTTCTTTCCTCTCTTCACCCCCTCAGCCCCAAATATTCCAGCCTTGCTTGTCATTACTTATAAAACACACATACACATTTCTCCTGACATTTGACGGAAATGAACAGAATGCTTTTCCTGCTACTCATCCTAGCTTCCAAAAAGAGGGGGACACAATAGCCTTTGAAGGAAGGATGGTTTCTCTTCCTCTCTTGCCCCCTTTTTTTGTGCTTCTGCTGCTCAGGATCTCAGCAAAAGAAGAAGAGATCTACTTCACAACCTGGAAAACGTCCTTTTGGGGATTGCAACACCCAGGTTAGGGAACCTATACTTGCCCAGATATTGTGGACTCCCTTGTCAGCATGGCTGACAGTGAGGAATGATGAGGCTTGCACTCTGGCAACATCCCCATCCCTAAAGAAGGCCAATGGGCCTCTTAGTGGGAGGATGATGGGGGTTGTAGTTCAAGATAGTTGAAGGGCAACAATTTGGGGGAAGGCTGCATGAAGGTGGTTTTTATGGCGGATGGGTGGAACAGACCCAGGAAGCATGGTTGTTGTTGTTGTTCTTGTGTGCCTTCAAGTCGTTTCTTACTTAAGGCGAACCAAAGAAGCCTTAACATGGAATTTTCCTTGCAAGATTTGGTCAGAGGAGGTATGCCATTGCCTTCCCCTGAAGCTGAGAGAGTGTGACTTTCCCAATGAGTTTCATGACTGAGCTGGAATTACTCTAGGAAACTCTCTTGTGTATTCCTTGTTTCATTTCAGTAATGCATCTTGTGCAAGAGAATGCCCTAGTATTAATATGATGGAGTCCTCAGAGAGGGATGCAGTCTGGATTTCCTTCCTTGGATGCAAAGATTTCTCTGGGCCGAGATATTAATCCTCGCTGTTACAGGGGATCTCTCCTGAGTTCTCCCACCAAACCTCATGCATGCTCTAATGGACGACCGCCTTCCTTGCCTCTTTTCTCCTGGATCCCCTTGTCCAAATGCGGATACTGGCTCCTGTTTGTGCAAAATGTCACAAGTGGCGGCATCCGCCGTTAGGGAGCCCAGCGAGTGAACAAAACAGCCTCCTGCTAATATTTGAAAGGTCTCTGGTCCACCGAATGGCAGCCGGCCAAGGTGAGCTCATGGGGCAAATTCCAGGCAACCGGGGTGTGGTTTAAAAACCTTGAGAAGCTCAGAGCCAGA
>NC_056527.1:119952688-119961054 GCF_019175285.1 Sceloporus undulatus
CACACACACACACAAGAGAGATTTTAAATGTTGACAAAATGTGCACCCTTTGGGGCATTTTGTGCATGGCTCTTTAAAAAAAGGAGGGAGGGAATCACACTTCCAATGCCCCTGCAAACGTCACCTATGACGATTGCTTGATTGACAGCAGGCGCCTTCAAGTTAAACCCAGTAAGGCATTCGGGTTAAAATGCCCCCCAAATCTAGTGGGCACCTCCTAACGGAGAGATTTGGGGGAGGGGCATCTGGATCTACCCAGTTCCACCCACGTTAATTGGGCCAGTGGGAATGGGGCCTTAGATACCCAAAATACTGCATCTGTGACTATGCATTGCAATAGATAGAGGGATGCAGTGGCTTAGTGGTTAAGATGCCAATTTGATCAGAAGATTGGCAGGTTGGCAGTTCAAGGCCCAAGTGCTGCATGATGTGCTGAGCTCCTGTCACTAGTCCCAGCTTCTGCCAACCTAGCAATTCAAAAGCATATATATACAGGTAGATAGATAGGTACCACTTTGGTGGGAAGATAACAGTGTTTGGTCAGCCATGCTGGACACATGACCACCAGAGCCATCTTCGGACAACGCTGGCTTAGTAATGAAAGATGAGCACCAGCCCCTTGCAGTCGGTTATGACGACACATTCATGTCAAGGGACCACCTTTACCTTTATTGCAAAAGACGGGAGAGCAAATGGAAGCGCTTGGACTAAAGCATGAGCATAGGCATGCGTGGGGACCATATGCTATCTACATCCCCAACTGCTCTAAGAGCAATGAAGGGGAGTGGGGTGAAAATGCTTGGCTGTCCAATATGGCCAAGCATAAATCTCTGCAAATGGAGTTGGCTCAGAGATTGTGCCATGCGATCCTTGTGTTGAATGGCAAAGTTGCCCAACTGAATGCACATCGTTCCATGCACATGTACATATCTCAGGCACATTACCTGTGCAGCCACATGACAATCATAACCTGGTTTGGCACGGCTTCAAATGCTCCGGCTCAAGGCTCTGGAATGCTGGGAGTTGGGGGTATGATGTGGGTCCTCGGAAGGTGCTTCGGTTCTCCTAGGTTTGGCTGGAGAACTGGTTTGTGAAAGCTAAGTGGAGGGAGCTGTTTGTCCAGGAACCCACTTTTTAAAAGCCTTGTTGATGTGTTTCTGATTTGATTTTTGGCTTCAGGCTCTGTGTTCCTCTTTTAAAAAACACTGGAGGAATTCCAGGAGGCCGGCCATGTGGCATGGCTCCGCGTCTTTCTTTAATAAGCTTTATTACATCTAAAATTGTAACATAGCTGTTACAGTAAATAAGTTTCCAGACTCTGCTTCAAATCCTATATTTTCAGACCTCCTCCGAATGCAAAATCCCCAACGTCAATAGGCTGTATTTTATAAATCAGTTATCATCGAAGTACAGGATTGCCATTAACTGGAAGACATCCTGCTTTGGTTAGGCAACAGTCGCCAGCTGCTTTCGGATTCTTCCCAAACTCTTTCCCAGATATTGGCAGGGATTTCCCCTCCGAGGTCGTTCTCCCGTCTCTTTTGGAAAGCATTGCTAGTCAAGTCAGCCAGTGAAATGTCCCGGCCAAGCCTTTACCGTCCTCTGAAGCCATTCACTTCCCAAATTGTGTTGTGGCTTAATGTTACCATGAAAGTCTGGAGAACATCCTGAGAGCACAGCATTCCTCTCTGTTTAAAAGCGATCTTTGGTGTCAGTGCCCCACAAAATCTCAGTGCAAGAAGGGTTTGCAACTGCTAAATGCTGAAAGCAGACTTGGGGTGCAAAGGTTCACCTCCCAGGAAGAAGATGGATCCCTTAGGAGGGATTTGCTGTTGCTTCTGAAGGCAACTATCCAGAGCCAAAGTGAGGAGGTCTCTTTGCCGGTCCCTGTCACCCCTTCCATGCCATCCTGGATTCAAATGGGCAAACAGAGGCACCTTCCAGGTTCTCAGATTATAACCACGTTTTAAAGAAGGTCAGATCTGCAGCTCATCCACTCCCTTTGCTTTGCATGGCTTTGGTTCTGTGTATGTCCTTCTGGCCCTTTCCCCTGAGATTTCCTCTAAACAAGTGTCATGGTGCTGAGACTGTTCGTTTTGGCTGTGCGCTGTGTGCATGAAGGGGTGCTTCTCCTCTTGAAAGGATTGGGCCTGAGCACTGCCTCTCCTTCTTGCCTTGAGCATCAGAGGAGCATGAGGGGGAGCAACCCGGGAGTTTGCTGCGAAGGCATGGCAGTCTGTGGAGGTGGGAGTGAGAGCGGAGGCAGCTGAGAGGTATTTGTATGAAGTGGCTGACAGGTTGTGTATGAGAGAAATCTCCTCCATTTACATAATTTGCCTTAGTTTTGTAAAACAGTGTGGAACACGAAAACGGAAACATGCAAAGCATTCTGAGGCTGCTGCTGCGGAGAGACAGGCGAGGAAGAGGAGGAGGAGGAGGAGGAGGAGGAGGAGGAGGAGGAGGAGGCGCCCACACAGGCTGCCAGGTGGCTCCAGCTTTGGGAGGAATTTGGGCCGGTTCGTGCCTCAGATGATCTGCAAAGGTTCCCACCATCCGTCTGGTGGGAAAGCGGGCGGAGGGCACACGGTCTGGCAAAAGGGATTGCAAGCCCCCCCCCCCCTTTGGGCACAGAATACACAAAAGGATTATTTTCATGGGGGAGGGGGTCTTTGTTGTTGCTGTTCAGGATCTCAGGGGAGATGAGCCAATGTCTGCTTCTGTGGGGCCTCAGAGAAGGGCTTGGTCCCAGTGTTGCCTGGCTAGATTGGTGGCAATGGGGAGAGGGAAGAGTCATGGCTCAGGTAGAAACCTGGGGGCAGATATCCTGCCCCAAAAGCTGTGTTAACAGGGAAGAGAGGAATGGTGATGTGATCCACCCCAACACACACACAATCTGAGAAGTTGCAGGCCAGAACCCCATGGGCCCAGTGCATTCCTATGTTCTCCAATGGGAACAGTGGGGCCTCTTTGACCAATGTGCAGCCTCTGCACAGAGTCCAAGGTTCTGGAAGCAGAGGTGTGCATGCACACTGCACTAGGTGTGTGCAAGTTGCATTGTGCGTTGGGGATATGCATCGCACATCAAAGATGTGAATATGTGCTGCACATGGTGGACAGAGATCAGCATGCACATTTGATGGGATTTTTGGTTGCACTGAGGAAGTGCTCCACATCCACCATGCAACTCTGTGAGGGTCAGTTATGCTCCAACTACTTGATGTAGGGTCTTGATCTTGGCGCTTGAAGGGATGCTCCCTCCCCAGAGCTTTTTGTGATGAAAAGGGACCGGCTGTTCCACAACAGTCTCCCTGTAGTTGTGGCTTGTGGGGCTTGTGGTGGGCTCCCAACAGGCTTTGTCTGGTTGCTGCGATGACCGGAGGTCCTCCTGGAGGTTAGCCAACCCCAAACCCTATGGTTAGAAAGCAATGCAGGGACACTTAACTCTCTGGCAGAAGATGAGGAGCGAAGGAGAGGAGAAAGGGGCTGTGGGTGGCAGAGCGCATGGCGGAGGAAAGCCAAGGGGGTCTCTGAGCATTCAAGAAGCCGGGGGTCTCTTATCTTCCCCTTTCCCAGCTTCCAAAGCACCCCACAAGGGGAAGGCGGGTGGAAAGACCCCCTCTCCATCTTCTTCCCCTCTTCCTCCTCCAACAACATCATCGTGCTTTATCCCTTTACTCTTCCTCCTCCTCCTCCTCCTCCGCTGCTCAACATTTTCCAGCAGTCCTCTGTTTCCCTCTTAGTCATCATTAGGGTCAGGCTGATACCGTTAATGGTATTTCCATAATTGAACAAGGAGGATGGCTGTGCAATATCTCCAGAGCTGAAATACTCTCCAGGGCTCCATCAGCTCGGCTTTAATGCAGTTTATTGTTATTTTAGCCTTCGTCAAATATTCAGCACTAGCGAAGAGGAGGAGGAGGAGGAGGAGGAGGAGGAGGATTATTCCAGGCCAAGAGGGCTGAAACACGGAAAGGAGGAGCCCCCTGAGTCCAGAGCAGAGGGATGGCCGGAGGCAAATAGGCGAGTGGTCAGTCCCAGGATGTCTTCCTCCATAGAGATTGAAGCAAGGCCCACCCTGAAGTCCTTGGATCTGGGAGAAAGACACTTTGCAGCCCATTTGGGGCAAGCCTCAGGGACCATGGCTGGTCAAAAAGGCATCCTGGATTGCATCCACACTGGAGAAATAACCCAGTTTGGCACTGCTTTTCAGCATCCTGGCTCAAGGCTATGGAATTCTGGAAGCAGGAGTATGTTGTGGGGTCCAGAGCAGAGCTCTGCTTCACTCTGGGCCCACAACAACTCCAACTCCCAGAATTCCATAGCCTTGAGCCAGGGCAGATAAAGCAGCCATATTGCTGGCTGCTAGGTTCATTTTCTCTAAAATTGTTGCAAATCTATATACTATATATTAATATATATACCAATCTATCCTTAAGGATTTCAGAGCAGCGCCAATACAACCAAACTGGCAAATTAAAAACAGTGCAAATATAAACACGAAGGCCTAAAAATGTATTAAACAATTAAGGATAAAATCAGAATGTTTTTTAAATGATTTAATGTTTGTAGGGCTTAATTACCCCTCAAGGCCAGCGGGTCCGTCGATCTTGGAAGCCAAGCCGGTCAGCCCTGGTTAGGACATGGATGGGAGTAAAGGAATGGTTTTCCCCTTTGACAAGGTTATCTAGTCGTGTCCGGCTTTCTGGGAGGGCATCATCTCCGTTCGAAGCATTGTCGAAGACGGCTCTTATGTGGCCAGTATGGCTGCAAGGAACGCTGTTCCCACCAAAGTGGTACCTATTTATCTACTTGCACTTTTGCATGCTTTCAAACTGCTGGCTTAGCAGAAGCTGGAACTCACTCCAACACGCGGCACTCGAACCGGTGACCTGGCAATCGTCAGAGTTGGTGCTTTAACCACTGAGCCACTGTGTCCCTCTTGGATGGGAGACCAACAAATAAAGGGTGCTACAGGCTCTGCTTCAGAGGAAGGAACTGGCAAAACCTCCACTGAGTACTCCTTGCCTAAGACAACCCTGCAAAATTCAGAAGCATACATACACACTTGAAGGCATACATACACACACCGCTAAATACATATGTGTGTGTGTGTATTTGCATACACACACCCATATACTCACACACATCCTAAGATCCCATCTGATCTCTGAAGCAAGGATGGCAGATCTGTTCTGAATTTTAGCATGAATTTTCCAAGGAACTGTGCAAAGTGCTGGAGCAGTTTGGTGGACAGCATCTCATCCCTCTCCAGTTCAGTCTAAAACCCAAAGCCCACCAGCCCAGCCCACCCACCACAATGTGGCATGCCTTGATTTGCACCTCCAACCAAGCCGCCACCAAAAGGTCCAAAAGCAAGTCCTGGATTAAGCGTCTCCAGAATTTCCAGAATGAGCAACAAACATGCACCCAGCACCAGTGAACCAAAACGGCAGATCACAGAAAGGCGTGTTACAGAAAGCCTCCCCTATAAACGGGGCTTGCTCTTATTCCCCTTTGAGATCTCTATTGGTGAGGGCAAAAGGCGACTGGGAAGAGGCCCTGGTCTGTCTTTAGCTGGAAAAGGAGCGCAAGATGCCGGAGCAGGAGCCCTTCATGGGGAGGCATAAATGCAAGGATGTTGACAAACGTTCTGGACATTAGTTCCTCCGATGCAACATGCGCTGCTTGAAACGGAACAAGGAGAGATCTGATCTCTGTAGTCCCAGAACAGCGCACCAAGGACGAAGGTGAAGCGAAGTGGCAGCACCATCTTCAGTCTGGCGCAACGTGATAAACATTGCAGAGGCATAAACGAAGAGACTTTAGACATTTAAGGCAGGTAAATTAAACAGCAAGATCAAAGGGAGGAGAACAACCAGCTCCATGTCGAAAGAAAACGTGGGGTTCTCGCCACTCTCCCGCTGGACTGACAAGCTCTGCAGGTGGGCAGCACTCGCACTCGCGCAACGCCAGCGGCAGGGTCTTTTCACAGCCAGCCCCAGCGGGAAGCCAGTGGTCAAGAGGGCTCTGTCAGTCACCTTCACTCACATCCATCCCAGGTCCCACCCCCCAAAGAAACCCGTCTCTTATTGCACCGGTGGAGGCAGTTCTGGTTAACCAGCAGAGCTTGGAAAGTTACTTTTTCAAATAAATTGTGATGTGATGAAGCATTTGCAAACTAAATTGTTGCTGCTACACATTGCAATGGAGCGGGGAGTGACATGTTACATTACTTGTTGCGCCATTAAGTATTTTCCCATCACTTTCCATTACTTCTTTGGAAGAGAAACCTTTAGGATTGATAGGAGGCAAAGGCTTCATGGCCCACTACATGTATTAAGGCAAGAGTACTTGCAGCAGCACATATTACAATAGGAATCTTCACAGAGAGAGTTTTGAGCCCTGGGGAAATGACTTTTGTCAGGCAAGTTTATTGCTTTCATGGCTCCAGAGTAAAGATCTGAAAGACTTGTATCACCTCATCCAGCCCTTTGAATGTTTAAGGCAAGGAACCTGATTTGCATCTTTCTGGGTCCTTACAAATAAGCTTTGTGCCTGAAGCCTTAATACCACTCGCATTGCATCCGAAGAAGTGGGCTTACATGCATGAAAGCTCATGCTGCTATAAAAACTGCTTGGGCTTGAAATGCTGCCACAGGTTTTGCTTTCTTCTCCCTCTCCTTTCCTCCTTTTTATCCTGCAAGAGACTAACAGGGGCTTTGGAAACTACTGAGATCTGGTAAGAGACTGTGGCACAATGGCAAGAGAGGCTGCACCCTCCTGAGCCGGCGGCAGGAGAGAGGAGACGTCGCTCAGGAGCAAAGCTGGAGGCTGGACCGAGGCCCAAAGGGTCAGGAATCCCAAGGCCGAGAGGGCAAAGGTGAGGGGATGGCCCTGCTTCCCAAGAAGGCAAGTCCCACAGAGAGGGCTGGCTGACCGTAAGCCCTGCGCACTCAGATCAGTGGCCCTTGGAGGCGAGGGCTAATGAGTGAAGAGGTGTCAAGTGAGCAGAGGAGGCCAAGGGATCGATGCTCAGAGGCGCAGCAGCTGGCCCTCGGCAAGAGCCTTCCCAGGAAACACTTGTCCGGTGTTTATGGACTGCTGGTAATTGCCAATTAAGTTCACACCGGCAGCCATGGAGCCCGGGCCGGAAATGGCTGCTTTCATCAAAGGCCTGGGCAGGAGACCCAGAGGCCACAAAGCTGGCATCAGTCAGGCTTCCCTTGCGGCGCAGAAAGGAGGAGGAGAAACCTTGGTTCTTAGTTAAAAGGGCAAGAGGAGGCCACTTCTAGAAAGAAAGAAAGAAAGAAAGAAAGAAAGAGAGTTTCCCAGCCACTAAGTCCTTGGCTGGTGCCCAGTTTGAAAGAGCAAAAGAGTGGGGGATCTGCCTAGGAACTTTTGGGCTGAATCTACCAACACACATGCACACTTTGGGGCAGCATTGCTCTGTGACAAAGGTGTATGGATCCAATCCAATCTTAAATGCGATGCGGGATTTTAGCATGGAGTTCCAGGCTGCCTCAACAGAAGCATAGAAAGAATGCTTTGGTCAGGTCTCACCAGGAATAATCCTGTGTCCAGTTCTGGGCCTACAATTCAAGAAGGACATGGACAAGCCAAAGCATGTCCAGAGGAGAGCAACCAAAATGGGGAAAGGTCTGGAAAGCAAAAGCCCTGTGATGTGTGGCTTAGGGAGTTGGGTATGTTTAGCCTGGAGAAGAGAAGGTTAAGAGGTGATATGATAGCTCTAGTTTCAATATTTGAAGGGATGCTATCACAATTGCAGAAGGCAGAGGAAGCCTGTGTTTTTCTGCTCCAAAGACTAGAACATGAACCAGTGTGTTCAAATGACAAGAAAAGCAATTCCACTTGAACATTAGGGAGAACTTCTTGGCTGTGAGAGCCGTTCAAGCATGGAAGCGATTGCCTCCACCTTTGGAGGGCTTTAAGCAGAGGAAGGCTATAGTTGTGTTCCCTTCATGGCAGGGGAGGCGGAGTAGATGGCCCTTGCAGCCCCTCCGCATTCCCAGGCATCCTCCTTTTCCAGGACAACGCCTCCATTTCGGCCTTCTGTCCAGGAAGGTCCTCCATTTGGACCATGACCAAGAAGCATGGATTTATATATTTCTATGTGTGCTTTTAGCTTTTATTGAGTTTTTCTGGAAGGTCCTGAATTTTGCTGCGCCTTGCCCTCCTTTGCATTTCTGAAGACATTGCTGAGGAGAAGCAAACCAGGCCTCCCCAATTACCTGCCCCCCCCCCCCCCTTGGAGCTTGACTGGCATCCATCCATCCCTCTCGCTCTGGTGCCACTTAGCACCTTCCTTCTCGGGCAATGATTGCATTACGGCCCCCGCTCCCAGCCAG
>NC_056527.1:119961154-119971530 GCF_019175285.1 Sceloporus undulatus
CATGTATATTATATAGATATTATATTATATATGACAACGAAGAAAGGAAATGAAAGCCCCCCGGTTCCCCAGTTTTCTTTTCTTTTCTTTTCTTTTCTTTCTTTCTTTAGCGTATTTTATTTATTAATTACATGTTGTTGTTTTTAATGTGTGGCATTTTTACATTTTCTTTAGTTGTTCATCTGTTTAATTTTTCCGTCCTTCCTTTTCTTCTCTTTCAGTTAAATGTCAATGCTTCTCAAAGGCCTGGTTTTTAAATTATTCTAAAATTATAAAACAGAACGGAATATCAATGAAAACTGATTTCAAAACAAATAAAAATAAAACGGAAAAATACATCAAATAAGAACAAAAACAAAATATAAAACAGCTAAGAATGAAAACAAAGCGAAACCTGAGAGAGAAATAAAAATGATTTTAGATAAAAAATGCTGAGGATCCAAGGTCTTTAGGAATGAAAAATGCCATCAAATAAGCCAGCTATAAACAGAAGAATTAAGGCCTGCCCGACATTGCCTTCCTTTGGAAAAGGCGCCTTGGATGCCCCTTCAGGCTGCCATGCCTCAGAGTGGACACAGGAGGGCGATCGGGAGCTCCTAGGGCTGAAAGGGCCGGCCCTCCGAGGCGCATGGCTAGAGCGCCCCCATGGGGGACGGGCTAGGACGTCATCTCGATGGCGCCAACCATAGAGTCCCGCAGAGCTAGAGCGTCTCCATGGCGACGATCTAGGAGGTCGTCTCAGAGGGCCTACCAGAATCGAGCAGGGCTAGAGCGGCCCCGTGGCGACGATTTAGGAATTCGTCTCAGAGGGGCTACCATAGAGTCCCAGATGGCCGGCAGTCTAGGAGTTCGTCTCAGAGGGCCTACCGCAGAGTCCCGCAGGCCTAGAGCGTCTCCATGGCGACGAGCTAGGGCGTCATCTCTATGACGTCAACCAAGGCGACGATCTAGGAGTTCATTTCAGAGGGCCTACCACAGAGTCCTGCAGGGCTAGAGCGTCTCCATGGCGACGGGCTCGGAGTTCGTCTTAGAGAGGATACCATAGAGTGGCAGATGGCTAAACAGTAAGCAGGAGACTTTCTAGGAAACGACACGTAGAGGGCCGGTTCTCCGAGAGCATATAGTTCGAACGTCGACATGGAGATGTTCTAGGAATCCCTATGAGGGCCAATCAGAGAGCAGGAAGGGCCAGTTGAAGGGAGTGAGGCCAAACCCCCTCAGAAATAGGCATCCAATCAGAGGGCAGGAACAGACAGGTAAAGGGAATGAGACTAACCACCCAGGAACAGGCAGCTAATTCAGAAGGGCCCAGGAAGGGACAGGTAAAGGGAATGAGCACTAACCACCCCAGGAACAACAGGCAGCTAATCAGAGCCCAGGACAGGACAAGGTAAAGGGAATGAGACTAAACCACCCCAGGAACAGGCAGCTAATCAGAGCCCAGGAACGGACATGTAAAGGGAATGAGGACTAAACCACCCCAGGAAACAGGCAGCTCAGTCAGGAGCCCAGGAAGGGGGGGACAGGTAAAGGGAATGAGGACTAACCACCCCAGGAAACAGGCAGCTAATCAGAGCCCAGGAAGGGACAGGTAAAGGGAATGAGACTAACCAACCCAGGCAACAGGGCAGCTAATCAGAAGCCCAGGAAGGGACGGGTAAAGGAATGAGACTAACCACCCCCGGAACAGGCAGCTAATCAGAGCCCAGGACGGACATGTAAGGGAAGGCGGACTAACCACCCCAGGAACAGGCAGCTAATCAGAGCCCGGACAGGGACAGGTAAAGGAATGAGGGACTAACCACCCCAGAACAGGCAGCTAATCAGAGGCCCAGGAAGGGACAGGTAAAAGGGAATGAGACTAAACCACCAGGAACAGGCAGCTAATCATGAGCCCGGAAGGGACAGTAAACGGGAATGGAGGGACTAAACCACCCGGAAACAGGCAGCTAATTCAGAGCCCCAGGGAAGGGACAGGTAAAGGGAATTGAGACTAACCACCCCGGAACAGGCAGCTAATCAGAGCCCAGGAAGGGACAGGTAAAGGAATGAGACCTAACCACCCCCCAGGAACAGACAGTAATCAGAAGCCCAGGGAAGGGACAGGAAAGGAATCTAACCACCCCAGGAACAGGCAGCTAATCAGAGCCCAGGAACGGACAGGTAAAGGGAATGAGACTAACCACCCCAGGAACAGGCAGCTAATCAGAGCCCAGGAAGGGACAGGTAAAGGGAATGAGACTAACCACCCCAGGAACAGGCAGCTAATCAGAGCCCAGGAAGGGACAGGTAAAGGGAATGAGACTAACCACCCCAGGAACAGGCAGCTAATCAGAGCCCAGGAAGGGACAGGTAATGAGACTAACCACCCCAGGAACAGGCAGCTAATCAGAGCCCAGGAAGGGACAGGTGAAGGGAATGACGCCAAACCCCTCAGAGATAGGCAGTCAATCGCCTCGCGTTCAAAAAACAGCCGCCATTTCCTTTCTCCTCCTGGTGTCATGCCGCAGTGGAGACACCGGAGGGCGCGCGGGAGCTGCTGTCTAGGCATCTCCGAGAGAGGTCCGTTCCAATGGCTTGCTCCTCCCTGCCCTGGCGTGCCCCCTCGTGGCCGCGGCGCAGCAGGGCAGCCTCTTCGGCCTTTCCCGCCCATTGAGTCCTGCGTGAGAAAGGCTGGCAGCAGGCTCCTTTGTCCGAATGGGCCTCCTCTGCCTTTCTTTGGGCCACAGCTGGGCGAGGAGGGGAAATAAGCGCCACCCAACCAAATAAAAACAAAAGCAGGAACAAAACAGAATGCTATATAAGTAATTTAAAAATAAACAAAAATGAAATGAGACATCCAGCCTCTCTGGGGGGGGGGGGGCGTTTTGCGCCTCCACGCCCTCCTATGGGCCTACCAAAGGGATGGGTCGCCCCCTCCACCCCCGCCCCCCCCCCCACCCCCCCCCCCCCCCAGGGGGCAGGGGGGCGTCTCTGTCCTTTCTGCTCCAGAGGCCCAGGCTGGGGGGGGGGCTTTGGGGAGCAATGGGGCAGGGAAGGAGGGAGGGAGGGCAAGGGGTCAGGGCAAGCCCCCCCTCCCCTTAGTTCTTGCCAAGAGGTCTGTCTCTGTGAGACTCGGAGAGTCTGGGGTCGCTCCCTCTCAGCCTCAGGGGAAGGCAGGGTGGCCCTTGGGTCCCTTCCGACTCCAGGTTTCTATGATGCTACATGGAATAATAGGCGCAGTGTTAGTCCCTGGTCCAGGCTCTGGGAGACCAGGTCACATCCCTCAGCCCCAGAGGGAAAATCATCTCCCCTGAACGCACTCTGCCAAGATAGCCCCCTTAGTCTCTGTAGGGTGCGTGGATCTGGGAGGCCAGGGCTCCCAAGAATACTCCTGCGGAGAGAAGGCTCTTTCTTCCTGGCCAGGCAGGGCTGCCCCTTCCATGCAGAGCCTCCCATAGAATCCTAGGGGCCATGGCTTTTCCTGCGGGGCTCAGAGGAAGCAGGTGCAGCAGAAAGAAGCAGCCCCTCTTAGCCAAGGCAGTCCCCACGGGGGAGGGAGGGGCAGGAGGCATCTCTTTACCACTTCCCTTGTTTCTGGAAGGGTATGTCCAGGCTGCTCCCATGGCCCAGGAGGCATCTCTCCTAAGAAACCGGCCAGCCGCAGCTAGCCTTGGCCTTCTGGGCTGCCCTCTGGACCTTGAAACTAGCTTCCCAGCCCAGGGCCAAAGAAAGGGGCAGTGCCTGTCCATGGAGCCTGGCAGGTAGAAAGGCATGGCCCCTCCCCAGGGGTTCAGGATGGGGGCCCAGTGCCAGCCAAGCAGAGTCCTCAAGATCCAGACTGACTTCAGTCCATCAGTCCTGTTTATTGCACAGAGATCCCAGCAGCAGGACACTTTCCCTGAGTCTTGGCAGTCTTGGCAAGGCAAAGCAAGAGGCCAGCCCTGAGGGGCCCATCTGTGGGGAGGGATGTCAGGGGCTTGGCTCTGGCTGGTCCAGCGCTCAGTGATGCACTTGGGCCACTGGACTTCCAAGCTGTGCTGCCCCTCATGCCCAAAGGCCGCAAATGCAACGTCTTCCCACTCCACAGCCCCTTTCCTAATCTGAAGGCCCACCGAGAGCAAACATTCCTGGTTCAGCTTTGGGACAATGGGTGTTGGGGGGAGTCCGGTCACAGCAAGTGCTTGTTGCGCCTGGTGATGATCTTGCGAACCGTCCGGCGCTCTGAGATGTTCCGTTTTACCTTGACCCCAGTGGGGGCCGTGGGGGGGCCCTCCACATTCAGGGACGGGCTGGAGTAGGACTTCTGCAGGCCAGGGCAGCTGCCTTCCTCCGCTGCCTCCCTCAGGTGAGCAGCCCACTGGTCCGGGTCCTCTGACACATCGATGCCAGCACAGCTGAGCTTCACCTCCAGCAGCCGCACATAAGCCTCGTACCGGCGCTTCTGCACAACGAACACAAAAGGAAGGAAAGTGTCACTGGCTCAGCGGGGACAGCCTGGCCTACAGCACAGGGCTGGCGCTATAAGAAAAATAAACTGCTCGCTTTGCTAGAGGTAGGAGCAAGAGGGGGAGAACTGAGAAACAGGGCAATGCTGTGCCAACAGCAAACATCATGAACAAAAGATCCATAATTCTTCATGAAAGAAAAGGCTTTGGTGAGAATCCCTCACCAAAAACGTTTTCTGAAGTCTGGATCCCCCATATTTGCTTTGCCTGCCCAGGGCCCAGAACCAACTAGGCAACCGAAGGCTTCAAACTCTGCCCTCACTTGCCTCCATCTGAGGGAAATGACCGAGGGCAGAGAGGCCACTCTCCCCAGGGTCCCAGCCTACCTCATACAGCAAGTACTCCTTCCTCAGCTGGTACTCCTCCAGGTCCTGACCACGGCTGCGCTTATCCGGGAGGTTTCGCTGGAGCTCCTGGAGATCATCAGAGGCCTTGTCCATGTAACCCTCGTGGGCCTGGTACTGGTCCTCCTTCCAGGGCAGAGAGAATGTGGTCAGGACCTGGCCTCTGCAGGCAACCCAAAGCCCCCTCACCACCAAGAGCACAGCAGCCTCATGGACACACACACCAGGGACCCTCAGGGCAGCCACACAGCCTGGGAGCAAACCTTTACCACTGCTGTAGCGGCACATGGGGCCACACACAGTGGACTGATGGGGCATAAATAAAGTTAGCAATAATAACTAAGAGCAAAGGGAGAAGAAAGTTAGGAAGAGGAAGGAAGGTGAGGAAGAGGAAACCACCATCACCTTGATGCAACACACTTGAAGGAAGGGGAAGATGGGTTCAGACCTCACCAGGGGCTGGTCTTTCCCCTCATCTCCTCCTACCACTTCTGTGGTGCACCTTCTTCAGAGAGCCAGGAACACCCTCATGACAGTGGCCCCCAATGGTCTCACCAGAGAGTTCTTGCAGGGTGCTGTTGGCAGGATGGGCCGAGTGAATTTCCGCTGGGAGCCCACGGCTTCTGGGAAGGGTGGTGAGGAAAACATGGCAGCCACCAGGTTGATGTGGGAAATCCATGAGCTCATCTCCTCCGCAGTTCTGGGGAAAGGCAGAGGGACCCCATCAGCACCTACCAGTTCTCAGCCCACATCTCCAGCCAAGCAAGCATAAGTGGGGCTCCAAGGAGGCTCCTCTGCCACAGAGAAACCCTGTCCGAAAAGGGAACCAACAGCAACAATTCAGGAGCCAGGCAGATGGACCTCTGTAGGGGGATGGGGAGTGACTTTAGATAGGTCTTCAGCTGGGAAAGTACCAGCCAGGTCTGGGATCCTGCAGGCTGGCATTGTGCAGATGCCGTTATGAGCAGCTGCATATCAAATGGCAGTTCTGGAAGATGGAAGCCAAACCCCAAGGCCAGCTGCCCAGAGCAGTGGCCAGACAGGCTATGTGATGAGGAGAACTGATCCAGGCCTCTGCCAGGCCCTGATGCTCCCGTCTCTCTCTCACCCAAACAACTCCAGCTGGCCGGTAGGGAGAGAGCAGTAAGGCTGTGTGTGAGCCTTTAGTTTACCATCTGAAAGGACACACAAAGCGCAATGGGGGGAGGAAGCGCTGTTTTCTGAGGTCGGCAAATGACTATCGTGCCTGTTGCTGCCCTAACGCTGTGAGAAGCACCAGGAGGCTGCTCTTTTGCCCACCACCCCAGTGGCAAATCCCCCCTCTAAATGGCAGTCCTGCTTTCCCCAGGTAGTTCCACTGGGGAGCCCCCCAAGCAGAGCCAAGAGGAGAAGGGGCAGAGTGAAGTGGGGCAAGGGAAGTTTGACCCCCACATCACTGATGCCCAGCCAAGAGGAATAGGATGCCGAAGGCCACCGGAGGCCTGCACTGACTCACTGAGCTTGGAAGAGGAAGATGCTCCAGTCAGCTGTCTGCAGCCGGAAGACATGGGGCCGCTTGGTGTATTTGCTGGCCCGCTCTGCCAGGGCATGGAGCACTCCAACAGGCTCTTCCAAGGCCTCTGTCCAGTTCTCATCCTGGAAGGGGGGGCGCACAACAGATGCAAACCAAAGGGAATGGGCTCTCTCTCACACACAAAGCTGATGTACCGGGGCAGGCAAGAGAGGGCAGGTGGTGCTGGTGGCACACCACAGGCCCCAGGACAAAGTGAGCACTGGTCTGAGGCCACCAAGGCACAGGGTTGAAGGTCCTGGGCTCCAAAAAAAGACAGGGGGGTCCCACCAGCGTCTCATCCTCCCCCCTTGCTCTGCCAGAAGGAGATGGGATCAGAGTGTCTTCAGCCCCCCTCAGAAGTTCAGGGCTTTCTGGGGCTCCCCCCCCCTGCACTTACCTTAAAGAAATAGAGCACAGTCCCTTTCAGGACAGTGTGGAAACTCTTCCAGCCTCTCCTGCCCCAGGGTGCTGTGGAGGGAAATGGGGCAGGGAGGGTCAGACAGGCCAGGTGCCCTCAGCCCCTCCCCACACACCTGGGAGTTTAGGAGGGGGGCTCTGATACAGATGGGCTTGGACCCTTTTCCTGCCCCCTCTGCTCCCTACAAGGGGCAACCCACACATGGAGCAAGACAGTCAACCACTACCCGCAGCCCCACATGGGCCAGGAGCTGAGCACTGGCCAAGCCAAGCCGGGCCGTATGTCCACCCGCCCCTCACGCAGCCACTCACTCTTTTTCCCATCTGCCTCAGCATGGACCTTGCGGGCAAGCAGGCCCTGGCGGTATGTCTGAGTGCCTGAATCATGCAACAGCGTCAGGAAGGGGTTGCTCTTTTTCTGGCTAGAGGCCGAGGGGGGCTGGGTCCTTGTGGGGGTGCTGGAAGCCTCTTCCTCATCCCTGCAGAAAAGAGCGGGGCCTTGTTGGCTGGCAAGAAAAACATGGGAGACGGAAGCCAGAATCATATGGGCCTCCAGGGACCTTCTGGATGCCAAGTGGCACCTGTGGACTCAGCCGTCTGTGCGCCTGTTCAGAAGTAAGGCCACTCCGGAAAGTGCCACCCAAAGATATCTCCATCCCTTTTTGAGTTCTCTCAGCCCCACAGTCCTTGACCCAGGAGTTTGGGGGTGGGTGGGGTTTAAGAAGCAGCTTATGCGCCCTTGCTGGGACATTTAGGACCCTCCCTGACTCAGTCCATGTGGACACACAGGCTGTGTGCCCCTCACATCCCCAAGGCTAAGGAACCTCCTGAGAACTGTGCAGCACCCCCCTCCCAGCAGCCATGTGACTTACACAGCCCACTGCAGCTTCTCCTGGCGGATGGAGTGATACAGGCCCTAGGGAGAACAAGAGAATTTGGGGGAAAGGGAGAATGGGAGGGAACGGAGGATGAGAGAGATCAGCATACCCCTGTAGACCTCCCCCCCCCCACACACACACGTCTGGGCCTTCCCAGGCTGGCTCCCTCCCCACTAGCTCCCCCCCCCTCCGAACAGCATCCAGCATCCAACCCTGGAAGACTTGGGGGGGGGGGAAGAACCTTCTTTCCTCAATGCCCCTGGCCCCACAGCTGAGTCTATTTCGCCCTTGCAAAAAAGGAGAAAGCAACAGCTTGCTTCCTGCTGGAAAGTGCAACCCAAGGGAGCCTCCCCTTTGCCCCCTTTCAACCACTGCTCCTCTCAGGTACCTTCACAAGCTCCTTGGGGAAGTTCTGCCCATCATTCAGGCCATCCAGGTTGCTGAGGAAGGCCTGGCAGGACATGCTCCGGCCTACCTTCTTCTCTCCCACAGGCCAAGAAGAGGAAGGGGGAAGAGAAGGAGGAGGAAACTTTTTCAGGCATCAACAACCCCTGCACAGGCTGTGCACCCCCTTCCTCTGCAGGCAAACCCAGGATCTTCAGTGGAGAGGGGATATGAGCGGGGAAGGGATATGGCGGTACCAGCATGAACATGGTCACTGGGGAGCCCCCAGGCCCCCCTTCGTTCTCCCCACCAGCCCCACTCCAAGGCCCAAGCTTCAGCTCCGCACCCACCCCTCAAGCCACATGGGAGACCCCCAGGGCCCAGCCTGGACCAGCCTCCTCCTGCAGGGCCTTACCTGCCCATGCAAGTCGGTGTTGAGAAGCATGAGGGCACAGGTGAGGGTGTGCACAGCGTCTGTGGAGGATGGAGGAGGCCAAAGCACTGAAAGAAATTGTGGAGACCCCTGCCTCACCCCTACCCCACCCCCAGGACCACGAGGCTGATGCCACCAGCTCCTCTCAGGCCTTCCCCACTGCCCTGAAGAACCTTGTCTGCCATACCTCCCCCACACCTGCCCACCCTAAAGGTGACCTCCATCTCCAAAAGGTGTGGTGGGGAAGCCCCGTTTCCACAGTCCTTGATCTGGATAGGTGGGGCACCACTTACCTGGGCTGAGAAAGGCCTCCGGATTGCAGTTGTGATAGCGCTGGGAGAAATGCTGGAGGATCCGCTCGCGCTCCTGGGTCTCCCCCGTGAGCACAAATGCCTTCAGGAATGACCTGGGGGGGGGAGGAGGGAGCTCTTGAGAGAAAGGAAGGGAGGAAGAGGCCCACCAACCCACACACACCTGCCTGGCCTGGCTCTTCTCCACCGGGGTCTCGCACTCTCTGACACCACAGAGAGCCCATGGGGCAGATGCAAGAAGGCACCCCATCAATCTAGGACACCCCAAGGAGGGGAGGCTAGGGTCATGGGAGAAGACAAAGCACTTCCATAGCTCTTTGGGAAACAGGGCTCTGTAGCAACTGCCACCAAGGAGGCATATGGGAGGTGGGGAGGGGGTGTCTGACCGACACTTTAGTTCTCTCAGGAAAATTGACCAACGAGGGGGTCAGGAGATGCCCTCCACTATATACTGTCTATCTTGGACATCTCCCCCCCAAGCAACCGCATGTTTTGCTCCACTACCCAAAGATACAGCAGCCCTTCCCACAATCACTGCATGCAATGGGGATCCCTGCCTACCTGAGGGCCTGATCCAGCGCCTGTCCCCGGAAGTGGAAGAAGGAGAGGTAGGCTTCAGCCACCAGTTGGCTGAACTCATTGCTGTGGGCAAACACAAAGTCAGAGGGGTGCAGGAAAGGGGATGGACTATGTGCAGGGTGAGGGTCCCATCAGACCTTCCCCCCAGTCATACTTCTTCCGAAGGAAGGCAGCCACCTGAGACCTCTTGAAGCCATCCAGGTGGTAGAGGCGGGTAGCTAGACGCAGGGCAGCTGCCTGGTCCCCAGATGTGCCGTTAGCAAAGAGTGGACTCCCCTCAGGTTGAACTTGCTCCTTGGTGCCCAGGTCCAGCGCCATGTGCCCAGGATTTCCAGAGAGGCCTTGGGGGCAGCTATGGGGCAGAGGGAAAAAGGAGGAACTCAGAAAATGCATTGCAAAAGGGGTGGTCCCAGCATGACAGCCCCTTTAGGCCAGGGAGAGGGTAATGGGTACGGATCCCCCAAAAGCCTAGGCCAAGTTCCTCTGCCCTCTTTCAGCCCGTGTTGAGCTCCCTTTCAGGGACATAGCCAGGATTTTAGGAAGGGGGGGGTCCAGACTAAGTGCCACCATTATAATGGGGCTTGGGTGTGGCAGGGCAGCAGCACACATCATTCATTTTTCTAATGGAAGGGGGGTCCAGCTATGTCCCTGAACAATGTAATGCTTATGTCAAAGTTATTATTATACAGCGTGCCTGCGCCATACGCGGGCGCGCCATACGCAGCCTTGAGTATATGCGCTCAAGCCGTGGGGCATGCGTGAGACGGAAGGGGCGGCGCGTCCCATTCAATTGAATGGGTGTGCATGCCTGTTGCGCCCTGCGTGCTCCCGCGCCGCCGCGCATGAGACCCATTGTTTCCAATGGGACTCGAGCATAGGTAGAATTCGCCTTACGCGGCGGGATCCGGAATGGATCCCCCACGTAAGGCAAGGACGGACTATACAGTGGTACCTCGGGATACGAAATACCCAGGTTACGAATTTTTCGGGA
>NC_056527.1:119972892-120006479 GCF_019175285.1 Sceloporus undulatus
CGGATACGAAAAATGCCCATGAAATATTGTTCGGGTTACGAATGTTTTTGGGTTACGAAAAAAACTTCGGCGCTATTTTAAAGGAACCGGGCTTTTCCCCATTAGCGCCTTGGCAATTCGGCTTCGAAGGCTTTTCGGGTTACGAACGGTGCCGCGGAACGATTAATTTCGTAAACCGAGGCACCACTTATATTAAAACGTAAAAACTACATGCCTTCATTGACCAGTTGACAAACCTATTTTTTACACTATAGATTTACACTTTTTATTGTAATGTGAGTACAGTAATAAAAGACTTCAAGATTAAATATAATTCTTCCACTACAAATAATTTTATTTCTATGCACATTTGATAACTTCACCTTTTTCCTTAATGAAGTTGTGATACATTTAATGTGCTTACCTCTTTTAGTTTGCTGTCAGAACTTATTTCTTCTGATCACAAAGGTTGCCTATTGTCCACTTTACCAGGGACAAATGTGGAACAAATTAGACCAAAACTGTAGGGCAACTGCAGGACAAAATAGCCCAAAATGGGACATTGAAGAAAAATGGTGGACCTTAAATGTCCTACATTTTGAGCTGAGTTTTGCCTGCAGTTGCCCCCTAAAGTTTGGTCTTGATTTGTCTACATTTTGTCCCTGGTAAAGTGGACAATTATGGCAGCCTGTTAAACTATTTTAATATCAATCACTCAGAAAACATACGATGTGGTTATGCAACAACATGGCAGGTCCGCAATAATGCACTGGATATCATTAAAAATAAACAAGGAAGTCCAACAGGCCAACAGGCCAAGGGATGAAGAGGGGAAAAGTGTGTGTCCTCAGTGGAATTCCTGGCTGCAGTGTGTGTTTGTTACATACGTTCCCAGATTCCTAGCCTGAGCAGCAGGGCGTCTCAAAGCAGTCTCAAAGTAGATTATTGCTGCAGGTTGGCTAATAAAGTTACTGCAAATGTATGGGTTTTTGGAATTTGTCATGTAAGACCCACAAGGTAAAATTGTTGTAGTGGTTTGAGGTGGACCTGACTCTGAAGTTGGAGGACCGGGTTTGATTTCCAGCTCCCCATGAAACCCAGTGTGTGACTTGGGGAGTAGTCACACTCTCTTCAGCTTCAGGAAGGCATGGCACAGCTCTTCTGAACAAATCTTGCCAAGAAACCCCAGGATAGGTTCATTTTAGGGTTGCCATAAAGTTGGAAGGCTGAAGGCACACAAACAACAACAACCCGATCACATGCACTGTAATGGAAACTAATTCTGTTTTAACTTTAGCAGTGCAACCTGTGAGCTACTACACTGTAGAATAATGCAGTTTGACACCACTTTAACTTCCAGGGCTACTAAAAAAAACAAACCCACCCCTGGGATTTGTAGTTTGTGAGGCACCCGTACTCTTTAGAAAGGAAAAAAATGCTTGTAAAAATACAAATCCCAGGTTCCACAGATTGAGCTACAACACTTAAAGTGGTGTCAAACGGGTATATTCAACAGTGTAGATTCCCCCATGCTATAGATTCTGGGCTTTGCAGTTTGGTGAGGGGCATTTGGAAAGCTCCGCCAGAGATAGAGAGATGGGGGAGGTCACTGACACAAACCCCTAATCCCACAGCATGTTTCCATGGACTCCTATGGACCCCCCCTCTAGCTACGTCCTTGTCCCTTTGCAGAACTGGGGCAGGGACAGCAGGCAGGTGGATATGTGCCAGGGATGGGGGGCTGAGGGAGACTCATTTTCTTCTTCCCGCCCCTGCAGCATGGACCCCCACCCCCCCACTTCAGTGATGGGGGGCCCAGAGAGGGCATGTGGGCAAAGACTGCACGCTCACACACACACACACTGGATGCTGCTGCTTGGCCACTCTCCCCTTTTGAGGAGGGGCTCAGAGGCTTCCTCTTTGACTCACCCGCTAGCTGACATGCTAGCCTGGCTCCTGGCCCTGGACACCTGGCAACCCCAGAGCTGCTGGCCAACCTTGCCTGATGGGATGACCCTTATGGAGCAGGTGACCCTGAGCCTCTCCTCTTCCCTTTTGCCCCCAGTCTGGAGTACCCAAGGGCTTCGGTTTCATCAGGCAGTTGGTCCTCCTGAGCCTGCCCCATCAGCCACAGCTGAGCTTCAGGCTGTACGGAGGGCTCCTTGGCAGCTAGAAGAATGCTGTGAGGCAGTCTCTGCCGAGAGAGATAGGTCAGAACGGATGGCCAGGTGTCCAGTCAGGAAGCCCAGCTGGGCAGATCGCCTATGGGAAAAGTCACCTCTTCCCTTGTGGCACAGTGATTAAATGCCTGTACTGCAGCCACTCACTCAAAACTATAAGGTTGCGAGTTCAATACCAGCGAAAGGGCTCCAGCTCGACTCAGGCTTGCATCTTTCCAAGGAGGTGGCTAAAATGAGTACCCAGATTGTTGTGGTCAATTAGCTTACAACTGTAAACTGCTTAGAAACTGTTAGTTCAGTATGAAGAGGTATATAAATGAAGCTGTTTGGGTTTTTTTTTTTTGCTTTTTCCAATGTGGAGTCAGAAGGACCCCCTGAGCACCACCATAGAAGAGGGTAGCTGCTGCTGAAGAGAGATCAGCCAATAGCCTCTCACTATGGGGACAGGGCAGGGTCTGAGTCCTGCCAGCTGCCCTGAATCTGAGGAACACCCTTCTTCCCTTGAGGTCTAAAAGACCCTGGAGACACTAAGAGATGCCAGGAGGCCATGTGCAACAAGCATGACACATGCTGGGGGCCAGGGGGAGGCTCACCGAAAACGCCTAACCTGCACACAGGAAGCCACTGCTGCCACCGCCTACCCCACCCTCACCGCCTTCCTCCTCAGGCCTTTAGCTCAGCCCTCAGCCACAGCAGGAGGACGTTGTAGGAGAGGGAGGAAGTGGCCGCAGGGGCCCCCCATACAGAGCAAACTTACTTCTGTTGCTGGGCAGCTGGATCTTCCTCCTTCTCCTCTTTCTCTCTGCCACCTCCCTCAGCTGCCCCAGCGGGCAACTCAGCCACCACAAACCCCTCCACGGAGTCTTCCTCCAACTTCCTCCCAGGGCCACTGAGCGAAGCAGGGTGCAGATCATGCGCACAGGCTCCCTCCCGCAGACAGGAAGTTCCCCCAAGCGCCTTCGCCCATGCGTAGGAGGGTGACTGGCAGCCACAGAATGAGTCCCGGGGCTCAGACTTCTTGCGCCAGGGGCCCCATTCCACAAGGGCTGAGGGCACTGGGGAGCTATGGGGAACTGTCCGTCTGTATTCTCTGGGAGATGGAGGGGGCTGCTGGGTGGTGTGGCACTCGGGAGCCTCCTGCAGCAGTGCTGACATCAGGGAAGTGCTGCAGGTGGAGAAAAGAAGGCCTTGGGCGGGTGGATCAGCACCTAGGAAGGAAATGACAGGGAGAGACAGGCCTGGTACCTCCCCAGGCCTTCTGGGTGGAGGAGTACCTTGGCATTCCCTCCCCACATGGAAGCACTTCGCCTGAATGCTTCCACGCACCCCTGGCCACCCAGGAAGAATGCCATATCCCCAAAGAAATGGTCAGGGGGCACACACAGCCTCCACACCCCTGGCCACAGCGGCCCCCCTGGAGGCAGGACTCACCTGCATCGGGGTTCTCAGAAACACTGTGAGCTGGCTGGGCTGGGAAGCATTCCTGGGCCTGGAACTGAAGAAAGGCAGAGGTGGGTGAGGACACTGCTTTAACCCCCTGCCCTCCACCCCAGAGGGGCAGCCTGCCTTTCCACCGCTAGGCAGAGGGAAGGACAGCTGCCCACGTGAAGCTGAGCCAACCCTGCTCTCTGAAGGATGCGGATGCCAGGCTGAGCCATCGGCTCCTCTGCAGCCATCAGGCGACTCTGCTGCTCCCTCACCTTGAGGCCCTGCTCTCCTTCCTCTTCCTCCTGGGAAACATCCAGCTCTCCTTCTGTGATCACCAGCGGGGACAGGGACCGGTACTGGGGCAGGTTGCTCAGGAAAGGGCTGGGGGCGCCTGCAGGGTGAGGATCACTGGCTGGAGGGTTCTTTGGCACAGTCACCTGGCAAACCTTGGGGAAGAGGCTGTTGTCGTGGGTCCCATCTCTGAGGCTCAGAGGCCGTCCTGCTTGCTGGTCTCCCAGGGCTGGTTCTTTGAAGCTGGCGCTTCTTGCAGGGCCAGGACTCTCCTGGAAGAGGGGGTTGTCGTAGAACAGGCCTTCCATCTCCTCTTCTTCTTCTTCCTCAGACAAGCCTTCCTCTTCCTCCTGCCTCCCAAAGCTCTCCTCCTCCTCCTCCTCCTCCTCCTCCTCTCCTTCCTCTTCCCCACTGTCTGTGTCCAGGAGCACAGGTTCATGGGAGAAAGCTGAATCCTGCACCCAGGGCAGCTCCAGCACCTTCTGGGTAGGATGCAGGGGAAAACTCTTTGGAGGACCTGTCTCCTTCCTGTTGAGCTCTCCCTGGAGGTCCAGGACACACATCTGGGCCTGACAGATACTGGCCTGGAAGAGAGCCTGCGTGGCATCACCCAGGCCCCTCTCCCACCTCTTGGGGCCCCCAGGGAGCAGGCCGCCTTCCCTGGGCAGCTCCTCAGCGCAGATGTCTAAACCCCCTGGAAGAGGAGGAGCAGCACCTTCAGGGATGGATTCCTTGGCATGGTTCTGATCTGACCGGGCAAAGCCTTGCCTGCTCTGCATGCTCTCCCACCCTCCCAGCCAGAAATCGAGGTCTTCTGGGCACAAGATGAGAGGGGGGGGCATGGCTTCGGCTGGGGCGCCATTGGGGGGGGGGCCAGGGGGTCCTGCCTTACTCCCACAGAGCCTTCGGCACTGCAGCCCAGCTCTCCTCCTCCGTAACTGGCCAAGATGTCCCTGAGGCCAGAATCACGGCTGGGGTCTGAGTGCTCCATGTTAAGCTTCACCATGGAAGCTTCCAGACAAAGTCCAGCTGAGCTCAAGGTTCTGGCTGAGGAAGAAGGCGCATTGCATGGCCCTCCTGCTTACCCTGGAAGAGAAAACACAAAGGCAAACACAGAGGTTAGCGTTTAACGGAAGGCAAGTCAGGAAGCCACTCGCCCGCCTGCCCCGCTGGCGTCCTCCCACTGCGCTCACGCCATGCGGGGCTGGGCCCGAAGGGGCAGCCGGGTCACACAGGTGGCCCCAGCCCCTTCTCCACTTATGCTCCCGGAGAGATGCCAGGCGGGTAGGCGGCCAGGGGCACTTCCCATGCCCTGCAGTGTCACTGTGGGGCTCCTGAGAGCCTCAGCCACTCTCTGGATGCCACACAGCAAAAACCCTGCCTACTGGCAACAAAGCGGCAAACACCGAAGGGAAGCAGGGGGTCCATGTCACAGGATTCCTGGGAACTCCTGAATGTCAGGATGTGTTTCAAAAGACACACATGGCAGCAGCAGGCAAAGGGTGGAAGGCTGCGGTGCTATGCCTGCGTCTTCCCAGTGAGGCCCAGGAGGGCAGAGGGAAAGGAAGGAAGGAAGGAAGGGGCCAAAGAGCTCCGCGTGGCTCCCACTGGCATGGGCAAACTGGCGATGGCTGCCACTCTGCCCACCCGGCCCTGCCCGGGCCGTCCTCCGTCCTCCATGAGCTGCAAAGCCGCTGGGCGGGGGCTGTGCCCCTCTTGGCTGCCCTCCGAAGCCCCCCGCCCCCCGCGAGCCAGCAGGCCTGACCCATGGCCCCTGGAAGCACGGCTGTCGGGGCCTGGCGAGCCCCTTGGACGGGCTCCTTCCTCCCGGAAGTCCCCCACAAAGAGCGGGGCCACCCTCCCTCCGTCCCCCGGGGCCTGCCTCCAAGGGCCTCCTCTGCGGGGGCCTCCGGGGAAGACCCCCCGGCAGCCTCTTCCTCCTCCTCCTCACCGGACACGGGCGGAAGCGGAAGACGCGGAAGCGGAAGCTCCCCGGCGGAGGCAGCTCTTCCCCTTCCTGGCCGGGGGCAGGGGTCCTTCCTTCCTTCCAGCCTGAAGGGAAGGGCCCTCCCTCGCAGCCTCCTCCGGCCGCCCTTGGGACCAGGGGCCAAGGGAAGGGCCCTGGAGTGGGGCCCTCGCGGGGCGGGGGTCTTGCCTGGCCTCCGGTTGGGCGGAGGCTGCTGGGGGCCTGCGACGGGGGCTCGGTGCTCGCCACCCCCAGCAAGGCCCCTGCCTGCGGAGCCCCTTCCTCCTCCTTCTCCTCGGGCCCCAGGGCCTGGCTCCTCAGCTAAAAAAGAGGCTGCCTTCAGGCGGTGGAAGGGAAGCCTACCAGCCCGGCCGCCGCGGAAGGGGCAACCGCCAGAGCAGGACGGGGCCCTGGCCTGCCTCTCCTGGGGCCGCCTGCCGCTGCATCGCCGCCTCTCCTCCGAACAGGAAGCCACAGCCCTGGCGCAACTCTGGCCTCTTCCTCTTTTGGGGCGACAGGCTTTGCTTCCTCTTCTAGAAAGGCTTCGGGATATTCCTCCTGCCTTTCCATTCTTTCTTCGTATTCCTTGCCTTTCAGTTGTTGAACCGTCACCTGCCTGGAGCCCCAAGGGCAAGTCAACCGGGTCCTCCGTCCTGCCTGCCAGGGAGAGAGGCCGGTGGGCAGCCTGCAAGGGCCGGGCAGAGAGAGGGGGCTGCAGCCCCCTTCAGCTGGGCTCCTTGGGGCCAAGGCCGTCTCTGCCAGAGGACCATCCTTTCTTCCTTGGCATCCCGTGCGGGTCCTGCCCTTGTCCCTGCCGCTTTCTCCTGCCTCAGCAAGGCTGGCAGGATTTGCCTCCCACAAAGCATTGCTGCTGAAGCCCCTGAGCACAAACCCATCCTCCCCAACTGGGGCTGGAGGGCAGAGCAGCAGCCTTTCTGACCAACCTCCCTCCCTCCCTCCAGCCTGAATCCCATGGGACTGTGGGCTGATTCCCTCCCTCCCCTGCTTTTGGGGAGAGGCCTTGAGCTGCCCCTGGCAGAGAGGGAGGGGGGCTGGGAAGCCCTCTGCAGTCCTTGCCAGGACCCCCTCCCTCAAAATGCAGCATTTTTCTTTTGCTTAAGATTTTACTCATGTTTAGTAAGGGACGATAGTAAAAGACACAAACCATCATTTGCCTGAGAGCAGCAGAGCCCAGTCCAATGAGCCTTGGAAAGATTCAGCCAAAAGAAAAGCAGGCAGACAGGGCAAGTCCAGGGAAGAGCAATAGTGCCCCACTCACGTTATTACCCTCTTAATATTCGTTATATTCCCCTTGGATGAGTAGCATTTCAAGGGTAAGAAACTCAATGAAAAGCAGTGCAATTTAAACAAAAAACAAACATTAAAGTCAAAACAGTGCAATACTTAAAAGTAGAATACAACTCTGTACAGTAAAAGCAGCAAACAAGGTCAATGTCAAATGCCACCAGGATGATGTGGCTGATTTATTAAAAGACATGGTGTAAATAAGGCATCATATATGTATACATGGCGCCATGGCAAAGGCCCTTCCCTCCTCTTCTCACTCTACCAACAGGAACCAGGGAGGGCCCAGATCCTGGAAAGTGTGCTGGGCCTTACTTTTAGCTTACTGGGGAGGAGCGATGCCTGGGCAGCACCAGAAATGTCAGCCATGGGTGGCAGTGCCACCCTGGAGCCCATATGGATTCCTGGCTGTTGCAGCCATCTGGGCCTGGAGAGAAATGCAACTTCCAAGGGGTGATCAAGGCCAGGGCTGAGTACTGGTGTGTGGGGTGTATGTAGAGGTAGCAAGCTCTGCAGTCCTGGGTGCGGAATTGGGAGCCTGGGTATGGCTGTGCTCTGGGGGTGGGAAAGGAGACTCAGCAAGGCTGGAAGTAGAAGTCCACCACATGGGAGGGTCCGGGGTCCTGGGTGAGGCCAAGGGGCTCGCTGGTCTTGGCAGAGGTGCAGAGGAACCAGCCTGGGTGGGCAGCCGACTCAAACTGCCAGATCCCATCTCTGCTGGAGAGGAAGAAAGTGAAGCGGGTGGATGCCTCATGGCTGTCTCTGTGCAGGTCTGTGATGTTGATACTCTGAGGCACAGAAGAGTGGACGGTTAGTGGGGAGGCACTCAAAGGGGATGGGGGAAGCGGAGAGATGATGGGCAGCAGGCTTAACCACTGATGTCCCACTGGCAAGGAGGAGAAGCTGGGCAAGGAACCCAGGGACTGAGCCACTGGTTCAGGAAGCACCTGCACCCTCACCCCACCACCACTACTGCTGCTGCAGCAGCAACAGACAGGGCAGGGGGAAGGATGGCTGCCCTGGCACACTGGGCCAGGCTCCTTCTTTGAAGAAGGAAGACCTCCCCCTCCAAGGGGTCTCCTCTGTCCAGGAGGCAAAGGGGTTGTCGGCAGTTCTGCTTCCTGAGTGATGGACAAGGGGACCGGTGGGTCTCCCAGTGGCATTGCCTGGCACCTTGAGAAGGGGATGCCAATCCTTTCTCATGCCAGTGTGCCAGATCCACCCCCAGCCATGAATCTTGGTGATTCTTTGCTGGAGGAGCCTTTTGTGCATCTGGAAAATCCTGCCATGTGTCTCCTTGCTCCTATTAACTTGTGTGTTAAGTGTCTCACTCAGGTCACAGTGGCAGATGCAACTGAATTCAGATCTAATTTTGCCACCCAGTGGGAACTGCTGATGTAACACTCCTGCAGAAGCCTTTCAACTTTTGTTCTTCACCTACTCAGAAACTTGTGAGCTATGTCCTTTGCAGGTGTGAGGAGAAAGATGCCCGACAGGGCAGCGGCTTCCATTCCTTTCCCTTTCCACACAGTGCTGGGTGCAGCTGCTGCAGGATGGGGACTGCAACCCAGCACAGGACTGACTGGCAAGTGACAAACATGCTCCGAATCAACCCCCATGCATCTGCACACACCCCTTCTAGGCAGACCCTCTTGTGCTGCGGTGTCAGACACAAGCCATGGGTAAGGTTGAAGAACATGCCTTCTCGCCCTGGCTTACCTCCAGCTGCAAGGCAGGCCAGGCACCTGGGGAGCAGGCCAGGCACTGCCGCCCATGCTGGATACTCAAGATGACAGGGAATTTCTCATGGTCAAAGGCATGGTTGTGAACCCAGTAAATCTTCTCTGGGAGTAGGAAACAGAAGAGAGAGAGAGAGAGATGTAACACCAGCATCCCATGAGCATTCTGGGCTTACTTGTTCATTTTACCACATTTGGGCCCCTCTCTTCCTCCTTTGAGCTCAAGGGCAGAACATTTTGTCATCAATTCTTTGATTAAGAAACAGAGCCCTCCCTGCCTTGGTCCAGGCCTCAGAGGGAGAGAGAGGGGTGGGCCAATCCCACCAGGCCTCCCCAAAGGAACTGAGCCCTTCCCAGAAGGCATCTGGCTCCATCCTCCACTCCCTTCCCCTTTTGTGTCATGTCTTCTTAGATTGTAAGCCTGAGGGCAGGGAACCATCTAATTAAAAGATTGTGTGTACAGTGCTGTGTAAATTTACAGCGCTATATAAATAGAGCTTAATAAATAATAAAAGAATGCTGGACCTGACCCCCCCCCCATTCCCTTCTCCTTTTCTGTTGAGTCTTTTTAGATTGTAATCCTGAGGGCAGGGAACCTTCTATTATCCCCTCTGTTGTATTCTATTATTATTATTATCCCCCCCCCACCTCCCATGTCAGCCTCACAAGAATAGCCCTGTGTGGTAGGTGAGGCTGAGAGTTGGCAGTTGGTTCTGGACTCAGCCAAAGAGCTTAGTTTCTGAGGAGGAGATCTGGACCAGCATTAACCACTACCCCGCAGTGCCTTGGGTAGGAACACTGCTGTGGACAGAAGCCCCCAGTGCTCCCCATGTGCACTTTGTGGCAGCCACAAGGGTCTCAAGGGCTATGCTCAGGCAAAAGGGTCAAGAGAGATGCAGATCCCCCCTGAGAAGTCTCTGCTCCTGGGTTCTCGAGTAGGAAGAGGCCAGGTGCCTTCCTGACCAGACTGGAGCCAGCCAGCCAGCCAATGGGGAGAACTCTCTTCAGCTTCAGGAAAGCAAAGTCCTGAGTGGCGACTGACCTTCGAGTGCAGAATTGGGGCCTTGCAGGTATCCGGCCACCAGCTGATTGTCCTGTAGGTAAAGGGATTTCTGGTTGACATCCCAGATCCTGAAACACCAAAGTGTGACTTTGAGAGGGAAATCCTCCAGATCACTCCCTTCTGATCCCAAGGGCACCACCAGCTCCAGCTCTCACTTCCAAGACAGAAGATGGAGCTGATTGCAGGGGGAAAGCAGTGGCCTCTCAGCCCTCCAGCCCCACAAAGGGGGCAGGATGAGGGCAGGGCCTCCCTGCTGTCAGGAGCCAGGCGTGCTTGGGCTCCCATGGCAGGCAGAGGGTGGAGCATCCAGGATTCAGCGGCAGCTTTCAGGGAGACCAGCCGTCTGGACAGCTGCCCGAAGGTTCAAAGCAGCGCCTGGAATGGTTTTGCCGCCTGGGAAGCCACTGGCTGCTTCCACTGTTGCTCCGTCCGTCTGGCTCCGTGGCCTTTGGCTGCCTGGGGCTGGGAGAGGCCTCCCAGGACACTTACCGGGACTTGAAGACAGCCACCTGGGCCCCGGCCTCTGCTTCCTCTGGAGAGAGAAGAGAAAGGAGAGAAGAGAGCAGAATGTAGCCCCGGGGGGACTGGCAAGGGCCCCTCATGGCCAGAGGCTCTGGGCAAGGAGCTCTATGCATCAGGGAGGCATGCCCCTGTCAGGCGCTGTCAGCAACCAGGAGGCCACAAGGTTGTGCAAGGCCCCGAGGTTCCGCTAACTCTCCATTGTGCCGCAATTTGTGTTGCGACACTGAAGGCTGAAAGCAAGTTTCCCTGAAATGACAGGAAGCCACAGGCGGCGCCCAAAGCAGCGCCCTTCCTCGCTCCTCGGTCCCGCTCCTTCCCTGGGCTCGAGCCCACTGGGAAAGGGCCGAGCAGGAGGAGGAGGAGGAGGCAGCGCAGGGCACGGACCCAGCCGAGAGGCCGGAGGGCCTGCCGCCAGGGCCCCTCCGCGCCCTCCTCTCTGTCCTACCAGCAGCAGCAGCACCGGGCAGCTCCTCCTCCTCGGCGTCGCCCATGACCCCGGCCCCGGCCCCAAGGACTGGCTGCCAGTGGGGCTCGCGGGCGGCGGCGGGGCTACTTATGGCCCGGAGCAGGAGTCCCTTGCGCAAGGCGCGGGCGGCGCAATCTCCCGCCTCCTCCTCCTCCTCCTCTGCAGCCATGCTCTGTCTGGGGAAGGAGGGCGCGGGCAAGGCAGCCTCCGGTGGCTCGGAGCAAGGAGCAGGAGCCGCCTCTGCCCAAAGGAGGGAGAGGAGGACATTTGGGGAAGGCGGGCGCTGGGGCCGTTGCCTGGGAGGAAGAGCCCACTCAGGCGGCCCACACCGCAGGGCCGGCGGCGCTCTTGCGCGGAGGACCACTGCGCAGGCGCGGGGCTTCCCTTCCGGGTCGGGCCAGCCAGAGCCGCGCATGCGCGATAGCAGCGGCTGCAGAGGCGTCCATGGCGGCCGAGGGAGCGGTGTCGGCGCTGGCGGCGGCGGCGCTGCTGCTGCTGCCGGGGCGCGGGGGGCGGGGGCTCTACTTCCACATCGGCGAGACCGAGAAGCGCTGCTTCATCGAGGAGATCCCTGACGAGACCATGGTCATCGGTGCGCATGCGCGGGAGGGAGTGGGACGGGGAGGGGCGCGCTCCCGGCGGGGGCGGGGCCAGGGGCGGGGCTCTTTCTCTCTCTGACGTTGGCTTTCCCTTCCCCTTCTTCCAGGCAACTACCGAACGCAGCTGTGGGACAAGCATTCGGAGGCCTTCCTGCCTTCGACGCCGGGGCTGGGGATGCTGGTGGAGATCAAGGACCCGGATGGGAAGGTGGGCCGAGGGCGGGGCCTGGAAGAGCGGGGCGGGGCCAGTGAGGGCGGGGCGGGGCCAGTGAGGGCGGGGGCGGGGCCCCGCCCCCTTCGCCCTCCTCCTCATCCCTCTCTTGCTCTGGGCAGGTGGTCCTCTCCAGGCAATATGGCTCCGAGGGGCGCTTCACCTTCACCTCGCACACGCCGGGCGAGCACCAGATCTGCCTGCACTCCAATTCCACCCGCATGGCCCTCTTCGCCGGAGGGAAGCTGGTGAGGAAGGGCAGGGCAGGAAGGGAGAAGGGGAAGGGGCCTTGTGGGGGGAGGCTGCCAGGCCGGCCCTCAGCACTGCTGACCCACGGAGGGCCTTCTTTCCGGACAGAGGGTCCACCTGGACATCCAGGTCGGGGAGCATGCCAACAACTACCCGGAGATTGCAGCCAAGGACAAGCTGACAGAGCTGCAGCTGAGGGCCAGGCAGCTCCTGGACCAAGTGGAGCAGATCCAGAAGGAGCAGAACTACCAGAGGGTGAGGGGCCCCTGGGGCAGGGCAGGGGAGGGCTCCTGCAGGGCAAAGGCGCCCCCTCCGTCCGCTGGCAGAGATGGCCCTGGCAGGGGGCACTTGCCAGACACGCAGCTCACACACAGAGACACCTAGGGGCCCATGCGGTGGGACTGGGGTTGGTGAGGCTCACAGGACCCAACCTGCACCTGCTGTGGCTGCAGCAAAAGCGGTCATCAGAAGGGGCTGCTAGGGGGCTGACCGTCCTGCGGGGAAAGACTGGCAGCTGCCCTCTGACCCCCCCCTGTGGCCATCTGCTTTGCAGTACCGGGAGGAGAGATTCCGCATGACCAGCGAGAGCACCAACCAGCGGGTGCTGTGGTGGTCCATCGCCCAGACGGTCATCCTCATCCTGACGGGCATTTGGCAGATGAGGCACCTCAAGAGCTTCTTTGAGGCCAAGAAGTTGGTTTAGGTTCTCCCCATGGTGCAACGGCTCCCTTCTTCGCTGGCACTGCACACGTTTCCACCCTTCTGGATGTCCTGGAACGCTGGCCTGAGATGGAAACACGAGATTGAACGTCCTTGGCTGAAAGAGCCCCCTTTCCAAAGCCCCCAACCCACCCACTGAAGCTTTCCTACTGCTGACCCTGTCTTGCTGGACCAGGGCACAGAAGGCTGGTCTTGAGGGAAAGCGGGGAGCCTCTGTTGCCATCTGCCCCTGGAACATTGGAAAGAGTAGGTAGTCATTGAGGCTCCCTTTCTCCCTTTGCCTGCAGCCTGAAGGCTTTGTGTGACTGGCTTCGTTGCCTTTCAAGAAATGCTTGGTGTAGGAGATGTAGAGGCAGGAAGGAAAGGGGGGAGTACAGTTATATTTGATGCACCCCCCCAAATACGTGCCCATCTCAGTGGCCACAGTCAATATGTAGTCTCTGCACCCCACTTCTTTCTTCAGACCCTTTTTGCAGCATCCCCCCATCGATGAGCACTTGCCTCCCTCTGGAGGGGAACGCAATGCACTGGCAAGCGCCTGGCGGAACCAGCTGCTGGTTAACGGACAGGGCCTCGGCTGAGGGCCACAGGCAGCCAGTGGGGGAGTGTTTCTGGGCGACATGGAAGGGGTCCTCCAGGCGTTCTGGGGCGGTCACTGCAGCCCAACACACCTAGAAGGCAACCACCTTTGCAGGCCCTGAGCTCAGAGGAAGCATTTCAGAGTGGAGTATTTGTGATCCTGGGGCAGTCCTTGCAGCCCTTGGAGCCTGAAGGCCATGAAGAAAGCCTCCAGTTCGAATTGGGGCAGAGCTTTGGCCGCTTGCGTTGGTTTCCCTCTCCTGCCCCCCCCCCCCTGCCTCTGGTTCAAGCCAGTTCCCCTCCTGTTTGTTGGGGGACTTCGTCACTCTTCCTTGTTGAAGTAGTTTTGGAGTGAAATAAAAGTGTTGCTGCCAGAGGCTTCTGTTGTCTTTTGGAGCCGATTGGTCTTTCGGGGCAGGGCCTTTAGCCCTCTCTGCGTGGGAAGCCCAAGGCAAGGAAGGCCCGGGAGGGCAGCATGGCAGGCCAGGGACCCAGCATCCTGCGGGCAGAGCTGGTGCCCCTGGGACCCGGGAGGAAGGCTTCGCAGCAGAGCCTCTGCGTTATCAGGAGCCGGAGAGCTCCCCGACCAACGAAGCTGCAGCGCAGAGGCAGCCAGGGCCCCGAGCGGCTCTGAGGGAGGGGGCCCTGTGGCCAAAGGGACGGAGGCTCCGTTCCCCCGAGGCCGAGGGGGGAAGGCCGGGGCCCTCTGCCCTGCCTCCCGCCACAGATCGACCGCTGGCTCTTCGTTCGGGCGGCTCTTTCCGGCGCCGTTCCTCCCTGAGCCTCCAGGGGGCAGCCGAGAGAGTGAGGCCGCTCTAGGCGGGCGTCTCGCTGCGCTTCCGGCGCGTTGCCCCACTTCCGGCGGAGGCAAGGCGCAGCATGGCGGCGGAGGATGCGAGCTTCGCGGAGCTGGGCCTGGACCCGCGGCTCCTCCAGGTCGAGCGGGAAGGGAGGGCTGCCTCCGGGGGAGGGAGGGAGGGAGTGAAGGCGGCTGGTTCCCGGCTGCCCTGACCCTCTGCTTCTCCGCCCTTCTTCTCTTAGTCGGTGGCGGCGCTGGGCTGGCGGCGCCCGACGCTGATCCAGGCGGAGGCGGTCCCTCTGGCGCTGGAGGGGAAGGACGTCCTGGCGCGGGCGCGGACGGGCTCCGGGAAGACGGGCGCCTTCGCCCTGCCGCTGCTCCACCGCATCCTCCGCGCCAAGGAGGTGAGCCTGGGCCCCGCCACCGGAGGGAGGGAGGGAGGGCCCCGGGGCCCTGGCTCTCCGCACCCACCGGCCCTCCCTCTCTCTCCTCCCTCTCAGGCAGCGGCGTCCTCGGCCTCCCAGGCGGTGCGCGGCCTGGTGCTGGTTCCAACGCGGGAGCTGGGCCAACAGGCGACACAGATGCTCCGGGGGCTCTCTGCCTGCTGCGCGCGGGACCTGCGGGTGGCCGACCTCTCTGGACCCCAGGACCTGGCTGCCCAGCGGTGAGCCACGCGGAGGGACTGGGACCCAGGACCTTCGCCTTCTCTGCCGCTCCTTGGGGTCCAAAGTGGGGGTCACTTGCGGAGGAGGGCTGGCAGCCCGTCCCTCCAAGCGCTGAAAGCCCTCTGCAGTGCTGGGCCTCCCTGGGAGCACTTCCTCTGCCCTGGGAGGCCAAGGGGGAATCCTCGCCTGGCGCCCGTCCGCCCGCCTTCTTCTGCACGGAAGAGCTGCCAAGGAGTGGTCAAGCGGCGCCTTGTGGCTGCGGCTGCCTCCAGCTTCAGGAGGACCTGTGTGTTTGCTGCAGCCAGACAGACTTTGGCTTTTCTTGTCATCCCTTTGTTTGCCTTTCAGGCCCATCTTGATGGAGAAGCCAGACGTTGTGGTGGGGACCCCTTCGCGGGTCCTGGCTCATCTGCAAGGACCCAGCCTGAGCCTGCAAGAGTCCCTGGAAGTCCTGGTCATGGATGAGGCTGATCTGCTCTTCTCCTTCGGCTTTGAAGAAGACCTGAAGAGCCTGCTCTGGTGAGCTGAGAGCTACTAAGCCAGAAATTCTTGAGGAGAGGAGAGGCTTTAGTCGAATATTCTCTGGCTTTGTGGGAGTCCTTTTTTTGCCTTGGCTGAAAACAGTATCACGCAGTGACAGAGTCACAAGGGGCTGTATGGGCCTTTGAATCCAGTCCCTGCTGATGGCCATCTAAAGCACCTGTGGCAGGTGGCTGCCCAGCCTGTTTTGGAAGAGGTCCAGAGGAGAGGAGCGCTTGAGGGATACTCTGCTGCGGCTGGGGAAACAGCTTGGCTGGCCGTGAGCAGTCAGGGGAGAGGCAGGGGAATTGCTGTCTGTCCCAGGGATTGGCTGAGGCAAGCGAGAATTAGAGTGCTTGGAAGGGGAAAGTTGTGTTGGAATAGCACTGGAAGAGGTGGGCTGTGACATGAGGACATCTTTCCCCAGTTTGAGGGCCTCTGACATTGCATTGCAGGGGCAGAGGAGCAGGCTTGCGGTTTGCCCTGCTTACATTGTGAATCCTGTTTGTGAACTTGTAATGTAGTAGCAAAGCCATCGCTCTTCCTCACCTGCAGCTTAATGACAAGGTCCAGAACTCGGGAGGCCTGGTTGGGGTTCTGTTACAGGCATTGATTGCTTGCTGCTGACAGAGCAAGGAAGGTTTCTGACTTGACCTTACGGCCTCTTCGGTTCTTTCTTCTTTTCCAGCCATTTACCGAAGATCTATCAGACTTTCGTTATGTCAGCTACCTTCAACGAGGATGTACAGGCACTTAAGGAGCTGGTGCTGCACAACCCTGTAAGGGCAAACGGGGAAAAGAAAGGGGTTTGGCTTGGCATGGGCAGTCCCTTGCCCCACAGCTGCTGTGGTTGGCCTGGCCTCTCTTTTCCAAAGCAAGTTTCCTCTGTGGACCCACCATCCTTGGGCTTACATGGCGGGGAGGAGCCTTGTGTTAGGAGTGTGGTGGGTGCCTGCACATATGCCCCATCTGAAAGGCACAGCATTCGCTCCACAGGTGATCCTCAAACTCCAAGAATCGCAGCTGCCAGACAGCTCCCAGCTGAGCCAATTCCAGATCCAGTGTGAGACAGAAGAGGACAAGTTTTTGCTTCTCTACGTACTGCTGAAGCTTTCATTGGTGCGGGGCAAACTCATCCTCTTTGTCGGCACCATTGAGCGGTGCTACCGCCTCAAGCTCTTCTTGGAGCAGTTCAGCATCCCAGCCTGTGTCCTTAACTCAGAGCTGCCTGTCAAGTCCCGGTGAGAGCCTGGGCAAAATTTGGACCAGAGGGTGGGGGGGGGCAGAGTGCTGCTGCTCTTGAGAGTCCAGGGAGCGGTAATCCCAAGGCTCCCGCAGCTTCTCTGGCCCCTTGGAAGTGGCAGCTGGGCTGGAGGTTTGTGCTTGTGTCCCTTCCTGACCAGATTACAGTGTGTTTGGGATTCTCTTCCCTTTGGTGGCAAACGTCCTGCCAAAACCTTCGTGCCCAGAAGGGGATGAAGGTTTGATGGGGAGCAGAGTGTGAGGCCTGATGAGCTTTGGGGGGAACCGCTGGGCCAGATCTATTCAGGGGCCTTTCTGTCCTCTTTCAGGTGCCATATCATCAGCCAGTTCAACAAGGGTTTCTATGACTACATCATTGCGACAGATGAGCAGGACCTGGTGGATGCAGAAGGGCTAAAAGAAGGGAGAAGGAGGAAGAAGAGCCGCAGCAAGAGCGCAAGAGGAGAGAAGTAAGCTGGCCTTGGGGCACTTTATGTCCAAAGCTCAGGGACAGATGGTGTTTATTTTATTTTGTTTGTTAGGTTCTTTTTTTTTTCAGTTTGCTTGTCTGAGGAAATATTAGGACACAAGGTAGAATGGTCCCAAGAGCAAACTATGAAGTGTAGGAGCCTAAAGTTAGGAGTGCAAAACATTTTATCCAGTATACTGGACAGGTGAAATAGAAATTAGGAGTGTTATTCTGTTAGGAGGGGTCCGGGTGCTCAGGCCCTTTCCAAGAGAGGACCCATGTCTTCCTCTTCCCACAGGTGGGCCTTTGAGAGGGCCCTTCTTAGCTGCTGGTCAGACACAGGCCTGGGCAAGTTCCAGGGGACTTCATGGCTGTGGGAGGTGCTAGAGCCTTGGGTTTCGGGTGCTTCCTTTGTGAGGGTGAGGGAACCCTGCTGACCTCCAGCCCCCTTGCTCTTGTCCTCAGCCGCCTGGCCTCCTCCTTCTTTTCCGTAGAAGCAGAGATCAGGAGTATGGAATTTCACGTGGCATTGACTTCCAGAACGTTTCTGCGGTCCTCAACTTTGACGTCCCTCCCTCCGTTGAGTCCTACATCCACCGCGCAGGGAGGTCAGTCGCAGTTGGAGCCCGGCTTGGGAGGAGGCCTCTTGCCCCTGCTGAAGCTCTAGGGAGATGGGGGCCAAATTTGACTCAGGTTTCTCCAGGAGTGGAGAAATGTCTGCAAATTCTGTGGCAAAAAATACAGATTATTTTGAGCTTCATTTTCAGTCAGTTCAGAATCAAGTATATACGGTAATTAAAAATGTACAAGTGGTGAGCCTAAAGTAGAATTAAATTATTAGCAGTATTAAAACAATTCCAAACTTAAAGATATAAAATATATAAAAAGCAATAAAACACTGTCTAGTCCATTAAATGTAAATTTTCTTCTTTAAGAGTTTGTTGGAATTGAAAAGTTTTTGCCTGCTGATGGAAAAACAACAACGAGGGGAGCGTTCTGGTCTCCCATATAATTTTTGTCTGCACAGCACTGTGAGAGCAAATGAGAGTTTGCAAATGGAAAATAGCCCTGGGAGAGTGTTTTCCATCACTGGGCCTCTGGTTTTGTTCTAGACAATCCAGCCTATGCAGATCTGGGTGGGGCCTTTTGGAAGTGCCCAGGGAGCCCCACCTGAAATAGTCGGGGTGAGGATGTGGCCCTCTTAGCAGGCCTCTGTTCTCCCCTGTGATGGAAAAGCAGATGAGCTGGGTAGCCAGAGTGGCCCCTGGCCCTGTTGCCTGCTTCCTCTTCTCTTTCTTAACCTGTTAGAGGGAGGGAGCAGGGAATCTTAGATGTTTCTGAGGCACATGCCTGGATGGAAAGTATTGCGGATGGAGGCAGCGGGGCTTGTGCGCACATCCTCCTATAGGGATCTCGCCCCTCATGCGCACACAGCCCTGCTGCCTTGGAGGCTTTCCTAGCTGACTGCAGGGGCAGGCGGGCTGGGCTTCTAGGGGCCAGCTCCTCAGATGATTTGCCTGACTCTCCTTCCTTGCAGGACGGCCCGTGCGGACAATCCAGGCACCGTCCTGACTTTCGTTTCACCTTCTGAGCGCCCGCTGCTGGGCACGATTGAGTCGGCGCTCACAGGAGGTCTGTGGTCCTGGCTGGGAGCAGGGAAGTCTCGCCTCATAGGCTGGCGATGGGGGCCTGTCAGGGCACTGGCTGACAGTGAGGCAGGCAGTGCTGGACATCAGGGATGGCCTTAAAGTGCCTTTTCACTGTAGCCCTCACTATGGTTCCTCTGTTTTCTCCAGATAGCACTGAAACCCCATTGCAGCCTTACCAGTTCCGAATGGATGAGGTTGAGGGTCTTCGCTACCGTTGTCAGGTGAGTAGGTTTGCTTGAAGGGGGACCGGGGCACTTGGGCCTAGCAGTGTCATGGATCAGAGCACCTTAAGCGGCTTTCTGGGGATGATTCAATGTTCATGCTCTTTCTCGTGGGAGAGAGCAAGTATCTATCTGGGAGCGCTAGAAGATCTCTGGAGCTTTTTTCCAGCTGCACAATTCCATGCATGCTGGAGACAGCTGAGAACTGGGGGAGCTGAGTCTCTTCCTGGGGCAGGAACGGGGCATTATGAATATATAAAAGGGCTGCGGTGTCCTGAGGAAGGACGGGTGGTTTTGCTGCCATACATACCTATGTTAGGACTGGCTTCTGCTCTTGGGGAGGGGGTGGTTCTGGCCTCCCCCCCTCCAGCTGTTTGCTGCATCTGCTGCCAGTTTTGACCCTCTCAGGGCCTCCCTTTCTTGCCAGGATGCCATGCGCTCGGTCACCAAGCAGGCTATCAAGGAGGCTCGTCTCCGGGAGATCAAGGAGGAGTTGCTCAACTCTGAAAAGCTGAAGGTATCCTCCTGGGTGTGGGGAGGGGGAAAGAGGGAAGGTTCCCCTGCCTAGTGACCATTTCTGGTGGCACTAAGTCCTGGCTCAGCCTGGGGCTGGACTGGGCCAGTACTGAGAGGGTTGGGTTGAGAGGAACTGTGCTTGCTTAACAGCCTCTTCCTCTCCCAGACCTACTTTGAGGACAACCCCCGGGATTGGGACCTGCTCCGCCATGACAAGCCCCTGCACCCAGCTGTTGTGAAGGCCCACTTGCGCAATGTGCCAGAGTACCTGAGTAAGGGGAATGGGGCTGAAGGATGGGTTTCCACTTGTTGGCAGGGGGGCAGCAGCCCCTCCCTTCACACAAACATGTTTCCAAATCCCTCATCAGGCCTTTTGATCCGGGGAACCCTACCTGGTCCCTGGAGCTGCTGCTTCCTCTGCATGGGTCTGAACGAGAGTGGGCCACCCCCAGGGAGCCACAATGGGTGGGTGGGCTTGTGGGCAGGGGCCTGTGGGAAGATGATGCAAAAACTGTTGGGAGGGGATATGGGGAAGCTCTCATGCCCTCTCTTTGCTTCTTCCTCCCCACAGTGCCCCCCACCCTCCGGGCAGTTGCTCGGCCCCTCTTGGGGAAGCAGAAGCGGCTCCCTCCTCGCGGCAACAAGGTTGGTCTTCCATCTTGTTGGGTTTAGCCTTCTGCTTCTCGCCCCCCACGGGCCCCATTTGATGGTTCTTTTGGAGAAAAGCTGAGCGGGGGGGGGGGGGGGGTTGGCACCCTTGCAGCCAAGACCCTAAAGCTAATCATCAGTGGATGGCACACACACTGTGTATCCCGCTGGATATAGAAAGGTTTATGGAGTGAGACATTGAGTACCACTTGGTCCCCATAGAAAGTAGAGAATGTGACTGGCACGGCCACATTGGGGTAACCGTCACACCCAGTACTTTAAATAGCCACTTTGATCTCAGCTGCCACTTGGGACCATGTAATATTAACCGGCACCCTCCTCTTCCTCCCTTTTCTTGCAGGGCCAGAAGAATCCCCTGTGCAGTTTTAGTTCTGCCAAGCAGAGGCGGCAAACATCAGCCACCAAATCCACGGCTGTCCCTGGTCCCTCTGACCCTTAACACCTCCCCTGCATTGAGGGTGGCCCTTGGAGGGGACAGAACCCTTGGGCAGACCAGGCAAGGTGAGGAGACCTGTGGGACAAGGACCAGATAGTGGCGCGCTTCTCACCTGTCCACTCAGCAGACAATCTGGACTGAACCCCTTCTGTCTCAGAGAGAGTTGGAAACAAGGAGGCCTTGGGCCACCGGGGACATTTTTGCATTAACAAGGCTCCTTTTTGTCTTGTGGCATTTTGACTTGTCCTTGCATCAGTCGCCTTTTCGGGGGGTGGGTGGGTGGGTGGGTTGCTGTCTGCTGGTGTTTACCCTCCGCCCCTTCAGTGCCTGAGGTACTCCTCAGTTGTGGGCAGTTTGTGGAGGATTGTATGGGGAAGGGACGTCCCTTTTGGACATGGCAGCTACAGTTGTCACCTTGGTCCATCTGGCAGGCAACATCCTCGCCTGCGGGTTCTGCCCATCCTGGCAAAATGATGATGCAAAAGCTGTTGGGTGGATGGGAATCTCTCATGCCCTCTCTTTGCTTCAGTCACAGCCAGCAGCTTGCTCTCTCTTCCTCCCACACAGTTCCCCAATCCTTTGGACAGTTGCTTGGGCGCTCCTGGGGAAGCACAAGTGGCTCCCTCCCCGCAGCAACAGAGTTGGTCTTCCATCTTGTTGGGTTCAGCCTTCTGCTCCCCCTCCCCCATGGGCCCCATTTGGTGGGTCTTTCAGCCGAAAGCTGAGCCAGGGCAGGGTAAGTGGCATTGGCACCCTTGCAGCTCTTGCCCCACTGGCTGGGTCTGCAGAGTCCCCCGGTGCCTGTTTTCTGCAGGTCAGGCCCAGACAGGGTGGTTCCTACGATGGATGGGGCTGCCCTTCCTGATGTTCCCCAGGACAAGGCTCAGTGGTGGCAGCAGGACAGGAGGGGGTTATTCCTTCACCTGCTCGTCCACCCATTGTGTGCCCCACTCTTACTTTTAGGCACACCCCCTCCTGCCCCCATAATTTCTTGCCCTGGCTTGGCCTTTGTGCCAGCGAGGTCCCCCCCATCCTGCCCTTTGTGCCCTGCTCCCACAAAGCAACTGGGAGGGCATCCTGGGTCAAGAGCAGCTCCGATCACAGCAGGGGCCTTTGGCCTCCATTGCTGTTGCTCTGGGCAGCGGCAACAAAGCTCTCCTCCATGGATGGTTTGCGTGGGTGGGCTGAGGCTTCCAAGCACACGCTTGGGGCTGGCTGGCTCCTGGCAATGGTGGCTGGACTATGACCTGAGCTTTATCGGGTGTCAAGGCCGGGCTGGGGTTGTAAACCTTGAGGAAGGCAGATAAGGGGCTGAGGCTGGGTGGAGGCTGCCAGCCAAAGTGACACTGAAACTAGAGGATCATGGGGCCTTCCTGGGAGTGTCCCCTCAATGCCTGGGTCCAGAAATGCCCAGTTCTGCTCCTTCCCTGTTCCTGGTTCTGTCTACGTGCCACACGGGCATCTCCCAGCTTCATGGGATAGATTACAAGATGTGAATCCTACCATTGCCTCTGTCCTTTTGGGGTTTTTCCTTGGGCATTGTGATATCTGCCAATCCAGGAGGAAGCCCTCCCATCCATGGTGCCAAATAGGCTGCGGCTGTAAACGGGAAGTGGGCCAATGTTGCCTCTTACTCAGTGGACATTGGCAGCCAGACTTGCTCAGAATTCACTTCGTCACTAAAGCCCTTATCTTGTGGAGATGGGGTGGTGCTGATGGTGGGAGTATCGCCTGAGGGGGACGTTTGGGCCCAGCTGCACAAAGACTCCCAGGGGGCTCCCCGTCTTGCCACCGATGCTGAAACTCACAGAACTCATTTGGGGATGACTTTCTGGCTGCTGAGGTGGATGGACCCCCAGCAGAGGAGAACAGAGCTACTGCCTGGATTCACACACACACACACCAGAATAGGGTGGCATCTCCCACCCTCTCAGATTAGTTTTAAGATGGTCCTGGAGGTATTTCTATCCTTTCGGTGAAGGTGGAATTGCGTCTGAGCAGAGGAATGGCTGCTGTGTTACGCAAAGAGGAAAAAACAATGCCAATGCAGCTTAGCAGGCCAACATCAAAATGTTACAATGGGTTATAAAGGAGTTTATTCGTAAGCAAACAAATGAAATGTGGAATAAATGGAAATACAGTGGGTCCTCCTTATCTGCCGGGGTTTGGTTCCAGCCCCCCCCCCCCCCCGACGCCATGGATGACAGATGGCATGACAAAATGATGCCCCTCATATAAAATGGAGATGCAAGGTTTGCTATTGTTTATACTTTTTAAAAAATACTTTCAAGCTGTGGATGCTTGAATCCATGGATAAAAAAGGAAAAAAGAAAAGCCACATGAACACTTGAAGGAGTTGAGCATGTTTGTGCTGGTGAAGGCCAAGAGGGGACATGATTGCACTCCTTAAATATCTAAAGGGCTGCCCCAGAGCATGGGACCGGGTCTAATGGTTCCAAGTTACAGGAGAAGAGATTTGGATTGAGCACTAGAAGGAGCTTCTGGACAGAGTGGTTCAGCAGTGGAGCCAATACTTTAAAGGAATGGTGGGCTCTGCTGGACATCTCCCAGCCATGAGAGCCTGCTCTGAGCAGGAGCTTGGACTCCATGGCTTCTGGGTGCCCCTTCCCACTCTTCTAGAATCCTATAGCCATGTCTTATGAGCAAAGGTGAGGCAACAAGAGGGTGAAGCTTTCAGCATATTGTAGGACCTGAACCACATAGAAAGGAAAGGCCTGAGATGTGTGCTGTTTGGGAGAGATTCCTGATAGCATGGGAACAGGAGTGCAGGGCAGCTAGAAGGCTGAAGAGCAACTGGCCAGATGTGCTGAGGCTCCCTGTAGGGGCTGGATTTTGGGTCAGGTTGCTGCTGACCCTTGCAACTGCATCATGAGGAACAGACTGGGCCTCCGAGAACTAGAGAGAGTCGCTGGGTGGAATGGCTGCTATAGTGAAAAGAGGTTATCGGGAGAGGAGGAGGTCATAGCGGTAGGGTGGCCCTGCAGTCCTGAGAGGGGTAGCCCTCTTTGGAGGGGCACCAATGGGCTGTTAGCCAGAGGGCCTCTGTTGTCTCCAGAAAGTTGGCCCTCTGTGCAAGGACTGTGGGCACTGATTTGACAATGGCAGCTTCTGCCTTTGGGCCTCTGCCTGCCTCAACACGAGGCTCCTCAGAAGAGAAGCAGGGCACACTGGTTGCCCCCAAGAGGCCCAGCTGGCAAGGGAAGACTTCAGGAGAGCTCCCCCAGAACAGCCAGAAGAACCCTGAGGGCAGATTAATGATTGACCGCTTTGGAGCCACCTGATTGGTTTTCGGCTGTCAGACCAGGGCCCCTTGTACCTGGGAGCCAGGTGGCATGAGGACGGGCACCTTGGCAAGGCCAGTGCTGGCACACCCTGTGGCTTCTGCAGGTGCACCTGACTGTGGCCGCTGCCGCTGGCACATTAAAGCTGCCAGGATGCCAAGCGTGGCCGCCCTGCTGGCCTTAGTGCTGGTCAGGGCCCAGCTGGGCCTGGTGAGTGGGGGCAGAGAAAGGAAGCAGCCGCACAGGCTTGGAGGGGTCTTGGGGTGTCAGGAAGAAGAGAAGGGGACAGCCAGGCCTCTTCCCAGGAAAGTCTTTGCAGGGGGCACCCACATCCTCCTCAGGCCAATGGCTCTGGGGGGTCTGGAAGACTGGCTCTTCCCAGTGGGGCCCAGGGTTAATGCGGGTTGGTGGGAGGGTGCCACCAGCCTGGCAGTATCTCTCTGGCCTCTGGCACTGGATGAACTGTTCTCCTGCCTCTTTGAAGCTTAAGCTGGTCCACAGTAGCAGGAATACAACTTAAAACCAGTCCAGGGGCAGGAGGGTGAGGGATACACCTGGGGCTGGCCCCCCTGCCCCTCACTGACCATCCCTCTGTCCTTCCCTCCCTGGGCTGGGGGACCGTCTCCTGTGGTGGACGCCAGGCCGCTGCTCCCACTGAGATCCACCGTGAGGGGTACTGCGCTTTCTACGGCGACTGTGGCAAGAACCCCGAAATCAGCGGCAGCCTCCTCCCGGGCAACACAGTACCCTGCCTCTCCAACACTCCTGCCCGGCGGGTCTCAGGGCTCCATCTGCAGCGACTGCGCTCCATCTGCCCGGCCCTCTTCACAGGCACAGAAAACACCTTGGCCTGCTGCTCGGAGGGCCAGCTGGAAGCCATTGAAAGGAGCCTCCGTGTCTCCCAGGTGGTGCTCTCCCGCTGCCCTGCCTGTGCCGAGAACTTCGCCAACCTCTACTGCCAGAACATCTGCAGCCCGAACCAGAGTGTCTTCACCAATGTCACACGCACCTTCAGCCTCACCACCAACAATGGCAGCCTGGCAGTGGGCATCCTGGAGTACCAGTGCTACTACAACCAGGCCTTTGCAGACGCCTCCTATGACTCCTGCAAGGGGGTGCAGATCCCAGCCACCGGTGGGTACGCCATCGGAGCCATGTGTGGCAAGTATGGGGCAGCCCTGTGCAACACCCAGCGCTGGCTGGACTACCAGGGGGACCCCAGCAATGGCCTGGCCCCCTTGGCTATTTCCTACCATCTGATACCCGAGGGCTCTCCTGTCATTGGAGGTGGCATTGTGCCATTCAGTGGGGTGGCCTGGCAGTGCAACAAACCCGTGGGCAATGGGACTGGAGAGAAGTGCTCCTGCCAGGACTGTGCCCAGTCGTGTCCGGCCATAACAGCCCCCTCGCCTCCGGTGCCACCCTTCCAGGTCAGGGGCCTGAATGGAGCCCTCTTTGTGTGCATCATCCTCTTCTGTGTCCTCATGGTGGCCTTTGCGGCTGCACTTCTGTGGCGCAGCTGCTCTTCCTCACCAGCGGAGAAGCCAAAGGAGTCCAGGGTAAGGATGCCTTGCTCCGAGAAACTTAGCCAGGCCACCGACAAGTTCATGGCCCAGGCCTTCAGCCGCTGGGGGACGCTGGTGGCCTCCTACCCACGCACAGTCATCCTCATCTCTGTGGTAGTGGTGGTGGTCCTCTCCAATGGACTGGTTTGGATCCAACTCACCACAAACCCGGTGGAGCTCTGGTCTTCCCCTGAGAGCCAGGCCCGGCAAGAGAAGGCCTTCTATGAGGAGAACTTTGGCCCCTTCTTCAGGACCAACCAGGCCATCCTGACGGTCAAAAACCAGTCCGGCTACACCTACGACTCACTGGTCATGGGCAGGACCAACTTCAGCAGTGTCCTTTCCATGGAAGTGCTGCTGGACCTTCTGGAGCTGCAGAGGAGGGTCCAGAGCATCACTGTCTGGTCAGCAGCGCACAGCCAGAACGTCTCACTGCAGGACGTTTGCTACGCCCCCCTGAACCCCCAAAATGCCAGTCTCACTGACTGTGCCCTCAACAGTCTGCTCCAGTACTTCCAGAACAACCAGACACGCCTGAAGATGACGGCCAGCCAGACTCTGAAGGGGGAAACAGGGACCGTTGATTGGAGGGACCACTTTCTCTATTGCATCAAGTGAGTATGGTGAGATGGGGGGGGGCAAAGCACCTGTGGCCCCCCAGCATCCCTTGGCCAGCCTGAAAAGTGGCCCTGCCGCCCCCGCCATGGCACCTGTCCAGCCAGTGGAGATTGGTCTCTCTTGTCTTGCTGGAGATGCCTTTCTTTCTCAGAAGGAAAGGAGGGAGCGGTGGCGGTGGCGGGGGACAGAGGGCATTTCCCCAGAGGCCTCACCATCACCCCTGTCTCTCTCTATCCTCCCCACCCATTAGCTCCCCCCTCTCTTTCAAAGACATCACAGCACTGGAGCTGAGCTGTATGGCCGATTATGGGGCACCCGTCTTCCCATTCCTGGCTGTGGGGGGCTACTCAGGTAGGAGTTGGGGGGGCTCACCTGCCTGTGGCAGCTTGTGGGCACAACAAGGGTGATTCCTGGGGAGGAGAGGATTCAGGGGCACCAGAGTCCTATCACAGCTGCCTCTTCTCTTAGTTTGGGCCCATTAGGGCTGCCTTTATCTTATATGTATTTATTTGTGTATTGAATTCATACTCTGGCTTTGTCTCAGGATGAGGCCAAAAGCAGCTTGAGAAGGTTGGGGTGGCCATGAGTGTTGTGGGGGGAGAGACAAGTGGGGCAGCAGGAATCAGTGTAGGGGTATGGCAGCTTTAAAATCTCCGTCACTTCTTTTGATGCAACATAGAGTGACATTGAAACCTCAGGTCATTAAGCATGCAGTCAGCCCTCTGTATCCACGAGTTCAACTATCCACGGCTTTTATATATATGTGTGTATGTATGTATGTATGTATGTATATTCCAAAAAGGAAACCTTGATTTTGCTATTTGATGCAAGGGGTACCATTTTACTATGCCACTGTATTTAGTATTACTTGAACATCTACAGATTTTGGTATCCATGGGGGGCTCTGGAACCAAACCCCAGAGGATACCAAAAGCCGACTGTATATTTACAAAGATGTGTGTTATAGTGGTTTAGGTGTTGGATTATGACTGGAGACCAGGGTTCAAATCCCCACTTGGCTATGGAAATCCAATGGGAGTCCTGAGTCAAGTCATACTCTCTCAGTCTCAGAGGAAGGCAAAGGCAAACCCTTTTGTGCAGAGCTTGCCAAGAAACCCCTGTCATAGGTTCACTTTGTGCTCACCATAAGTTGAAATTGATGAAAGTGCACAACAAAAAACACAGATGTGTGACTGGGATAGAATGTAATAAGACCCATAGAGATGCAAGTTACGATCATTGCCCTCAGTCTTCAAACCCAGTGCCAACTCTGTCCACATTTGCAATCTAGGAGCAGCGTTTCAGGGGCTCATAACAACAGCTGCTGTGCCAGAGGTGCATTTACTGGCTCTTGCTCCAGTGTGATATGCAGCATCCTGCGCCAGCAGTGCCCCCTCCGCTCTACACTGCTCAGACAGGAGTCTCTAAGCAAAAGAATACATGGACACAAATCCGATATTAGAAATTGCAACACCCCAAAACCAGTTCCAGAGCGTTTCCTGGGCATATAATATGGGATTGTCAAGTCCCAGTTCTTGAACAGGGAAATTACAAAGGAAGATGGGAAAGAGAAACAGCTGAACTGAGTTCATATATTCACACATTCCAGTCTGTTAGGAGAGGCGTGAGCATAGACAGTGGTTTCATGGCATGCCATGTGCATTAACTGCTCCCCTCTCTCCTTGCCAAAAGGATAGTGGCCAAAGGAACCTCCTCAGAGAATGCTTCTGACTCCTGTTACATTCTGTCCCGTTCCCACAATGAAGGGCAACATGGGATTATTTGGGAGCCAAGAAAATACGATAGTAAAATGCAGTGAGAGCCCAAGAACAGCCCCCTGACCCCCACTTGGTTAACTGGGAGCTGGGAGGCAGAAGAAGAAGGGGAAAGCACAGGGGAGGTCTGTCTTTGGAGCCTGAACTGGGTGAGGACCCAGGCGTAGGAAGCGTCAGCAAGCAAGCGAGTGTGCACTTTTTGTGCGGGTGTGTTTGTGTGCTTGTGCATGTGCACGGAAAGGGCTGCTAGGGTGACCTGGGCATCCTGGTGTCCTCCTGCTCCTTGGTGACCTTCCTGTCTACCCAACAGGGGTGGCGTACTCAGAGGCACAAGCTCTCATCCTGACCGTCTCCCTGAACAACTTCCCTTCTGGTGACCCCCGTTTTGACTTTGTGATGTTGTGGGAAAAGCAATTCCTGAAAATTTTAGAGGAATTCCAGCAGGAATACGCTGACCGCTACACCGTGGCCTACATGGCTGAGGTACGAGGGCAACAAGGGAGAGCCCTGGCAACCATGGCCGCAAAGCCAGACAGACAGACCCCTTTGGAAAAGGCAGATGCCAAAGCAGCCCCGGGGTTCAGGCAGGGAACTCCCTCCTTGAAGAAACCTCTGCCCTCTGTTTTCTTGCACCCTGGGCCAAATCCTCTCTAGCCTTTGGGTTTGCAAAGGATCTTTTCCTTACTTGGATTCCACATTTCCAAGTTGTTTTTATGGGCCGGTTTGGGGTGTGGGGACTGTGTCTCGTTTCTGGGTTTACTCTACTTACTGCCCTACAGGATCAGATTTGGCCTTAGGCTTGTTTAGAGGAGACCCACTGAAATCCTAAGGAGCCCAGAGGGGCTAGCCATTATTGCTGCTATGGGCCTCCTCTAAGTGTGCCTAAGGCTGGGTCCAGCGCAGCGCCTGCATTGCTTTACTCCATCCTCCTAGTCACCCAAGCTGCCAAGTAGGCAACCAGGCAGTGCGCAGCAGGCAGCAGGCAGCAGGGTGGCAGCTTTGGGAAAGGCGACCGGGTTGCCCACTGAGATCCAGGTCCCTCTGGCCACCTTCTTCCAACCAGCTCCTCTTTCTCTATCTCTTCCCCCCTCCTCGATCCCACATCTGGCCCCAGCGGTCCCTGGAGGATGAGATCAGCCGGTCCACCTGGGAGGACCTCCCAGTCTTTGCCCTCAGCTACCTCCTGATCTTTGCCTACATCGCCCTGGCTCTGGGGCAGTACTCCAGCTGCAAACGCATCCCGGTAGGAGAAGGGTGGGTGGTTGAGTGGGGGCTGCCCCTCTCTGGGGCGGAGGGAACAGCCAGCTGAGGACTGTGGGCCTGAAGGGGGGGCACATGCTCACACAATGTGGGGAAGCTCCCCCTCACACCCCACGGCTGCCTCTGCCTCCTCTTGACCCCCTTCCACTTAAGATGGAGGACAGGGGTGTCCTTCTGGGCTGTTTCTCCCAGGGCTGTGGAACTCCCTCCCACAGTTTCTGAAGCAGCAGGAGGGGTCTAGGTGCTACTTGTAGAGGGGACCGGGTGATCCAGACGGGCGGGAGACCCTCCCCACCTCAAAGAGGGGCAGAGAGGGGAGGGCTGGGCAATGGTGGCTGGGGCCATGGGAGTCTCAAGGAAGGGCCAGGTGCGCAGGGGGGGGGCTTTTGTCCGAATCACATGCGCCAGGCCGGCTGAGCATCCCCCCACCATTCCTCTCTCTTCTCTTTCCAGGTGGACTCCAAGGTGACGCTGGGCCTGGGGGGGATCCTGGTGGTGCTGGGGGCCGTCCTCTCCTCGCTGGGCTTTTACTCCTACATGGGAGTGCCCTCCTCCCTCATCATCCTCGAGGTCGTGCCCTTCCTGGTCCTGGCCCTGGGTGCAGACAACATCTTCATCTTCGTGCTGGAGTTCCAGGTGCGAGACACGCTGCAGTAGAGGACAGCCAGAGGACGGAGGCTGCCAAGGATAATGGGGAGGATTCTTTCAAACTACAACTCCCAGCAGTGGCATCCCCACCCAGGGACGTAGCTAGGATTTTAGGAAGGAGGGGGTCCAGACTAAGTGCCACCATTATAATGGGGCTTGAGTGCGGCAGTGCAGCAACACACAACATTCATTTTTCTAATGGAAGGGGGGTCCGGACCCCAAGAACCCCCCCTTGGCTACGTCCCTGCTCCACCCCTGGTGTCATCCAGTGCAAGGGGGGCTGCTGGGGGAGCTACTGGGAGGACGCTGGCAGCCAGAAGGGTGCACTTGCCTTTCTCCTTTGCCACAGCAGTGGAAGGGTGTGCTTGCCCCTTCTCACGCACAAACCCCAGTGGAAGGCAGGCCCAACCTGTCTCCTCACCCATCTTCTGGGGTGTCACCTGGAGCAGACTGTACCCGCCGCACCCTCCTGGTGTCACCACTAGCTGGTGCTGGATTGGTTGTAGTCCAAATACAGAACTTACTCAAGGTCTAGGAGTTCTTCCAGCACCTTTGGCCCCTCTAGCGTGCAGAGAGCCCCCTTTTTGCACCAGTTTCTTGGCCCTGGGTCTGGTTTAACGTTGGTCCTGGGATGCTTCTGCGCTTCTGGGGGACGGGCGGAAAGGCCTCCCACCTGCTGCCCTCTTGGGCATTCCCCTTTCTCAGCCCCTTTCTTCCTCTTCTTCTTCCTCCTCCCTCTCTTTCTGCAGCGCTCTGAAGCCCAACCTGGGGAGACCCCTGAGGAGCGCATTGGACGGGTCTTGGGGGATGTGGCGCCCAGCATGCTCCTCTGCAGCCTTTCAGAGGTGATCTGCTTCTTCTTGGGTGAGTGGGACAGCTTCCTCGGCCCCCTCCTATTGGGTCAAGGGGTGGTAGGCAGTGAGGCCTTCAGTCAGGTGTGGGTCTGCATGCAAAATGCTGTTATCCTCTGGGGCAACAACCCTGGGACAGGAAAGGACAAGAAGGAGAAGCCAAGTGCTCCTCTTTCCAGAGCTGCAGCATTTTGGGGGATTCCTCAGCTGCTTGGCATTGGGCCCCATGGCTGCTGTGGGGAAGACCTCCTTGGTGGCGCAGTGGCCGAAGTGCCTGGCCAGGCTCTCCCCTGGGAAGCTGCCTGTTCCATGGCATCTGCGCATGTGTGCATTCACATGCATGTAGATCTAATCCCCGCTGCGGACACTACCATTGGTAGGTCGAGAGTTAGTGAGCACTGGGCTTAGAAAGAGAACGAGAGAGAAGTCTGTACTGGGATTGATTCAAGGACAAGGCTATGAGACCCAGTGGGTGGCTGTGGGCCAGTGGCTCTCTCTTGGACTGGCCTACCTCACAAGGTTGCTGTGAGAACAGCACAGGAGGGAGGAGGATGGTTAGCTGCATGTGCCGCAAGGCAGGATGCATAGAGCATGCAGGACGCACCTGTGAGGAAACAAGCAGATACAGCTAGGTGAATGTGGGGCTGAAGGCTGGCATGAAGTTGATCATGGCCGGGCGGCCAGCTGGTCAGTTGAGAGGGGGGGCAGCTATGTCCTCTCACAAGATCCTGTTGGTGCCTTGCCCACTGCAGGTGGCCTCACCCCGATGCCCGCTGTCAAGACCTTTGCCCTCTACGCCGCTATGGCAGTCTTCTTTGACTTCTTGCTCCAAATGTCGGCCTTTGTAGCCCTGCTGTCTCTGGATGCCCGTCGGCAGGAGGTCAGTTGGTCTTCTTGGCCAAGGATGGAGGGATTTGGTCAGGGGCAGGAGCAGGTACTGTTCCCACAGGCTCTCTGTTGACAGCAGATGGTGGCATATGATCCGCTCTGTGGTCCTGATCCAGGGCCATCTTTGCCCCCTCCTCAACTTGCTCTTCCGCAGGCCTCCCGCCTGGACTTATGCTGCTGCATCCGCCTGGAGGGTGACAATGACGGGGCTCCTGAGAAGCAGCACGAAGGGCTCCTCTGTGCTTTCATGCGCCGCTTTTATGCGCCTTTCCTGCTCAATGGCTTTGTCCGGTTCCTGGTTGTGAGTAGAGGTTGGGGCTTCCTGGGGGGATTGGGGGAATGGGGCTGGGGCTGGGAGACCAAGAAGCATGTGGGGGATAGGATATCTGCAAGACCCATGCTTCCCCCTGTAAGAGCCTGCCCAAAGTGGGGATCCTCAGCACAGGCCCCATTCCACATCCCCATACCTACGAGGCTAGGCCAGTGTGCGCATGTGGCAGGCCCCCCCGCCTCCGCAGCCCTCGACAGTGGAACTCCCTGTCAAGGGAAGCCAGGCTGGTTGCCTCTCCTCTGAGCCTCTGTTATTCCCTGTAGCCTTCGACCCTTGAGGTTCCCCTGGCTCTCCTAGCGCATAATTTTTAAGGAGCATATATGGTGTGTCTTAAATGTTTCTGTCCGTTGTACAATGCCTCAGGGCTTGGCAGACTGAGAGGGGAAACAGAAAGGCAATCAATCATTGTATCAATGTATTTATTGATCAATCAGTCGCCCGCTTTCCCCCAGGTACCTGAAGCCCCCCTCCTCTTCCTCCCTCCCACCCCAGGTGTTGCTCTTCTCCTTCATGTTCTGCGCAGGAATATTCCTGATGCTCAACGTCCAGGTGGGGCTGGAGCAGGAGCTGTCGGTGCCCACGGTGAGAAACAGGCCCTCTGTGGCCACGGGGAGCTTAGGGTGGGCTGCTAGAGTGGTCTATGAGATAGTGCCTTCAAGCATCCAGATTCAAGGCAAGGTCATCCAAATAGAAGCTCTGCAAACCCCTGGGGGGGGGGGGGGGCATGGAAAAACCCTGAAAATTGGAAATGGATAGTGGTGCCCCTAAGCTATGGGGCGGGGGGGGGGGTTGGTTGATGGAAGATCTTCAAGGGGAGCCTCTCTGTTCCTCTGCCTCCTCAGCATCAGACTTTGATGTGGATGGGGAACTGGGGATCCTTCAGCCTGTGTGGGGCCATGGGGCTGCCCTGGTCAGGGCAGTGTGTGTGCTTCTTGGTGGGGAGAGGAGGAAGGCAAGGGGAGTTTGTGGGGGCCAAAGCAGAGCCTGACCCCCCCGTCTTCTCCATGCATCCCCCCAGGATTCCTACATGCTCCAGTACTTCCAGTACCTGAACCAGTACCTGATGGTGGGGGCGCCCACCTACTTTGTCACTTCTGGGGGCTACAACTTCTCTACAGTGCCAGGAATGAACGGTGTCTGTTCCAGCTCAGGCTGCGACGAGAACTCCATGCTACAGAAGATCCAGTATGCCACGCGGTTCCCAGAGCAGTAAGTCACACGCTCTGGCCCCCCTCCACCTGCTCTCTCTCTCTCTCTCTCTCTCTCTCACACACACACACACACACACACACTTGGGCCTGCTGGACTGGGACCAAGCCTTCCCCTTACACATTTCAGGCATGGAGGGGGGAAGGAGAAGGGCAGAGGAGGGGACCGGCCACCTCTTTTGGAAAGGAGCCCCCACCCCCAGCACCTGCCTTCTCTCCTGCCAGAGAGTGGTGGCTCTGCCCTCCAAGTGTGGGAGCCAGGTGCCTTTGGAGCCAGGTGAGGGACAGCCTATTGCTCTCCAGGTGGGCCTGCCAGAAGGAAGGCTGGGGGGGCTGCACCTGCAAAGGGGATGATGATGATGATGATGATAATACATTTTATTTATAGACTGCTATTCCGCAATGATCATAGCGGTGTACAGTAAAAATGGCAATAGAATACAATACAAAATACACGGTGACAGTTAAAGGAGGGAGGGGCCTCGTCCTTCAGGCTGTCCCTGATGGAGCTGGGTCTGCCTGATCGTTCCCTCTGAGGCCAAGATGACAGTTGAGGAGGGAGGAGCCTCTTCCTTCAGGCAGTCCCTGATTTTGCTGGGTCTGCCTGATCGCTCCCTCTGAGGCCAAGATGACAGTTGAGGAGGGAGGAGCCTCTTCCT
>NC_056527.1:120006489-120009797 GCF_019175285.1 Sceloporus undulatus
TCAGGCAGTCCCTGATTTTGCTGGGTCTGCCTGATCGCTCCCTCTGAGGCCAAGGTACTGAGGGGGCTGCTGGGGACCCCCTTGTGCCAGGATCCCAGTCTGGCTGTCTCTGTGGGGGGGGGGGCAGGGAGCAAAAGTTCCCTTTGGCCCCCATTGAGTCAGTGAGGAGTCTGCCTCTCCTTGACCCTCCAGGTCCTTCCTGGCCATTCCAGCCACTTCCTGGGTGGACGACTTCATCGACTGGCTGAATCCTTTCTCCAGCTGTTGCCGAATCCACAGTTTTGGCTCACAAAAGGGCGAGTTCTGCCCCTCCACTGACCGTAAGCGACCCCAGGGCAGCTGTAGCTGACAGGATTCAGGGCCCAGAAGAATGGCCCCTGTGGAATGGAAGTGGGGGCCAAATGGGGCAGGGGTCCCCTCTTCCCATGCTCAGCCTTTCTCCTCATCTTCCTCTTCCTCCCCTACCCCAGCCTCCCTGTCCTGCATCTTCCAGAAGTGCATGGCCATCCCAACCGGGACCCTACGGCCAAGTGTGGAGGAGTTTGACCGATTCCTGCCCTGGTTCCTCCATGACAAGCCCAACCTGAGCTGCTCCAAGGGGTGAGTGCAGCTGCACAGAGGTTGGGTGCAGCCCCCCAGTCCCTCCCCAGTGGGGCAGAAGAGCCCGCTGTCGCCAGGGCTTGCCCACACCAAGGGGGGGGGAGAGAAGGAGGAGGAAGAGTAGGCACCTCCCCTTGTGGTGGTCCTGGGAAGGAACTTGCCCCCGTCCCGCCCATCCCATAGGTATCCTTGTTCAGAGGAGGGGGCTGGCGTCGGCTTCCGTTGTTCAAAAGGACAGGCTCTGCCCCCATGCTCAGCCTTTCTCCCTACACAGGGGCCTGGGGGCCTACGACACATCTGTGAAGCTGGGGCCCGAGGGGCAGGTTCTGGGTGAGTGGATCCCCTCCCTCCCTTCCCCTACCTTGGAGGTGCCATGCAGCAGGCACACATAGGTGGGCAGCATGTGGAGGTTTCATGCTGAGGCCATGCATTTGCCGCAGAAGGCTGGTGGATGCAGGGGCCAGAAGGGCAGGCTGGGAGGGCCTGAAGTGTGGGGTGCCCCTGTGGAGCCCAGGGCCCAATCGCTGATCGCCTGCCTTGCCCTCTGTCTCTGTAGCCTCTCGCTTCATGGCCTACCACACCCCGCTGAAGAACTCCCAGGAGTACACAGCCGCCCTGAAAGTCGCCAGGGAGCTGGCTGCCAACATCACGGCCAGTATGCGGGAAGTGCCCGGCACTGACCCCGACTTCCAGGTCTTCCCCTACACGTAAGGCAGCTGGACAGAGGCTTGGGTGGGAAGGACAGTGGGGACGGGCAGTGGGAGGCAATGCTGGGGGGCCGGCAGGGAGAGGCCTGGGACGGATCGGGGGCCCTGAACGGTGACGCTGGTGGAACCCCTTCCCATCCCAGGGCCAGAAGATACTTTGGACAGGGCTCCCTACAATCAAATCTGTCCAGCTGCCACCATCCTTAAACACTCCAAATGGCACCATCTGCGGCTGACCCCCTGCAGCCCATTTTTCACTCCAGGGGAAGAGCCGTCCTGGTTCCCAATGCCTTGGTGGCCTCTGCTGGGGCTGGAAAGTGCCCAGACCCCAGAGAGGCTCTTCCTTGGGCTCACATTCCTCCTTTGCTTTGATGGTGATGGTGGCAGGTGGCACTCCATGCCCTGCAGAGGTTTATAGCAGCGGCGGCGGCCGCAGCTTCTGGCTTCTTTCTGAAGTGGCAGTCAGCCCTTCATGTGTCCCAGCAGCTCCCCACCCCATGGAGACAGGGGACAAATGGGGTCCCCACCCCACAAAGGGTCCTCCAGGATTGGAGGGCTGTGTGGTGATGGGCCTTGAACATGCACCGGGATCCCTACAGACATGCCTGGCCTCATAGCACCTCAACGAGATAAACTTGGGACTGTGGATGGGCTGGAAACCCGTTGTCTGGTGACGCTTAGCACCAGGAAATGGGAGCCCCCCTCCGCAAAGACAGAGCGCTCTGTGGGAGCTGTTTCCCAAGTAGCCCAGAGATCCAGCCCCACAGCCATGCCCTTCGCAAGCCAGGCGCACCACAAGCAGGCAGGGTCAGTCGGGTGAGAAGCCAGAGTGGTCCCAGGGAGAAGTGGCTTCTGCTGTAGCCTCCCTGGGCTGCCTCACCATCTTGTTGTAAGGCCAAGACAAAGCACTCTGCCTTCAGTTTGGTGGAGGAAGGAGGGGTTCTCAGTGGAATAATAAATAAAAACAAAAGTCAGCAGCCCATCCTGACAACTTTTGTGCTAAAGAGAAAGCCAACACCCGGAGGGGTCACCCGGCCCATCAGCCTTTTTCCAGAATGCTGTGTTTCATCACACAAAGAGCATAACGAAGAAAGAGAAGCTGCTTTCTTTGGAATGGTGGGCTTTGGAAAAGAGGTTCAGATGGCTCAAAGGCAACTCATAAGGCCTGCTTTTTCCTGCTGGACCAAACACAAGACCGGAGGGCCCCAGAGATTTGTTGGAGACATGTGTTTGTGTGTGCGCATGCGTTTGCCAGGGAGGGTCTCCTGCGAGTGACCGTCTACCCTCCTTCCACAGGATCACCTACGTGTTTTATGAGCAGTACCTGGCCATCGCCATGACTGGCTTCATCAATGTGATAGTCTGCTTGGTGCCCACCTTTCTCGTGTGCTACATCCTCCTGGGCATGGACTTGCGCTCGGCTGCCGTCAACCTGGTCACCATTGTCATGATTGTGGTGGACACTGTGGGCGCCATGACCCTGTGGGGTGTCTCCTTCAACGCCATTTCCCTCATCAACCTGGTGGCAGTAAGTCTGGGCCATCTCTGTGGGCTGGAGAGGTGGGGGGCACCCTCCCAGCGCTTCTCAAAGGGAGGACCTGCAGCTTCCAGGGGCCTCGCCTTGAAGGCGGCAGATTCTGCCCTCTGTGGCCCTGAGGTTTCAGGCTAGGCATGGGGAAAGCCAATCTCCTCCTCTGGCGCCTGCCGTTGGGAACCCACAAAGAGTAACATGGCCAAATACATTTGCACAGAAGGGCTTCCGCACTCCAGATCAGGGTTTCTTTTCCGGACCTCTTTCCTCCTGCCTCTCACACCCGGCCATTGGGTGTCCCAGGAGAGCTCTGAGAGAACATGAAAGGGAGATCCTGGCCATGTGAAATCTCAGCAAAACGAAGAGCACAGATCTCCCATGATTATTTTCAAAAGAATGTTTCCCCACAAGAGACACGAAGGAAGGAAGGAAGGAAGGAAGGAAGGAAGGAAGGAAGGAAGGAAGGAAGG
>NC_056527.1:120009807-120115802 GCF_019175285.1 Sceloporus undulatus
CCAGAGAGTTGGTCCTAAAGTCTGAGATCACCTTTGGGGGTGGGATTTCTAGGGCGCTGGTCCAGGCCCTTCTCCCTTGGCAGCCCAGCTGTGTCTGATCTCCAGGCTAATCCTGGCACACTGGGAGCCATGCGTCAGGCAGGGTGGGTTGCCCACCTGCCTGGTTGGCTCATCCCTGGCTCCGTCTCCTGACAGGCTGTGGGCATCTCTGTAGAGTTTGTCTCCCACATCACACGCTCCTTCGCCATCAGCACACTGCCCACCAAAGTGGAGAGGGCTAAGGAAGCTACGGTCAACATGGGGAGCGCGGTGAGTAGGGGAGGGAGAGGGATCCGAAGCTGCCAGGTGGGCCATTGCCCCCCCCCCATGCCCTTGTCCTTCTCCACAGCTGCAGGTCCTTGACCCGGACCTCACGGCTGTGGGGGCAGTGGGGGTGTTGCTCCCATCCTGATGAGCAGGTCTCTCCTCCTCTATCCCTTTTGGCACCAGTGGACAGCTGAGGCCTGTGCGCTGCCGAGACCCATTTCCCCAGGCAGAGGCATTGGCGGTGGGGGTGGGCTCAGGCCCCCTATGCTTACGGCTGACCGGCCTCCTTCCCTCCTGTTCTAGGTGTTTGCTGGGGTGGCTATGACCAACCTTCCAGGGGTAGTGGTGCTGGCCTTTGCCAAGGCCCAGCTGGTGCAGCTCTTCTTCTTCCGCCTCAACCTCCTCATCACTCTGCTGGGGATGCTCCACGGCCTGGTCTTCCTGCCTGTCATCCTCAGCTATTTCGGTAAAGCCTTTTGCCCGCCTGCCCAGTTGGCCTTTGCCCCCGACCTGGGCAGCAGTTGGGGGATTCTATAGAAAAGGAAGGCTTTTGGAGGAGAGTGTGTAACTTTATTTGAAATGCACTCACGTTTTGGGAGCGTTGCTCTTAACTCTGCTTGGGGGCAGGTGTGGCAGGGGGGGGGGTACTGTGGTAGCCGCTGGCCCCTGGCCCCTATTCCCTGTGCATAGTGCCTTCCCAGGGAGCAGGCGGTGGGGGCCCTAATAAAACCCAGGGACTGCAACATTGGCTGGCTGGGTTCTTCCTCCATGGTCTTTCTCCCCCTCACCTTCTCCCCCTTTCCCCCACCAGGGCCAGGGGTCAGGCTGTCGGCCTTGCAGGCCCAGCGGGAAGGTCCTCCGCAGGAGAGCCCCATGGCCCTGGAGGGCAAGCAGGAGCTCCCCAGAGGCCACTGATCCTGACCAGGGCCGGGTGCCAGCCCTCTCCGGCTGAAAGCAGAACAAGAGATGCAACGGAGGAGCTGGCTGGGTGGCAGTGATGGCAGCGGCTGGACCCCGAAGGAGGCAGGCCCTCCACCCCTCCAGGGCAGGGAAGCTCCCACATGGATGGAAAATGGAGCCCTGGCAGAACAAGAGGCATCTTGGCACAAACCTGTGTGAAAGGTGTGCGTGTGCAACCCAGAATTCCCTGCTCAGAGAAGTAGGCAAGGTGTCTTTGAGGCCAGGCACCGCAGCCTCCGCCCAGCACTGGAGGGACGGGAAAACTTTGCACCAAAGGGCTGAGGCACCTTCCAAGCGTGGCCCAGGCCTCTGGGGACATGACTGCGCCACCAAGTGCCTCCCTCCCTGATGCTCTGCTGCCAAGGATGCCAAGGATGAAGGATGTGAGTGGCTTTCTCCCTGCTCTGCAAGAATGGAAGGGCCCCTGGGCCCTTGAGGCTCTGCTCCTCTGGGAAAAACCATGCGCTGGAAAAGTACGGCTTTTCTGTGCAGAAAAAGTGTTTGCTGCGCAAAAGCCATCTCTTTGTGCAGGACAAGCCTCCTTTCTGTGCAGGGAATGCGGGGGCATTTGGGGTGAATGGGTTTCCCGGACCAAGTCCCGAGGTGTGAAGACTGCTCTGCTTTTCCTGGGTGTCGCTTGTTGTTGTTGTTGAAGGACACGAGTCTCAGTGGGGAGCCCTGGCACACAGCATCCTCCTCCGGGGCCAAGGCAAGGCGGCGCCTGCGCTCTGGACCCAGGCGCAGCCAAATAAATGCCAATCCTCTTTATTGTTATTCTTCTTAATTTATACAGCGCTGTACATAAAACAATAAACACAGAAGAGCCAGCCAGCCTCCCTCCCTCCCTCCCTCTGGCGCACAGTCTGAGAGAGAATGAGAGGGGAAGGCATACAAACAAACACACAGCAATGCAGGGAATGGCTCAGTCAAACGGGCAGCAAGGGGCGCTCCCAACGCCAGCCCCCGGGGGCCCTCAGGGAGACTGGAGCTGGCCCTCGCCCCCTTTCCCTTGGGACATGGACTGCAGCTCCCATCAGCTCAGCGGGGACAATGGGAGCTGCAGCCCGACAGGCCCAGCTCCTCCTCCTCCTCGCCGGCTCCCTTGGCTCTGGCCACCAGGCCCCAGAGGAAGGAGGGCCAAGGCCCTTCCCGAGAGACGGAGGGAGCGGGAGGGTGCGTCCGGGGCTTCCCAGCACTCAGGGACCGGGGCGTGGCAGGAAGGGCCCAGGCAAGCAGCGGCGGGGGCCCGGGGAGGGCCTGGGCCCAGGGCAAGGCGCGCTCTCGGCCCCAGAGAAGGGTCCGGCCATGGGCCCCTCCAGGTCCGGAGAGGGCTGCCCTGGGGCCGGCCTCCCTCCCTCCCTTCTTCCCGGAGCCCCCTTTTGGGAGAGAGAGAGATAAAGGCCAGGCACCGCTTCGACCCCGAGGCCTCCGTCTCTCCGCCAGGTGGCGCTGCAGCCCCAGGGAAGGCGGGAGGGAGGGAGCGGTCTCTCTCTCTCTCGCGAGACTTGGCGATGGCGATGGCGGCCTGGCGGAGTGCGCTGCGGCGGGCGAGGCGCCTGGGCTGCGGCTGGGCTGAGGCTGCAGGGCCTCCCCCGCCGACGGAGCCGCTCCTGGCCAGGCACGGCCGCCTTCCTCCTCCTCCTCCTCCGTCGCGGAGCCTGCGGACCTCGGCCGCCTGCTGCAAGGTGAGGAGGGAGCGGGGAGGATGACGGCGGGCCCGGAGTCCGTGGGGCTGGCCAAGGCACAGACCGGCTCCCTTCCTCTTTCCTTCCCCGGCAGAACCAGGCGGCCCGTGTCCGGGTGGGGAAGGGGGACCGGCCGGTGAGCTACGAGGAAGCGCACCCGCCCCACGGCGTCGCCCACCGCAAGGGCTGGCTCTCCCTCGGCACCAGTGAGTAGCTCCTCCTCCTCCTCCTGGTCCTTGGGGCTGGTGGGGCCCATGGCCTCTGAGGCTCCGCCCCGTCTCCCGGCCTCCTCCTGGGCCCAGGTGGGGCTGGGGCCCTTTGCTAGTCCTTGGGGCTGGTGGGGCCCATGGCCTCCGCCCCTTTGCCCCCCTGACGGTGCCAAGGGCCGGGCTCCTCCTCGGCCCCACTCTCTCCCCAAAGGTCACCTGGAGGGAGAGCTGGGGGCGGCCGAGAGGGCCGTGGAGGACGTCTTCGTCCGCAGGTTCATCCATGGCACCTTCCACGGCTGCCTGGCCGACCAAGTGGTCCTGAAGCGCCGCGCCAACGCCTTGGTCATCTGCGCCGTCTTCCTCCAGCGCCTGCCGCCCTCCAAGTTCTACTTCCTCATCGGCTACACAGAGGCGCTGCTCTCCTTCCTCTACAAGTGCCCCGTCAAGATGGAAGTCCAGACCCTGCCGGAGAAGGTGGTCTACAAGTACCTCTAGCCCAAGCAGAGGCTGCTCTCCTTTTGGCGCTTGTCTGCCATGGGGTCCCAAGGGAAGACTGCGCCCTTCCTGCGCCCCTGGGGCCAAGGAGCTTTGCTGCTAGTCCTCCTGGAAAGGACCGGACGCGGGGACAGGCACCTGGGAGCCTTTTTTGGTGGCAGCCACTTCTGGAGGAGGACCTGAAGCCACAAGCAGAGACTCAAGGGACATTGGCAATAGCTGGGGTTCAGGGTGCTGCTGGTCATCCAAACACGAATGCTTCTGCTGCCTCCTATGAGTGACTCTCTGGCTTTCCTTTCTCCCTTCCCTGTGTGCGACTTCATCAGTCAGAGCCCCTCTGGCTTCATTCTGCCCACAGCTGCCTTGCGCCACTGCAGCCTCAGGCTGAGGCAGAGCAAACACTCGACACGACACCGATGGGCCCCCAACCTCGCCCCTTTGGGAGGGGCACCCCCTGCTCCAGAGGGCACAGCCTGCCCCCTCCCCAATTGCCCTCTTCTTATTGGAGGCGGGCGGGGGGGGGGAACAGAGCAAAGGCCAGTTCTTTGGCCAGCTCTGGGCAAAGGGGTGGTACTAATTCTTGCTTAGCCAGTGAAAGCTGAAGCGTGGCTGCCTTTTTCCAGGCCACGTGCCACCTTTGAAGTCCTGGGTCAGGGGAGGGAGTCTAGGTCCTTTGCCATTGGTGACCTTGCAGCTGCTGTTTGCTTTGGTGCCTGTGGCACTCCTGCCCACCCTCTTTGCCAGCACAGCAGTCTGGAGGAGCCCTCCTCACAGGGGCAGTCAGTGATGGCAGCACTGCCGAAGGTGGAGAAATGCTCTTTCTGGGAAGTCAAGTGCTGCTGTTTCCTGAAAGGAGACCTGGCCAGACCCATGGAAACTAATGGGAGACAAATGGGGGGGGGGAGGGTTGTGCTGCTACAAGCTAACAATCAGCTCCTTGGGCCTTCTGAGGAAGAGCGAGGGGACCCTTCCTTTTACTCTGGTGCTCAGGAGGTAAAAAGTGGGGTGGTGCAGTGGGTTCTGAGGGCAGGGCTTATGTACAGAAATGGAGCAAACGGGTGGGTGTGTGTGTGTGTCCATTTTCTGCCTGCTCCATAGTCACTGTTCTCTTGGAGTCATGGAGCAGCTGGGTTCCCTACATCAGCCCTGGGAGGGGGAGCAGGAAAGGTCTGCCACATGCGCAGCCTGTGGTGATCATGAAAGCGGCTGGCCTTAACCCTCTTTGCTCTAGGTTCTGGGGACAGGAGGGAAGGGTGGTGCAGAGAGAAGAGGCAGCTGTACAGTCCCTAGAGAAAGAGGGGGGGGGACCCTGTCCTGGTCATTTGCAGTTGCTTCCATAGCTAGATGGTCAAAACAGGCAAAGGTGCAGCTCTGCCTTCTCCTTGAACCATGGAACCCTCCAGAAGCGGTTGATTTGCAGCATCCGTCCCTCCTTGCCGTTGGCTGTGTTGCCATCCAAGGGGTCCGGATGTGCCCCCAAATCCCACTCCTTCCTCAAGAAGGCCCCTTGAGTCCTCCTGGGGTGGCAGGGAGCAAAGGCGGGCTGCCAGATGCTCTTTGGACTTGCTCCTTGGGCCGAAATCTGACAGTGGATCTGTGCCATGTGCTGTTCGGCTGCTGCTTGTGTGCCATGCCCTGCCTGGCAGAGGTCCTGGAGGGCAGCCGCACCCCTCCTGGCCCCTTGCCCTCCTTGCCCTGGGCTCCCTGCCCATTGCACCCAGTGACTCCTGGAGGCGGTTGCTGCCAGTGCAGGACATGTGACTGCCCACAGGCGGCCGGATGGAAGCGGTGCTGGCCAGTCCCCGGTTGGCAGCCATCCCTGAATGGTGGGGGGGCTGAGGCCAAGGGAGGGGGCAGACGCCTCGCAGGAAGCTGCAGCCTCCTGAATTTTAGTGAACACAAACCAAGACAGGAATAGCCTGAATAGGGTCACTATAATGCAATTAACAACCAGGTAGTCTTCTATTACTTTTTTAACACTTGACTTTGCTAACAAATGTACAGTGCAACCAGTTATATTATGTTAATAGCAACACATTTAATCCTGTTTTAAGGGGGGAATTTGGGACATGCTGTGAATGTGGATATTTTAATATGTTGTGAGCCGCATTGATTGCCTCGTCACAGAAAAGTAGGATAAAAAGAGGTTTTATTATTTATTTATTGTTATAGCATATTTAATAATGTAAATACAGTAGCATATACAGTAACTGTTAAGAAATAGTTCATGTGTAATTGCAAGCCTTGTAGAATATGCCACCTTTCCTTCTGTAACTATGGGCCTGAACAGACCAAAATAAAGCTGCTTTGGGTCACTTTGGAAGTATGCTGTTTAAATGCTGCATGCGTCCTAAGAGGCTGGAAGCCACACCAAAGCCACGCTCCGGCCCTAAGGACTGGGGTGCAACTTTGGCGCAGCTTCTGGCCTCTTAAGACGTGTGGGTCATTCAACAGCATACCTCCAAAGTGACCCGAAGCGGCTTTATTTTGGCCTGTCTGCCCAGGCCCAAAGTTGCGCTGTATGTTTGCTAACAAGGTCATGACAAATTGCTATAAAAGTAGCTGTTGAAATAGTAATGGAAGGCTGCCTGATTACTAACTGTATGATAGTTATCTTTACTTTTGCTGTCAGGAAGCCTCTTGGATCCAAATGAGTTAACGGTTTGTATGTGAGTGAATTCTTCCCCAGCGATGCTTCTGGGCTAAGCCTCCTTCAACTGGAGGAGATGCTGCCAGTCCTTCCCTCTTTGCCCAGATCTGTATTGGCTCGTCTTTCAGGGGTCTGGGTCCCATGGATGCGGAGGGCCACCAAGTGCCCCATCTCTCCCTCTCTGCTCCAAGTCCGCTTGGAAGCTGCCAAAAACCAGAGCAGGTGGCAAAGGGGAAGGAAAGCCATGCTACAATGCAACACTCGCTTGGAAGACTCCAGGAGGGCTGAGGCTGCAAGGGGCCTGGCTTTCCTTCCCAGTTCCCTGCAGCATGCTCTGCCCCATTGACAGATGGTGGGGACTTGAAGCCTTGGCTCAGGGGGCCTGCCAGCCACTGACCACCCCCACTGACTGAACTCCTTGCCAGCCGGCGGATGGCTCTACAGGGCTGCAGCCTCCCTCCCAGGCTGGGGCCCAGAGGTCCTGGCAGCCTCAAGGGACCGGTCATCCCTTGGAGGGCCCGGCCAGAGAGAGCCCCGCCTGGGGCTCAGCAGCTGGCTAAGCCAGGCACAGCGGCCTCATTCAGGCTCCTCTGTTAATGAGGCTGGCTGCTTGGTTTGTCAGGTTACATCTAGATCAGTCCCCGTCTCTTTTCTTCCTCTGTGGGAAGCAGCACCTTTTGGGGGCGAGGGGCGAGGCACCCCCCCAGGATGCAGAGGAAGGAAGAGGCAAGGAGCCCTTCTTCCCTCTGGGGAGCCCCACTCCGCAGGGGCCCAAGCCTCTCCCCCGGAACCCTTCCCGCCTCCAAGGCACCTTCCTGGCCCCAAAGGCAGCGGGGCTTGTGTATTTGGCGGCCTGACAGGTTTCCTTTTCAGCTGCACGATCACGAAAGAGTATACAGCTGCGCCATCAAGCTATAAAGCAATCGCAATACAGCGGGAGAGAGCTCCAAATAGCCTGTGCTTGAGAAACCCAAGGTGAAAGGGAAGCAGCCTTAATGGCTGCTCCCAACACGGCAGCCTTGAGGCCTGGCCTCCTGCGAAGAAGGGGCTCTTCTGGGGAGGGCCACCGAAGCAGCGCCTGCCTTCAGCCGCGGAGGGGGCTTGGCGGGGGCAGCAGGGGCCACGGGACTCAGGCCCCCGGGGGGGGGGCGGAAGCAGCGGCCGCCTTCTCCCCGACTGGCTGCCAGCGCCAGCAGCGCCAGGCTCAGGGGCCCAGGCCAGGCGCGGAGCCGGATGCGGATCTCCTCTGGAGGAGCCAGCGCAGAGGAGAAAGACCCGGCGTGGCTGCTGCTGCTGCGTGATTCGGGGGCGGAGGGCTTTGCGGGGGCACTCTGCGTCGCGGGGCTCCGGAGGGGGCTGGCAGGGGGCCGGGCCCGCCCGTCGCCCTCCGTGACCGGGCCCCGGCCTTGGCCAGAGGCAGGGAGAGCACCGAGTTCGCCCTGCCTCTGCCCCGCCTCACAGCAGCCAAAGAAGGGCTCCCCCTCTCCCTCCCTTCCTCCCCCGCCAGGAAGGAGCGGCCGCCGCCCCAGGCCTCCTCCTCCTCCGAGAGGCCTCCCTGGTCCTGGGGCTCTGCTCGGGAGCCCCTCTGGCCCCAGCCCCGGCGAACCCTGGGAGGGAGGGAAGGGGCCCCAGGGAAAGGCCCGGATGATGGCGCGCGACGCCGGAGCCACGTGACCGAGGCAGGGAGGAGGCGTGGCTCCCGCCCTGCCGGAAGTGAGTCACCGCCAGCCCCGGATCGCTCTCTCTCCCCCGCAAGGCGCAGGCGCGGACAGGGGCGGGTCACGTGGGGGGCGTGGCCGCGGCAGCGCTTATAAATAGGGCCGGCGTTCATTCCGAGCAGGATCCGACGTCGCACGCGGCGCTGATTGGTCGCTGTGCAGCTCGGCCGCTCAGAGAAAGAAAGAGAGAGCGCGAGAAGAAGAGGAAGAAGGCGAGGCTCGGCCCCAGTCGGTGAGAGCGGCGGAGGGGGGCTTCCGCCTGGGGAGGGGACCAGGCCCAGGCGCCCGCGGTCGGGGACGCTCCTTCCTTCCTTCCTTCCCTTCCTCGGAACGGAGCGGCCGTTGCGGCGGCGGAGGCGGGAAAAGGCCCCGGACCAGGCCCCGCCCTCCTCCCTTCCCGCCTTCCTCCGCGGAGGGGCGCAGGGAGGCCCGGCCCAAGGTGACCCGCCAAGGACCCCTGCCTTCCTTCCTTCCTTCCTTCCTCGCGGCTGGAGGAGCGTGGCGCCCGGGGCCCTTGCCCTGACGGCCCTCTTTCTCTCTCCCTCGTCCTTAGGATGAAGGCCCCTGGCCCTCGGCCCTTGCCTTAGGATGGCGCCTGGCGGCGGGAGGCTTCGGCGGAGGAGGAGGAGCCCCTTGAGCCGGACGGAGCCCAGGACTACGGAGGCGGCAGTGGCGCCGGCATCGGCGGCGGAGGCGTTGGCGCTGGCGGAGGCGGCCGCCTGCCTCGTATAGCGATAGCTTTCCTCTGCTGCGCAGGAGGCCACCAGTATTTAAGCTTTGTAACGCTATTTATTGCGCCGCTTCTGTACCTCACTCTATTGTTTACATATCACTGGAGCCAGGGAGCGCCATGGAAGCGACAACGGCGGCGATGGCGGGCCTCGTTGGCGCGGAGGGGAGCGCGGCCCCCGGGGGCCCCTTGGTGGCCTTCCTCTGGATGCTGGTGCTGGGCTTCGTCATCGCCTTCGTCCTGGCCTTCTCGGTGGGCGCCAACGACGTGGCCAACTCCTTCGGCACGGCCGTGGGCTCCGGCGTAGTCACCCTGCGGCAGGCCTGCGTCCTGGCCTCCGTCTTCGAGACGGTGGGCTCCGTCCTGCTGGGCGCCAAAGTGAGCGAGACCATCCGCAAGGGCCTCATCGACGTGGAGATGTACAACTCCACCCAGGAGCTGCTCATGGCCGGCTCCATCAGCGCCATGTTTGGTGAGCGGAGGGAGGGGCGGAGGGTCCCGCGCGTTGGGGCCGCCCTGGCTCTGGGTCTCAGCCCCAGGGAGCGTCCTTTGACCGCCCTTTGCCTCCCTCTTCCAGGGTCCGCCGTGTGGCAGCTTGCGGCTTCGTTTTTGAAGCTTCCCATTTCTGGTACGCACTGCATTGTCGGGGCAACAATTGGCTTCTCCTTGGTCGCCAAAGGACAGGAAGGAGTCAAGTGGTCAGAGCTGCTGAAAGTTGGTAAGGGACAGTCTGGCATTGCCATGTGCCTCCATCTTGTTTACAGCCCCAAGGCCAACCTTTGGTCAAGGTTTCTTGGCAGGATTCGTCCAGAGGGGTGGCCTTTGCCTCACTTTGAGGCTGAGAGAGAGTGACCCAAGGCCACCCAGTGGCTTTCCAGGCCCTGCACTACCACTATGCCACCTGGCTCCCTCAGGAAGGGCACACATGCTGGCAAAGCATGGCTTTGGCTTTCAGCTTGCTAGGAACTGTGATTTGGAAACAGATTTAGTGTGACCATAAGTAGCACAAGCAAAGACGTTTTTCCCTTTCCCTTTTTCTAGTGTTGTCCTGGTTCATCTCTCCCCTTCTGTCTGGCATCATGTCTGCTGCCCTGTTCTTCCTTGTCCGCACATTCATTCTTTCCAAGGTATGTAATCCTTCTCATCAGCAAGATGCGTGGAAGAGTCGAGCGTCTGTTGGTGAAGGCGGGGCTTCCATCTGATTTAGGATTCCCGAGGTCTAAAACCTTCCTATGTCAAAACTAAAAAGGCTGGGGCTCTGATAATGGATTACATTATGGATAGCATGCATCAAATGTGTTTTTGCTGCTGTTAGTCCATGCTTAGTCTCCAGGTAACGGACACAAGGCAAACCTCAGCTGCTTTTTCGTTATAGGATATGTTGGTTATGAAGGCATGATCTCCATGAACTCTTTTTTAAAACGGTCTGGTCAGAATAAGTACTGCATAAAACAAATGCAGAGACTGCTAGCAGAAATGGCTCTGCCATCAGCGGAGGAAGGGAAGTTATGCATCCCTGAGACAGAAATCCTGTCTGGAGCAATTTAAGCAATCAAAGGCTTATTTGTTAACCATCGCTATCCTTTCCTTGAGTTTGTTTTCACCAATTTTAGCAGCCTTGGTCTAACTGTAAACATGTACACAAACAAGTACTTTCTGGTAATGTTGGTAAACCAAACAGAATGGTGGCTTTGCTGGTATGTTTGCATTTAGTGTAATAACTACGATGGACCTGGCTTTGTGGTGCCCCACAAATTCCTCTCTTCTTTGTTGTTGCTGCTGTTGCTGTAGGTAGATCCTGTGCCTAATGGGTTGCGCGCATTGCCCATCTTCTATGCCTGTACAATTGGTATCAACCTCTTCTCTATCATGTACAGCGGCGCACCTTGTAAGTCCCTGTAAAAACAAGCTTTGATTTCTATTGTTCTTTGTTCACTTCTCAATCAAACACAGAATTTTACCCCTTTTGCTTTACAGGACTTGACTTCTCCTAGAAGGCAGCTGGCCTGGGCCAGTTACAGAAGGCAGCAGGCTAGCAAACGCTGAGTCCAACCCTAGATAGTCCCCCCAGGAGGCTGTGCCCCCCCTCCCAAATGACTAGAGACCTTTCTCCTTAGCCTTCACAGGAACAGCGGGCATTGACCACCCAGCAGCCCCTTCCCCTGGTTTCACTCCCTGCCCATCACAGGTCTGGATCTTCTCTGCCGCTAACATCCAGAGTGCTTCCGTTGCCTCTCCTGCCAGCCTGTGACTTTTCTCTTGCTGTTAATCACATTGAGGCCAGGGGCAGGAGAGGCAGCGGCACCGTGGTGGGTTTCGTGCTCCAGCTTCCAGCTTCTCAGTTGCTTTTGAACCCAAAGGCAGGGAGGTCTCGGTCCTCCCCTTCCCCCAAGAAGAACTGACAAGAGGAACCTTTGAAGAGGAATCTTCTGGAAAGCTCTAGAGTGGATGTTTAAACTGTCTTGGCAAAGGGGAAGGGTGAATGAAGACGCTGGCTTCAGCTTGTGTAAAATCTGAGTTAGACTGGGAGTCAGCCATGTTTTTGACAGAAGGCAGTGGGAATGTAGGCTGGCGCAAGCACTTCTCAGAGGCAGGTATTTTAAGGCAGGTGCAAAGCATTCGTCCTTGTCTCTGCAGCTTACACACAGAGTATAGCTGTTCGCATAGCAGCTTCCGTGTGCTGCTGTCCCAACGTAATTAGGAGTAACAATGATGATGCCTGCATGCTGATTTTGCTGCTGTGAATGTTTTGCCCATAACTTGCGCCTGCCATAGACGAGGTTATTTTTTCTGTTGTGATGAAAGAGCTCCCACTGTTCAATGCCAAAGGGGAGAAGGGTGGAAACCGGCCCAGAAGCAGAGGGGCTGTGTCACCGGGGTTTTAATAAAGTCCCCTTGGAGAGAAAGGTGGCATCCTTGGCAGCGAGAATATTTGTTTTCTGGGAGTGGTGGGGTGCTAGACAGTTGCAATCCAGCCATGAAGCGACCCATTATGTGACTCATTTCTTCTGGCTGGGTCATGCTCAGTCACCGCTTCTTGGGGAGAAGCTTACAGGGACTCTTTTTGGAAAGAATAATTTCCCTCTTGACTGGAGAACGTTTCTTTCCTGTTTGTACTGAGTGTAGCTATGTTAGCCACAGACCATTGTGCTCAGAACTGAGATTTGGAAGCACAGCAACATGAGCCCCTTTCAAGACTATGCAAGATAGTTCAGTGACCTGAGGGTAGGTTTAGTGCCAGGGGAGAGCGGAAGGGCACCCTGGCGGGCAGAGCCTTCCATGTGGGTTCCGAATCTTGAGTTGCTGGGTGAGCAGGAAAGGCATGGCCCTCGCCTAGGCCAGCTCTTAGATACTTAGAAGGGGGCTCCTGTGGGGGTTTTCAAGATGCGTTGTTTTATTTCCTAGTGCTGGGCTTTGACAAACTTCCCCTCTGGGGCATCGTCCTCATTTCAGCGGGGAGTGCGGTTGTCTGTGCTCTTGTCGTCTGGTTCTTTGTCTGTCCGAGAATGAAGAAGAAAATTGAAAGTAAGTACTTCCACGTGTATTTGGAATTATTCCTATAATGACTGTGCATTGCAACTTATTGCCCTTGTGAGTGTTAACTGGCAGGCTATTCCTGAGCTCGTTATTTCTTCTTAGCCGGCTGGGCCCTCAGTCTAAACATGCTTTGCTGATGCTGCTCCGCCACCACCTTTTTAGGTTTACAGAGCTTAGGAGTCTTGGCCAAGGGCATACTGTTGTTGGCATGATTACTGGTGCCTGGCGACTTGGTGTAGGAAGGAGCCAACAGCCTTTTGGGAGTTCTGCCAGTCTAGCCTCAGCTGCCCTGCAGAGTCCTAGTTAGCACATGGCCGCTAGACCCGCTGGTGGGCGTGAGCGGGAGGGGTCCTTTCCCTGCGGCCTGGCTGCTAAGGCGCCCCAAAGCGGGCACTGTTCATGCTCTCTGTGGCCTGAGGCCTTGAGCAGAGAGGAGGGTGCTGGAGAGGGCATGGCTGGCCTTGGGGAATATGGTTTTGCGGCAGGATGTTTGGGGTCTTCTTCAGGCTGGTACGCAATTGACTCAAGGAATTAATAGGACTAAAAGACACAGATAAAAACAAAAATGTAATATTAAAGAACAGTTGAAGAAATGATAGAAATATTAAGATCCTCTTAGGTTAAAATCAATGTAAAGCAACTTCTGACCATTTGTGATTTTGTTCAGCATTTTTTGCCACTTGCTTTGTGATGGAGGCTGGAGAGAAGGGACACCCCTTGAGCATTTCCTCTTCAGCTGCCCAGGAGGGTCTCAGGCTCCCACACCCCGCATTCAGTCTCTGGGTTGTTACTCTGCGGTCCTTAGAGATTGCTGCAGTGAGAAATGCTTTTTCCAGCTGATGGCTTATTGGAGCTTATCTGCTTTTCTGCAGAAGAAATCAAATCGAGTCCTTCTGAGAGCCCCTTGATGACGAAAAAGAGTAGTCTGAAAGAACCGGAGGAAATGAAGGTGACTGCAAACACTAGACTGGACATTGAGGAGCAGAGCCCCACAGTTGAAGTATCTTCTGTGCCTCACAGAGCAGTAGCTGTTGAGGAAAGGGTGGTCTCCTTCAATCTGGGAGACTTGGAAGAGATTCCAGAACGTGAGAAACTTCCCCGGATGGACATGAAGGAGACCAGCCTGGATAGCAGTGAGTGGGGTGGGAATGGGGCAGGGTGGGGGGCTGCTGGGGCAGGCACCTGGACAAGGGGAGTGCCACCGGTGGCCTCTTGGCGAGGAGGGCTGAGCCGCCTGCTGAGCCCAGGCCCTCATGTACCCACAGGAGCTGTGCAGTTCCCCAATGGGAACCTCGTTCAGTTCAACCAGGCGGTCAGCAACCAGATGAGCTCTTCTGGGCATTACCACACTGTTCACAAGGACTCCGGCCTCTACAAGGAACTGCTTCACAAGCTGCACCTGGCCAAGGTGGGGGACTGCATGGGAGACTCTGGAGACAAGCCTCTGCGGCGCAACAACAGCTACACTTCATACACGATGGCCATCTGCGGGATGCCCCTGGACGCCTTCCGCCCAAAAGAGCCCGAACCCAAGGCTGGGGAGGAGGTGGAGAGGCTGGGCTGGGCTGGGGCAGATTCCAAGAAAAGGATCCGGATGGACAGCTACACTAGTTACTGCAACGCTGTGGCAGACGCCCACCCAGTGGATGTGGACCTGCGGAAGGCAGAAATGGGGGTCAGCAACCGGAAGGGCAGCAGCTCCTCTCTGGATGAGTGGCATGACCAAGACAAGCCTGAAGTATCCCTCCTCTTCCAGTTCTTGCAGATCTTGACGGCCTGTTTTGGGTCCTTTGCCCATGGAGGCAATGATGTGAGGTCAGTGGCCAGGCTGGGCTGGGTGTTGGGGGCCCCTGGGGATGGGAGGCTGCCTGGCAAATGAACGAGACCAGGGACAGACTCTCAGGCGTGGGAGGGGTGGCTGTCCTGCGCTCTACTTGGTACTCTTCTGACTTTGGTGTCTCCCTTCCTGGCAGCAATGCAATTGGCCCCTTGGTTGCTCTCTATCTGGTCTATCAAACGGGCGACGTGTCTTCGAAGGCAGCCACTCCCATTTGGCTGCTGCTATATGGCGGGGTCGGGATCTGCACTGGCTTGTGGATCTGGGGCAGAAGAGTCATCCAGACAATGGGGAAGGATCTGACTCCTATCACACCATCGAGGTAAGGCAGGAAAAGGTTTCAGTTTCATATCCAGGGCACAGTTTTCAGGTCTAAAGTATTACTTGGATAATGTTTGCCCTGTCTCACATTCTCCTTCCTTCAAATCTACCTCAACTGTTTTCTCCTATGATAGTGTCTTCCTCCTTCCCCCACCATTCAGGATTTGGGGTTCCATATCTGGCCAAAAACCTTTTAAACCCCTGTGGATCCCTTTCTGATGACTCAGTGTGTCCTTCTTGTGGCCTTAAACCAGGCATGCCCAACTTGCTCTACTTTTGAGACACAACTTCTATCCTCAAGCTTTCTTTAAACGTTTGTAGCCTTCAGCCTTTGAGCTGGAGCACCTACCAAAGCTGGCAGCCATTCTGAGGGGCCTGAAGAGCAGTTGACCAGCCCTGTCGTGGCACATATCTGCCAGGACTCGAACAGTTCTGCGGAGGGGTTTTGCCTTGTTGCCATGTTTAGCTGTTCGCTGGCAGCCGAGCCCAAATTGTGGCTTGGCCTCTCTTCAGGTTCCAGAGCCAAGTTGGGGGGGGCATCCTGGCCTAGCCTCTTGGCATTCTGGTCCATTTGGCAACAAATGCAGCCCCCACACTGCCCCAGTCCAGCTGTGGAGTTGATTCCTGCTGGCTTTTTGCAGACCAGGAGAGACAATGGTGATGCTCTGCCCAGAGTGAGTGAATACAGAGGGCTGCTGTGGCTAGCATCCACATGTGGCTGTCTGAACAGCGTGGGCAGGCTTGCATGACTTGGATTACTGAAGATTAGTTTCCTTGGCTGTGTAGTGAAATCCCCTTTTCAGGGAGTAAGTTGGGGAATTCCTTGACTTGGGATGAAGCAGGCCCTCTTCCCAGCTCCCGGGTGATTGAGATCCAGGTTTAGCTAGGCACAGGGAAACAACCATCTCGTGAATGCAGAGCTCTGTCTTGGGTTGGGGGCAGCAGCCTGGAGTGGGCATTGATGCAGTGTCTTGAAGGGCATCTAAGAGCAAGACTTCCTACTTCGTTCACAGCGGCTTCAGCATTGAACTAGCATCTGCTTTAACTGTGGTCATCGCCTCCAATGTTGGCTTGCCCATCAGCACAACTCACTGCAAAGTAAGTGGAAGAGGAGCTTCTCTGTGTGGCGGGAGCATTGGTGGGCTTGCTGGGGGCAGCCTGGTTGTTGCTAGGAGTCTTCCAGCCCAGAGGGAAGCTGGAGAGCTGCGCCAAAAGGTGTCATGCTTCTCCAGTCTAAATGGGCCGAAGGGCTTCCCTCAAGATGCTGCTGAGCCACTTGGCTGGAGAGGGGCCCTTTGGCTGCCTTCCATCTGCCATTTTGCAGAGGGGGAAGGCCTGGGTTTTGGAGGGTGGCACTGGGAGGGCCAGCCAGGGGCAGGGTGACAGGGTGGCTGAGTCCTTTGCTTTGTCCCCGGCACAGGTGGGCTCTGTTGTCTCTGTGGGCTGGCTGCGATCCAAGAAGGCAGTGGATTGGCGCCTCTTCCGCAACATCTTCATGGCCTGGTTTGTCACGGTCCCCATTTCAGGCTTCATCAGTGCGGCCATCATGGCACTGCTCAAGTACCCCATCCTAGGAGCCTGAGGCGCAGCGGGTGCGCTGGGTCCCTGTGGCTTTGCTGGGCCTGCCTGCATACCCTCCTTGCCGCGTGGCTGAGACAGTGTTAAGTGACTCCACCGAGTCGAGGTTGAAGGGCAGGGGGCCTTCTCATGCCGTGCCTGCTTCTATGTGTAATCTCTTTCTCTTGAGGAACGGGAGAAGCCCCTCTTCTCCTGGGCTGTGAATTATTGTGTTGACATTTCTATACTGTTTTTGTATTGAGCTTTAAATTCATTATTAATGTTGTCAGGCGTATCATTTGTGTTCTCTGAGCTGAAACTTAAAACCTCTCAAACACAATGCGGAGGGCGCAGTCTAGCAGAATTGTGTAGGTTGAGGGGCCACTTTTATAAAATAAAATCTTTTTAAGTAAAGGCTGTCTGATGCCTGGCTGCCGCCGCCGCCGCTCCTCCTCCTCCTCCTCCTCCTCCAGCCACTGCGGCTCAGAGCAGGTGCCAAACTGTCACACTGCACCTTTGGCTCACTTTAGTACACACAAAATGGATGAGTGCCAGCCTGGTGCAGGGCTACAAATCTGGGAGCCCAGGGTTCAGATGCCCCCACTTGGCCATGCTCTCGGCCTCAGACAAACCCCCTCTGAGCAAACCTTGCCCATGATAGGATCACTGTAAACCAGAAACCACTTGAAGGCACGCAATGACAACAACAAAACGCACACAAGCAGTTTAAAAACAAAGTGCCAGCATTTTCTGAGGCTGAGGTCAAGCGGAAGAGTCAAGAGCGGGGAAGGATGCTGCTGAAATCTGTGTTCTGGAACCAGGGGTTCCCCGTGGGCCACTTGGGAGCCACCTGGACTCCTTGCCCCATTCGGGGTGCCCCAGGAAAAGGCTCCCTGGCTCCAGAGGAGGAGAGGGATGGGAGTCTGCAAAGGCAAGGCGCTGGACTCGTGGGCAGTGGAAGTACGCAAAGTATTGGCAGCCATAGTTTAGTGTTTGCAGTTCATTGGCTGAAAAAATAGGAACCGTTCCTGGGTGAGGTGTATGCAGGTGACGCAGGGATCAAATCATGCTCTTCTTCAAACTGAAGGACATCAAGTGGAGTCACTTCTGGGGCTGGGCTTGGTTTATTAAGTTTTCATTCAGGAATACCTCCCCAGAGATCAGTGGCGGATCCCAGGAGACTGAAGTCTTCCCTGCTAGATTATCAAGCTTTTCTGATGCGCAGACCCTGGGCTCCCTGTCCTCTGCCAAAGCCCTTCTTCGCAGCTCCAAGGGCCCCTTCTCTGTGCTGCCTCCACATTGAGCTGCCCTGAGATGTGCTGGAAGGGCCAGGGACCACTTGGGTGGCGCAGGGGCCCCGGTTGCCCGTTCCTGGCGCTTGCTTGCCTCCTTGGCCCACTGCCTCTGCTGCTGGCTTCTTGTGGGCTGCGTCAAGGTCGCTGGCGGCCGCAGATCGGACGTCACGGGCTCATTTTTAATATGCCGGAGCAATCCGTTTGGTAGCTATAACTCCCTGGCTTCTCCCCTTGGCAAGGCAGACAGTACATTTATAGACATAGGTTGTATTTTGGCTGAAACGCAGCAGGAAAGGCATTGGGAAGAAGGTTGTCCTGAAAGTGCCCCTTTGGGCGCGTTGCTGGGGATGGTCTTCGGGTGGGAAGAGGCCAGAGAGGTTTGTCCAGAAGGTTTGCACCAGGGCCGGAGGGTGACCCTTGGCCCCTCACTGGCCTCCCGCCCTCTGTGGGGCTGTGGCTGGGCACACTGCCTGGCACCCGCGTGGGATCGGTGCCGGTGGGGAGGCCGGGGCCCTTGATGGCGCTGAGGCACTGCTTGGGGGGCGCTGGGGCTCTCCCCAGTTATCCCCAGAAGGGAAGCACCACGCGTTTTCAAAGGGCTGCCTTGTGCCTTTGGTGACTTGGTGGGGTCCCCCCCCCCCTTTGTCTAAAGGTTGAGAGCCTTTGATATTTAAGCATACTTTGTTTAAACAGAAGGTGCTTGTGTGGCTCAGAAGCCGAGAGAAGGGGGCTGGCTGTTCAGGGGGGAGTGCCAGCCCCGCGGGGCTGTTGGCATGATCTGCCAGCCGGCGCTCTTTCGCAATGTTTGCCCTCCAGAAAGCAAACATGGCCAGCGGGGCCTGGTGGCTCTGGGGCTGCTTCCCGAGGGCCAGCCTTTGGCCCCACCGATGTCGGGGCCGGGCCTGCTTTCATTTGGGGCCCTGGCGGGTCTGAGGTGGGCTTCCATCCCTTGGAGAGTTTCCTGAGAAGAAGAGTGGTCCCGAGATCCAGGGAGGAGGAGGGCAGCCAGGCCCACAGGGCCAGGGCCAGAGGAGGCAGTCCTCGGGGCAGCCCTTGGGAAGAGGCTGGGACTGTGAAGCCCTTCGGGGCCTGGGGCTCTCCTGGGTGGCCACCCCCCCCCCCACCACCATTTGCGACGTTTAACAGCTTCTTTCCCGCCTGAAGAAGCCAGTGGAGCCCTGGGGGTCTGCATGGTGTGCTTTGTGCTTTGGAGTTGCCCCCAAAAGGCATGGCTCCTTGTGGACTTTGTCACGGGCATCATGGAGCATAAGGGCCCCGGAAGCCTCCCAAGTGCCCTTGGGCAGGAGGTGCCACTCCCTCGGCCTCAGAGGGAGGCAAAGGCAGCCCTCCTCCACCAGCCCTTCTCTCCCTTCCATTCAAGCCCTGGGCCCCCCTCTCCCCCGAGGGCCACCCGAGGGCCTTTCCACGGCCTCCTCTGCGGGGAAAGAGGACGAGGGGCCTCCGAGGCTGGGAGCATGCTGCTGGGCCGGAGGCTGCCCTCCCTCCTTCCCTTCGCGGGGGGGGGGGGGGGGCGGGGCGGCCTTTCCCAGGGGCCAAAGCCTGCCTCCCTCCCCCTCTGGGCCGCTTTCCTCGGCTGGAGGACCAAGGCCCAGCCCCCGCCGTCCTCCTTCGAGGCCCCTTGGCCGCCAGAGGAGGGAGGGGCTGCCCCACAGTCCCCTTCCCCGAGGGACCCAGGGAAGGAGGCTGCTGCCCTCGGAGCCTGTCCTGCCTGGCCCCGGCCTTGGCTTGGGAGGCCAGGAGGACCCTTGAGGCCCGGCCTTGGCTCAGAGCCCTTGGCCGAGGCTGGCGCTCGGAGGGGCTCTCCTGGGGGCAGCCGAGGCCCCGGACGGAGGCCAAGGCCCCGAGGGCAGCGCCGCCCCTTGTTTGCCTTCTGCGGGGCGGAGGAGGACGGGCGAAGGGCCCAAGGTCCACGGGCCCCACGAAGCAGGCTCCCCCCCCCCGAAGCCCATGGGGCGCAGTGGGGCAGCCCCCGGGAGGAGGAGGAGGTGGAGCCCTTCGGGGAGAGGGCCTTCCTTTCAGGGGCCAGGGCTCGGCCCGGTGGGTCAGCCGGGAGGCCTGGGGCAGAGGGGGCTGCAGCCTCGCCCCTCCCTCCCTCCTGGTCCCGCCCCTCCACCACCAGCACCACCACGACGGCGGCGGCCCCATCACCATCCTCATCCCCCGGGAGGGAGAGCGAAGCCAAGGGCGCCGCGGCCATGGACCCTCGGGGCTCTAGTCTGGCGGAGGAAGGCCCCCGGGGCCCAGCCAGCAGGGAGCAGCCCCACCAGCGGTAAGGCCCCCGCCGGGGCTGCAGGTTGGGAGGAGGCCGGCCGAGGCCCTGGAGGCAGAGCCCCTTCACCCTCCTCCTCTTCCTCAGGATCTTCGTCAACCGGAGCCTGGCGCTGGAGAAGATCAGCTGCTTCGGCTTCGACATGGACTACACTCTGGCCAGTGAGAGAGGGAAGGGCCCCCAGGGGCCCCCGGGCCCTTGGGGCAGGCTGCCTTGCCTTGCCTTGGGGGGCTCCTAAGGCTCTGCTCCTTCCCCAAGCAGTGCCCCCCCGCCCCATCCTTTGGGCCCAGAAGCAAAGGCCACGGAGGGGAGGCACTTTGGGGGAGCCCCACAGCAGCCCAGAAGGGAGCTGCTCCTTGGTGGGACCAGAGACCCAGGGGCGGGGGGTGGGCCCCTATTTTGGAGCCAGGGGCAGAATCCCCCTGCCCCCGCCCCACACGACTGCCCCTCTCACCGCAGCCCCCCCCCCAAATCCCCAGGGACCTTCTTCCCCTTTGGCTAAAGCAGTGGCAGGCAGGGAGGGGCCGAAGGCAGGCGGGGGGGGGGTTGCAAGCTTTGGGGGACCCCTCCTGTCTCTGGCCCCAGAGCTCCCAAATGTGTGTGTGTCTCGGCCTTTCCCCTTCCTCCTTCTGATGGAAACCACAAAGAGTCCAAGGCATATCCTTCTGCTGAAACCTGTATTTCTGTACGCACCCCTCCTTGCCCTCCTGGGCAGATGGCCAGCCACGCGATAAGCCACGCATCTACCCATTGGCCCCAATGTATCTGTCTATGTGTGTATGGCTAAAGGGCATTGTGGGAAGGGGCCGCTGCACTGACGAGGTCTCTGCCCCCCCTCCCCCCCGCAGTGTACAAGTCCCCCGACTACGAGGAGCTGGCCTTTGAGCTGCTGCTGGAGCGCTTGGTCTCCATTGGCTACCCCCATGAGATCCTGGCCTACAAGTACGACCCAGCCTTCCCCACCAGGTAGGCAAGGGCCTTGGGTTGGCTGGCCGCAGAGGGCCAGGGCCAAGGCCATGGTGGGGTGAGGGATGCCCTGTGGGGATGTGAGGGGGGGGGGTCCCTGCAGCCTCTCAAGCCCCCTCCTCTCCTCAGGGGCCTGGTCTTTGATGCCCTTCAGGGGAACCTGCTGAAGGTGGACTCCCATGGGAACCTGCTGGTCTGTGCCCACGGCTTCCGCTTCCTGAAAGGGTCAGTACTGGTCAGGGGGTCTTCCTCCCCTGCCCCTTCCACCTGGCAGGAGGGTACCTCTGGAAGACCCCCAATGCATCCCCCCCACTGTTTGCAAAGAAATGCAGCACCCAGCAGGCATGGCAGGGCTGGCAAGTGAGTCCTCCCTGTTGCAAGGGCTGCTAGCTGATGCAGTCTGTTGCCTCTGGGCCCTCTGCTGTGGGGACGGGTGGGTGGAAGTGGCCAGCTGTTCTCCCTCGGTAAGTGGCCCTCCTTCTCCTGCCTGTGGCCCTCATGGCAGCTGTGGCCCTTGAGCATGTGGTCACCCCCCCTCGACTCTAGCACTGGCCCTGGGGTGGAAGCCGAAAGTCCTGGTCCAGCCCCACACTCTTTGGTTGACAATATCGAGGGGGGGTCACTCTTCTGTTCTCTCCACCTGCCCTGCTGCAAGCAGATCAGGCTGCTTCCCCAGTGGAACTTCTTCCTGGCCAGGAGCAGCAGCCCCAGGAGGGGAGGGGAGGGGAGGGGGCTGCCCTGGGAAGGGGCTCTCTTGCCTTGCAGAGGTAATGGTTTGCGCAGGAGTGCAGGCCCTCTGTGGGAGTATGTGTATGTGCTCCCCAGGGGCTTGGACTGAGAAAGGAGGGCCAGGCTGGTGGCCCCCTCCCATTCCTCTGGGGCATTGCCTCAGCCCATGATGTTGGCAGCTAGCACTGTGCCTGGCAAGCCCCCCCCCCCGCCATTGCTCCCATCCTGAGGGGTTCAGCTGCTTAGCTTTAGGCCCCAGGCAGTGGGTGGGGAGAGGGCATGGGGCGCTTTCCCGCCCTGTTGGGCCCTACAATTGGCAAGTGGCAGAGGGGCCAGAGCCCCATTGCAGGGGAGAGGGGTTGAGGGCTGCTTCTGGGCTGAGCCCCTCATTCTCCTCTGGAGGCCCTGACCCATCCCTGCTGCAGCATCACCAGAGAAGGAGGAGGAGGAGGCTGCTGCTGCTGGTTCTTCCTCTTGTGGGAGAGAGAAGGTGCTTTGGTAGGATTGGGTCTGGAAGGCTGCCCCAAGATGCCCCCTCCCCTTAAGGCATCGCTTCCCTACTTTCAGGGCTGAAATCAGGAATTCCTATCCAAACAAGTTCATCCAGAGGGATGACACAAAGCGATTCCATATTCTGAACACCCTGTTCAACCTCACAGGTACGCAGAAAGGGGAAAGGGAAGGGGGCCACCCCCCAAGCCATGCTGCCAAGACACTGCCCTCGCTGCACCCCTTCCTCCCCTTTGATTTCTGAAGGTGGCATGGAAAGCTAAGCAACACAAGGCGGTTCAGACCAAGCTGGATGGCCCCTGGGGGTGCCTTCCTAGTCTAGGATGTCATGATGCTATATTTCCCTTTTGCACATCAGGGCAGGGAGTGGAGCTGCCAGGTGATGTGGTCATAGCAAGGAGAGAGAGCCAGGAAGCGCATGCAGAGGGCCTTCCCATCCATTATCCCCTCTCCCCCCATTGATCGTGAGGAGAAGAGTTTGCAGCTCAGTGGTACAAAGGTCACCCCATTGCATTCCGCCCCCCCCCCAGGTCCCTAGACAGCTTCTCCCTCCCCCACTGCCCCATGGTCCCTCCACTCACTTCTTTATCTCTCCACCCCAGAGACCTACCTCTTTGCCTGCCTGGTGGATTTCTTCACCAACTGCCCCAGATATGTGAAGTGAGTGTGCCCCCTCCCCTTCCCCTTCCTGGGCAGATGGGGAGTGGGTGGCCTCAGAGTCTCAGCCTGGGTCCTCTGGCCCCACTGACCCCAGTCTCCTCTTCTTCTCCTGCCTATTGGTTACCCAGCTGTGAGACCGGCTACAAACACGGCAACCTCTTCATGTCCTTCCGCAGCATCTTCCAGGACGTCCGGGAAGCCATGGACCATGTCCATCTCTCTGTGAGGGCCGGGGGCAGGGCAGGCCCGTGGCTGGAGGGTGGGTGGGCCAGTCACTGACTGGGGGGTCTTTTGTCCCAGAATCCCCAGGACGAATGAGGGCGTCCCCAGCAGATACCTCTTCCTTGGGGTGACGCCAAGTGTTTGTGTAGGGCCTCTGGGGACAGGCCAAAAGGACATGCCCCCTCACCTCGCTACTGTGCACCGCTCTACACATGCATAGTATGGCGTGCAGCAGGGAGAGGGTGCACTCTGCAAGATGCCATCCCTCTTTTGGGGTGGCCTGCAACTCCTGTGAGCTTCTAGTGACACCACTGCTCCCGCCTTGCTTTGCCTTGCCTTGCCTTGTGGGGGTGATGGTGGTGAGTCCTTTTGGGGGTCTACCAGTGCCCCTCCCCACCCACTGCTCCTTTCCTCCGCAGGGCTGCCTGAAGAAGAAGACACTGCAGGATCTGGAGAAGTATGTGGTGAAAGATGTGAGTGAGGGGTTGGGGGCAGGAGGGGGAGCCCACTCCCTGCATGGCTCTTCTGCTGGACTGCAACTCCTAGCATTCTTCACTGGCTGGGAGCTGCTGGGACATGCAATGCAGCAACCTTTGGAGGGCCACCACACGGTTCCTTCCCGTTGCCTTGTGGGTCTTGGCTAGGCCACTGTGGGGCAAGGGAAAGGTGGGTGCTGGGGCCAGTTTTGGCTCTGGGTCCTGAGCAGCCCTCGGGGCCCCCTCTGCCCCACAGGCACGGATCCCACTGCTCCTGAGCCGCATGAAGGAGGCTGGCAAAGTCTTCCTGGCCACCAACAGTGACTACAACTACACAGATGTAAGTCAGCCTTCCGTCCCTCAACCCAAGCGGTGGGCATGTGTGACCCCTCAGAGCTGGAGGAGGAGGAGGCAGCCAGGGGAGTGACACCAGGGCCCTCCTTTCTAGGGGGGCTGCCCCAAGGATCACCCTGGAGGGCACAGGGGTTACCAAGTGGGCAAAGCCAGCCCTGTTCCCCTCCCCTGGTACCTTCCTTGGCTCAAAGGCCTTTGGGACCTCCTTGATTTTCTCTCTGCAGGCCATCATGACCTACTTGTTTGACTTCAGCAAAGAAGGGACAGTGAGTCCATGGGTTGTGTGCATGGGGGAGGGGGGGCTGTGGCCAGTGGGCTTCCTGAGACAAGCAAGCAGGGCAGTGGGCTCTGTGCTTGGACCAGAAGGGTGACCTGGGCACAGGCGATTGGGAGGCCGATGGGACTTATCACACTATACTCTTAAAGTGCTACTATTCCACTTTGACTCCTCTAACTGCCTCCTGTTGCATTCTGGGATTGGCAGTTTTAAGGAGGGGTATTTAGAATTCTCTGAGAGTCTAACTACTCCCCTCCTTAAAACTGCCAATCCAGAATGCAACAGGAGGCAGCTAGAGGAGTCAAAGTGGAATAGTAGCACTTTAAGAGTATAGTGTGATAAACATGAGAGACAGGCGGGTTGTATTGGTGGAAGAAGCTGAGCCTGGAACTGAGGGCTTCCACACCCCAGTTCCATTTTTCTGGCTGGGTTGGACTGACTGCCCCCCCCCCTTCGCAGGAGGATCCTGGCCTGCAGCGACCCTGGCGCTCCTATTTCGACCTCATCGTGGTGGACACTCGCAAGCCGCTCTTTTTTGCGGAGGGGACAGTCCTGCGCCAGGTCAACACTGTAAGTGTCAGGAGTGTGGTGTGTTTGTGTGTGTGTGTGTACAGAAAAACCCCTCTCCCTGATGAACTTGGAAACAGTGGGGAAGCCCAGTGGTCCCCGTGAAGTGCCCCTTGGGGCTTTCAGGAGCCGAGGGAGTGGCTGACAGCAGTGACCCCTCCCCACAACTGGGCAGGAGTGGGTGAGCGAATCACTGGGCATGAAGAGAGCTGCGGGTGTGGGGCTTTCTCTACCCATAGCTGTGCCTCTTTCCAGTTTCGGGGCCCATTGGCATGGGGCACTTCCTCGTCTGTGGCTGTGATGCTCTTCCAGGGCCTATTGCCAAGAGCGAAGCGCAGCATTTCTGAGGTCTGTTCAGGGTACTCCTCCTCTACCTACCCTGCTACCCGTCTTTGATTGCAGGACACAGGCAAGCTGCGGATTGGGACCTACACGGGACCTCTTCAGCACTGCACAGTCTACTCTGGAGGTAAGAAAACTGGCCTGGGCTCCCTCCCATCTAGCCTATGTGGGGTGGGCACATGACCCCTTGCAGGGTCTCTCGGTCTGTGAGCCAACAGGGCTGTCCTCCGGCGGCTGCTCCACTTTTCCTTCAGGCTCCTCGGACATGGTGTGTGACCTCCTGGGGGTGAAGGGGAAGGATATCCTCTACATCGGGGACCACATATTGGGGACATCCTCAAGTCCAAGAAGCGGCAGGGCTGGCGCACCTTCCTGGTGGTGCCAGAGTTGGCAAAGGAGCTGCAAGTCGGACCGAGAAAAGTGGTGAGAGCTGGAATGGAGGTTGGGTGGGACGACATAGTGGCTTCACCATCAGGGTTTCAGTTTCGAAAGTCCTCTGCCAGCAGGGCATCAGGTGGCACCTGGGCAGCCCTGGCTAAAGGCCCCAAGTCCTCCAATCCCCTGGCATCCTGGGGACTGGGCATTCTTGGTAGAGTCCAGATCATGGAGCGCCAGGGAGCTCAGCTAACCTACAGGTGTGTGTGTGTGTGTGGGGGGGAGATATGTTGGCACCCCTTTCTTATGGGCAGAGAAGGTGGCAGTGCCCCCCCTCAAAGGCTTCCTGATCTCTTCTTGCTTGCAGAACTCTTGAGGAGCTGCGGGCTGGATGTCTTCCTGGCTGATCTGTACCAGTGAGTGAGGCTGACTCCTGCCCACAAGGAGTCCCCATCCAGCCAGAGGGGAGGCAGCTGTGGGTTCATTGCAACCAGGGAACCAGCAGGAGTGGGAGGGTGGAGTTGGATGCCTTTGCTCTTACTGGTTTGCGCGTGGGCTTTGTCCAGCAGAGACCAAGGAGGACAGGGGCTCCCTTGTGCCCACCTCTGGCTGAAGGGTCCTGGGCCAAGCCCTTCACCGTCTCCAGTCACAGCTCTGAGCTTTTGGGGGGCTTTCTGGCTGGCGTGAAGGAGAAGGGGGTCAGCAACAACATCCTGGCACCCATCAATGCATAGGGGGCGAAGGTGGCTGGGTGGCATTGGCACAATCCTGTGGACTGAGCTCATGCTCTCCTCTGCTTCCCCCAGATACCTGGACAGTGGGAGCAACAGCGGCCAGACATCAGTGCCCTCAAGAAGCAGATCCGGTCGGTCCTCTCTACCTCTCCCCCCCCCCCCCCTGGTCTGGGATCTCCTTCTCCTCCTGGGCCCCCTCCCCTTGAACTCTGTGCCAGCCCCTCCAGGGGGCAATGGACATATCTGGGGGGCAGCCAGCTAAATGGACCCCTCCCTTTCTGGCAGAAAGTCACCCATGAGACGGACATGTGCTACGGCAAGATGGGCAGCCTCTTCCGCTGTGGCTCCCGCCAGACCCTCTTCGCCAGCCAGCTGACCCGCTATGCTGACCTCTATGCTGCCTCCTTCGTCAACTTCCTCTATTACCCTTTCAGCTACCTCTTCCGCGCACCCCCCACCCTGGTACACAGGCAAAGGCAAAGGCAAGGGGGTGGCCGGGGGGGGGGGGGGAGACCCTCTGGGCTGGGGCAAAAGGGGGGGGGCCCCCCCACCCCCCCCCCCCCCTCGCTGGGAAGAAGGCAGAGGCCAAGGGTTTCACAGGGTCCCTGGAGGGTGCTGTGCCCATCCTTTGCTCCCATGGGGAGCCTGGCGCCAACCTGTCTCTTCATCCATTCGCTTGCTTCCTCCCAGATGCCCCATGAGTCAACTGTGGAGCATGTGCGGCTGGACCTCACTGTGGGTGGCTTCCTTCCAGGGCACCAAGTCCAGCTGCAGGTGAGTCACAGTGGTGCCCCTTCTCCACCCCACACCCAGCCCCAGCCCCCCTTTGCCCCTGCTTTCCAAATGCTTCTTGCCCAAATGCCCGTGAGGACCAGGGACTGGGCTGAGTCCCAGGGAAGGGCGCCAGGTCGTCTTCCTTGCAGGGGAAAGTAAGTGGGTGATAAGAGGCAGGCAGCAATCTCCTGTGGGGTGAAAACAAGGCATTTTTGAAGAGGTGGCTGTAGGTTGGGGTTGAACTACGGAAATGGGGGAGGGGGATGATGGATACTGCAGCCTGTTTACACAGAATCCCACTTCCACCTGAAAGATTTCTTTTCCTGCAGGAACTCCAAAGCACTTGTCAAAAACCCAACATCTATGAGGAGATACAAGAGAACTAATTCATCACTACCATTCATTCCCCATGATACAGAAGGACACTCTTCAAATGGAGGATGATGGGGCTAGACCTCGGCTGCCTGGGGGTGAGGGAAGAGGTGGCAGCATAGACAAGGGACCTCCCTGCTTGCATCCCAGGCCAGGCCTCCCTTCTCAGGCACCAGTGGAAGGAGGGCCAGCCCAGCCAGCCCTTGTAGAGTAGTCCAAAGCCCACCGGTCACACGCCTTTCTGCAGGGGCTCCAGAAGCCTCTCCTCCCAAATGTGGAGCGGCTGAGAGGTGGTTCTGGGCCTGGAGTTGTGTTGGAGGGCATCTCTCCTCTCTGGGTACAGCAAAGGGGCGCCTCTGGTTCCACTGGGCCCCTGGGAACCCTGCCAGTGGAGCCAGGGGGTGCATGGTCAGCCCCCCCCCCCCCCAGCCAGAACTGAGGAGAGGGGGAAGGAGGGAAGCGGAAATGTCTGGGGGGGGAGTCAGCAAGGAGTAGGGTGCCACCCAGCTATCTGCTCAAAGCTTTCTCTCCTTTCCCAAACATCTCCCAAGAGGTCACCCCATGTGCCACGCTGAGCAGGGCATGTGTCCCAGTGCCAGCTAGGGCTTGGCTTTTGCCCTACCACTGAAGGAAGGGGACCAGGAGATGGGCCAGCTCTGCAGGACCCCAAAGGCAGCCTCCCCCTCCCCTGCTTGCTTTCTTCCCTGGCATCTACTTTCTGGCAGGACCCAGGGAGAGAAAGTGATGCTCCTCCCGTTCCCACAGGAACCGTGTCTCCATGAGTGTCGGGGTTCAGCCCCACCTTTCACTTGCCACCCCCCGCCCTCCCCCCAGGAGAAATTTCCCAAACCATCCACAGTAGGAAGGTTTTCTTCCTTGCTGAAACAGAAATAAAGATGGCCATGTTCCAAAATGGGATTTATAGAATAATTATATGGTTCCAGTCTATGTACACAGGAGGAAAAAAATGTGCTTGGGAAAACAAGCGCACAGGGGCCCCTCCTCAGGGTGGCAACACTTTCATCGTGGCCATTTGGCTGGGGTGGCAAGTCCAGTCAGAAAGCTGGCTACCTCCACTCTGCCAGGAAAAGCTTCATTGTTACGGAAGACGAACTGGCTCCTGTGGTCTGTAGCCATAATTTCCTCAAGGGAGGAAACCACGAGGTCATGGTCTTTCAGCATCTGTGGGTAGTTGGCAGTAGTGCTCTCTATGCGCAGGGAGCGCCTCACGGGGGTCAGGAGCCTCACCTCTGGCTGTGCGCTCTGCTCTTTTGCTCTGAAAGGCACCAAACAAAGGGGGACAGACCCAGCGTGAGAGAGACCCATCCCTTTCCACCTCTCCCTCTCACGTACGCACTACCCTTGTGCAAAGCCACTTGGGCTTCGTTTTTGAACCATTCTCCTGGGTTCCTCTGCACAGAAAACCTCAACTTCTTGGTCCAAAAGGGAGAATTTTGCTAGATGAAGACTCAGCTCAGATCAAGCCCTGCTCTGCCCATCTTTCTCCTGCCCTGCACTTACTTTCGCCTTTGCTGCTGACGCAACGGGGTCCTCTCTTCTCCTTCCACAAACCACTCAGAGCTGCCAGCAGCAGAACCAATGGCCCACTTCCTACTGAGGCCTGAGCACCTGGCACCACAGGAATTCAGAAAGCAGCCGAGGGGCACCAGAGAGGGAGCCGGCCCCTCCAGACCCTCCGCTCTCTCACTGGGAGGAAAGAGGGCCAAGAGTGGAACAGCAGGCGCGCGTCTCACCTGGGCAGCGGAAGGATCTGGAACTTGATGGCTGAGAGGGGCTGAGGCCAGGGCAGGCCTTCATGGCAGAAGCGCCGGGAAACAGCCCCTGCCTCTTCCTCTTCTGGGAGAACACTGGTGTGATCAGGTTGGGCTGCAGAGGCAGAAGGGAGAGCAGGAAGGGAAGTGCTTCTGGAAGACATCTGGCAGAGCGGAAAAGCCCCCAAAACCAACAAGTCAGAGGTTATTTCGTCTTGGGGTGGGGAGGCCTCAGCCGAAGCTCTGACTCACTCACCCCCAGCTGGCTCGCTGGCAGTCTTCAAAATACTTGAGATGGCATTCCGCAGCTCCTGCAGCGGCTGCAATAAGAGGGAGAAGTACAAGCTGGCACCTGGCAGCTCCAGGTGGGTGCAGCAGCTCCTGTGCTTCATTCCCACCCTTTTGCTGGGAAAACCTCACCACCTGAAGGGATGAAGTGAGGTGGAAAAGTTCCCTGTCCAGACAGCTGGCCTCAGGAGAGGAGATCCTTCATTTTCCTCTGTGTGTGTGTGTGTGTGTGTGTGTGAGAGAGAGAGAGAGAGAGAGAACAGGGTGCTGGGAGGATCCTGAGCCTTCGCTGCTTGCCAAGGACTACACCTTCTCCATGTGGCCCTCCCTGCACCAAGACACCATGCTGAGCCAGGACTGACCGCCCCACAGTCACATCTTGGGCACACGGGGCCTGCCAGAAAGGCTGCCACTCACCACAGCCCCAGCACGGACAGCCGCTTCGTAGAGCCTGCCACATCCAAAGGGCCTTGCTGTGCCTGTAGCTTTGCCTTGCAGATCCAGAACTGGGCAAACCTCTCCACTTTAGGGATGCGGGAGACCAGAGCAAGGAGCTCCTCCAGAGGAAAACCCTGAGGAAAGAGAGCAGGGAGGGAGTGGATGTGAAAGCCCAAGGGGTGAGGACACATGGGGCTTCCCGCGTTGGCTGCAAGATAGTGGCCACCAAAGAAGGACGGCCCATTGGGAAGGTCAGCCCCGCTCACCTGGACCCAGGGCCTGACTTTTTATGCCTCTCTCGCTCTCATTTTTGGCATAGTCCAAGGCTGCCCTGTTACTCACAGGGCTCACTCTCCTCTTGGTCCAATGCCAAAAAGCCACCCTGGTTCCCAGGACTCTCCATCTCCACCCTTCTCCTCACAATGCCACTATTTTGACTGGGACTGTGACATTGTCTCCCTCACATTGTTACTCTGGAGGAGCTATGGCACCTCTCAACCTGTCCAGTCTCCCAGGCCCTGCTGGGGTCCTTGGGAGAAGCTTCCTGTGTGCCAGGGACTGCAGGTGGCAACTGTCCCTTGTGCCTGGCACTAAGAAGACCCCTGCAGTGCTTTCAGAGGACACCACATGATGCTGAAACCCAAAGATGGCCTTGATGTTGGTGTGGCACAGATGCCCTTCTTCTGCCCTCCCCGCTCTGCCTGCGGTTGGAGGAACCTAGACTCCTCTGGGAGAGGAACAGGGCAAGGCAAACTGGTCTGCAGCACCCCTCCCTCCCTCCCTCCCTCCCTTTGTACCTGTTCTGACCCATAGCCCAGAAACCCCATGCACTGAGATAGACCCTCGCCCTGGTTGTGCCTACCTCTTCTGCCATTTTCCGGCACTCTGTCAAGGTGTGCGTGATCTCGCTGGCCACATGGAGCTGCTCCTTCCTCTCCTCCTCCATGAGACCCCTGAAAGAGTGGTTCAGGCTGGCCTTTCCACGCTTTAGGGGCTTCGCAGCAGAAAAGGCCATGGGGGGCCGCTTGTAGCATTTGCCTCGGGATGCCAGCCATGCCTCTAGAAGCTTCCTAAGGAGAGAAAGGCACATTGTCACCACAGTGTCTGCTCCTTCTGGATGCTTCTCATGGAAATGGGTCTGACCCTGACCTTTCCAGCGCACCCCAGAGACCCCACCTTTGGAAAGAAGGTCTTTGCAGAGGGGAATCCTGGGACAATTCTCCTGATGGAGAGGAGCCAGTGGGGATGCAACTTGGCAAAGGGCCACCCAGCTTTTGCCAACCGCAGGGGCTGCCATGGGCTCCGCTCTCCTTCCTGCCTCCCCAGAAGGCTCAGGGCAAGACAGCAGACCGGAGGGGCAAACGCGGCCTGCACTAGGCAGTACTTGCCTCCGATCCTGAGCAGAAGGGGTCTTGAGCGCTTGGCCTGGACCCACGGCCGCCTGCCTGGATTTCAGGGAGCCCCTTCTGCCTCTTGGGGGGCCCCCGCCCGGAGGGGCCGCATGGCCTGAAGAGACCGGGGGCCCTGGCTTTGCCCGGCGGGGCCTTGGCAGCTGCTCAAACCCTGGGCCGTGCTGCCTGCTCCCTGCTGTGCTCCTGCTCTGCGCTGTGGGGCGGCCCCTGGCAGGAGAGCCCTTTGGGGTCCTGGGCCGCCTCCCTCCCGGTTGCTGTTGCTGGGGCCGTCCTTTGGCAGGGCCCCCTGAGCCGCCCCTTGCCCAAGGGGCCCCTCTTCCGACCAGAAGACCACTGGAGACTCCAGATCATTGGGTCCTGCTGGGATCGGGGCCTTTGACGGCTGTTCTGGAGACGGCTGTGGGCCGGTTGGGTGCTGGGAAGGGCCCCACTGAGCCACGGGGGGCTGATTCCCTGGGTCTGGCCATGGTCTGTGGGGCAGGGGCCCGTGCCGGCTGTGCTTGGCTGCCCCTCTGGGCCCCGCTTCCCAGGGCCGGCCTGCCCTCCTTTGCAGGGCCCTGAGAGGCGGGCAGGGGGCCCAATGTGGCCGCCATCCTCTTCTGACCGGGGGCCACCCTGGCATTCTCTTACAGGCCTGCAGCCTGCTTCCTGCGATGGGCATGGCTGGGCCCCGTGGCCCCTTCCCGCTGGCCAGGCTTCCCGGAGGGTCCTCTGCTGCCGGGCCTTCCAGGGGGGCCTTTGGGGGCTCCAGGGGCGTTCTTCTGGCCCTTGCTGTCAGTGCAGGGAGCGGGGCCTGAGGGGGTCTGCGCTGGAGGTCCCATCGTCCCCCGGCCGAGGGCTGCTCCTGGTCCGGTGCTTGCTGAGTCCGGTGGCCGGCTGGCCCTCTCCTTCAACGGGGCCCTGAAGGACGACAGAGACATATGGGCTGCATTCACACTGGAGAAATAACCCGGTTTTGCACCGCTTTCACTCTTTCCTGGCTCAAGGCTATGGAATTCTGGGAGTTGGAGTATGATCCGCTCTGGGCCCACAACAAACTCCAACTCCCAGAATTCCATAGCCTTGCGCCTCGTTCCCAGCTCACCTTCCTCTCTTGGCGGCCAGATACTCCTCCAGCATCCGCCTCCTGCTCCTCCGATCCGCCGCAAGAGAGGCGCCCGGGGGAGCGGGGCAGGGACCGCCGCCCCCATCGCCCGCTCTCTGCACATGCCCCGGGGCGCCCTCGCCGCGCTCTCCGCCTCTTCGCAGCCATCCTTCACAGGCCGCCATGGCAGCCGAGGCGCCGTTGGCCACGCCCACACCTTGTTCGAAAGGGCCAATCGGGGGCCCGGGGGCGTGGCCAGACGGGGAGGGAGCGGGGGCCGACGGGAGCCGTAGTCCGTTGGCGGAGTCACGTGGGGAGGCCTCGGGGCGGGGGCGGGGCTGTAGCTCCTCCCCCAGGGACCCCGAGGGAGAGGTGAGACCAGGCCAAGGCCTTTGGGGTCACAGGGGCAGAAGAGGGGCTCCCTTCCCAGTTGGCACTCACTCACTCGCTCGCTCAGCTGCGTTTGTCAATTCATCCTTTATTCTTTCGTTCAGGCGATTAAGTTATCAATAAATACTGGCATTAAATATCAACAGACATCAATAAATAACAAGGACAGTTCTGCCAGGGCTCCTCCATCAGGGCCTGGCCAGAGGAGCCTGGCCAGTCTCTCAGTCTCAGAGGCCTCTGCCTCTCCTTCCCTGGCTGTTGGCAGCGCCAGGCGCTTCTGCCCCTTCAGCCGAGGAGGAAGGTCGGGGGCCGGGGCCATGGGCAGCCCCCCAGAGGCCTAGTCCGTCAGGTCGTAGTCCACGATGAGGGCCTGGCCGGTGCGGTTGGTGAGGCCCACAGCCTGGTTGCTCCGCTGGGAGGTGCAGATGAACCAGTCGGGGAAGGCGGCCGACTCGAAGCGCGTGTGTCCCCCGCGGGAGAGGCGGAAGAAGAGGAAGCGGCCCAGCGCAGAGGGGTCCAGGTTGCCTTGGAGGGAGGCCTCCTGCAAGGGACGAAGCCAGGCACGCCGGGGTCAGCGGCGCTCTCCCTGTGGGGCAGGCCTGCCACTGACCTTCCCTCTCCCATCGGCCAAGCCCAGGCGCCCCAAGGGACCCTTGGAGCCAGGCAGCCACGTGGGGCCATGTGCCTGAAGCACCCTCTTCCTGCTTCGGAAAGGAAATGGGCCCAACCTCTTCCCACTTCCCCAGCCCTGGTTTCCGAATTGCCTGCTCTTTTTCTGGAAGACCCCAGCAGCCCTTCTCATCTCCAGGGATGGTCAGACGGGCTGGATCCTTTCTTGCTTCCAAGGTGACGGTGCAGAGGAGCCAAAGGTGGCCCCAAACCAGCCCCTCCAGAGCCCCCTCCCAGCTAAACAAGAGGCCCTGGCGCTTTGCCCCACTGCAGCCACCCTCGTGTCCTTCCAAGAGCTCAGCAGCACAAAGGGCATTGGAAGAACAGGCTCCGCGTGGCAGAGGAAGGCTGCAGGGGCCCTGGCACCTCTTTTGGGGAGGGATTCCTCACCAGCCATCCACCACCCAAAAAGTGGTGGGTGCTCCGTGGGGCGTCCCAAGCGTTCGTATGCGGGGGTCCCCTCGGCTTCCCTGGAGCCTCATTTTGAAACAAGGCCAGAGAAGGTGGCTCACCTCCAGCTGCAGGACAGGCTGGCCCCCCTTCAGCACACAAGACAAGTAGAGCTTCTTCCCCTTGATGTTCAGGGCAACGGGGGTCTTGTCAGTGCCTGCCTCCCTCTTGGGCCGGTAGACGGACATCTTTAGCCTCACTGCAAGAGATGGGGAAGGAAGGGAGGTCAGTCACAGACTGGAGGGAGCCGTTCCCTCTCCAGGTGGCCAGGGCCAGGGGTCCTTTCCCACTGCACAGCCATAGCGCCATGGTCCCCTCCTCTGGAACCCTGGGCTTTGTAGTCCATTGGGCCCCTTGTACTCTGGCTGAGGATTCTCAGTGCCCCTGCCTGGACTGCATTTCCCAGGATTCCATAGGATGGAGCCATGACAATTAGAGCCTTATCACATGACAAAAGAAAGTCAAGGGGCAGCGAGAGAGGGGGGGGGGAAACGGCCTTCGTCTTGTTTCTCTGCATGCAGTTGAAGCACTTCTGTCCTCTTCCTGGTTGTAAAAGCGTGCCTTTTGTTGCACTGGAAATGTCCCTTTGGCAAAAGGCTCACTTTTACCCCCGTCTCCCTCTGGAAGGAGAAGCAAGGAGAAAGCCGCTTCTCTTTCCCACTGCACCCTACTTCTTTTGCCATGAGAAAAGGCAATGGCTCCATAGAGCAAATGGCAGGCTGGCCCTCTTTTGTGTGGGCTGGGACTGGCCCATGAGAGAGGGGCCCCGGGCCCTTGGGCATTACCTGCATGGCTGATGTTGGGCCCCTGGAGGTGGAGGGCCACCAGCTCCGTTGGTGCCTCTTGCAGGACGAGGGACTTCTGGGCAATGTCCTGGATGCCACAGCAGACGTCCTCCGAGAACTGGTAGGCGGAGTGGGCTGCGTGCGTAATGCCACAGGTGTTAAAGTCGACGGGTTCTGAAGAAGACAAATAAACTCCGGGGTGAGGTCTATTCTTGAGGGAAAGGGCAGGCGGTCTCTTCCCCCATTTCCCCATGGAAGCTGGACCCTCTCACTCAGAAAACCTATTTGGTAAATGATGGAGGGGAGGAAGAACAGGATGAAGAAGATGATGGTGGTGGCTGCCTCCTCCTCCCTGAGTCCTCTTCTACCCAAGGGCTCTGGGCATCTCTCTGTTCCCCAACTAAAGCCTCCTGGAGCCCTAAAGGTCCTCCTGGAGCCCCCTGGTCGGGGTGGGGAGATGGGGCAGTGAAATGACCACTCTAAGGGGGGGCTCTACTTGCCTCACACTGGCACTTTGAATGTCCGTCCTTCTCTGCAAGGCTGTTTACGCTGCTTGCATTTGGATGGGCTGAAGGAGAGCCTTTCTCCCAGTGTTTTCCAGGTTGAAACTACCAGGCTACCAGGAGAAAGGATGGATGGATGGACGGACGGATGGGAGCCCCATGGAGCTTTCCCCCATGATGACAATATGCAGGGTGGTATCATGCCGCTGCCACTGCTGCTCCTGTGTGTGTGTGGGGCAGCATTTGCACCTGGGCATGGATTGCTCCTGCACACTAAGATTTGCTGCCAGAGTGAGTGCGATCGTGGGAAAGCGTCAGTCGGCACAGTGCTTGTGCTTGGTCCATCCGTAATGGAAGGACACCAATTGGGAGAGCAGGCTTTGTGCTTCCTTGGTTACAGAAAAAGCTGGGCGAGGCCTTTTCCGCGTTTGGCTGGTGCGCCGTACTCTACCTAAGACGGTGCTTAAGATGTCCATCAGGTCTTCATCACTGAAAAGCCTGGCTGCTGAGTTCTTCCTCATCCTCCCGATGGCAACCACAAGGACCGCAGCCTTCTGGAAGCCCTTGGCCGAAACGCTCTTGCTGATCTTGACCTGGATGTCCAGCTCGCAGGCCTCAGGAGGGTGACAGGCGGGGTGGCTCCGCTCTTCGGGGAAGGGATCCTGTGGGCAGAACAGGAACTGGCTGAGGCTCTCTGATAAGCCCCGGAGCTCCTCTTGGACAGCCGTCCCCCACACTGGGCTCCCTCAGGAAAGCCCGCTCGGGTCCAGGTGGGTTTTGCCAGCCCTGGCCAGTGGGTCTTGCGTCAATACTGGGGGATCCCTTGGGGGTCCGCTCCCCCAGGGAGCCCTTTGTCTTAGAGGCCAGGAGGAGGAACTCCTTCCCCAAGGACCCAGCCCTCTAACCGCCAGTAATAATAATAATAATAATAATAATAATAATAATAAATATTTATTTGTATCCTCTTTGGTGCTCACTTGCCGGCACAGGCGCTGTGCCAGCCTCCCACCAAGAGGAGCCCTGCCGGTCGCTTTTGAGGGAAAAGAGTGAGGTGGAGGGGTCTCACCTTGCTGGAGCCGGTATGGTCCCCTGCGTAGAATTCGATCTCGTTCATGCTGCAACCAAGAAGCAAGAGGAGCAACAGTCAGGAAGGGAGGCCAGAGGAGGACTCAGGCGGCTGCAGGAGGGCCGTCCAGAGAGCTCTTTTGCCACACTGGCAGCCACATGGCACACTGGCAGCAGGGCATTTCCAAATAATGGACGTCAGCTCCTTCAAGGTAGGAACAGCTGGAAGTGAGTGTTGCTTACAAGTGGGCAAATTTAGTAAAGGAATGCCAACATGCTAGTTTGTGTCAGAAGGCTCTATTCCCTAAGAATGGGCAAACTGACTCCCCTCCATCCTATAACCACAGGCTGCCATGGGTGGGAGCTGCAGCCAAATATCTGGGGGAGGGGGGCACCAGGCCTTGGCTGGCATGCGGATGGCTCCATTTCCTGCAGGAGGGGGATCTGTGCCCAAAGAGCCATGCCTCAGCCCCCCTCCTGTTCCAATTCATGGGCCCCTTCAACAGGGGCAGCCCCTGGAGAGGGTTCAGAAGGTCCTCTTAGTGCAAAAGGCAGCAGTACTTTGTGCTTAAAAATGAGCTTAGGTACAAAAGAGTGCTACAAGAAGGAATGGTAATGGCAACAAACTACTTTTGGTAGGTTTGCCATGAGAAACCTGATGAGTTACTTTTAATAAAGCAGCTTCCTAAGATCCAAGCACCTTCTCGATCCACTTTTCCAGGAGGGCTGAGACCCAGCAAGTCCCACCCCAGACATGCCCCCCAAAAGGGAATCAGGGGATAGTGGGATCAGTGACTCTGGAGAGCTGTTGACAAAAGCTCCGGTCCTGTTCCCTTCCTGGGCAGGCTGTTCAGACAACCGCTGGCATTTCTGTTCCGCATCCAGCCTGAGAGCTGGGCCGAGGTGGACCTGGGCTCCCTGCCAACTGAGAGGCCATGTTGGGAGGGTCTGTGCAGAAGAGTGTGGCAGCCCACAGGGGACGTGGGCAGGGGTCCGTGCCCCTTGGCTTACCTGCAGAAGTCCATCGTCTCATCTTGGCACTCGGGGACCCTCGCCATGGCTTTCTCCTTGGCTGGGAAGCAAAATACGGAAAGGGGCGTCAGGCAAACGAGATTTCCCAGCCGTTCCCTCCTGCGAGGTGAGGACAGCCAGCCTGAGAGAACTGGCTCTGACTCCCAGTCAGTAAGGCAGTGGGTCTAGGCCAGGTTTTGATAGCTTCCAAGGGACTATCCAAGGTGCTGAACCTATTTTGAGGAGAAGGATCCATGCCTTGGATAGCTCTTTAAAGCGTGGGGTGGAGAAATGAAAGAAGCTGGTCAAGGAAGCCTTGCAGAAGTAAACCAAAACATTTTGGAGTTTTAGAGACCACTTGATGGCTTCTTCCAGAATGTGTCCAGGGATGACTTTGTCTTTTCTTATGATTTCTGTTTTGGCAGCTAAGCCCATTGAGCGACACTTTTTAAAATACAGTTTGGTCTCTCCTTCCTTCTCTGTTTTGCTGTTCCTCCCAGCTCAGGGCAGGCAGAAAAAGGCCTTTTAAGAAGGAACCTCTTCCTCGGGGGCATTGTTAACGGAGGCGTGCTTGGATGGGTTTGGTCAGCAAAGCCCCTGGGCCCTTAGTGGGCCTCCAGTTCCTGGCTCAAAGGAGGCCCTCACTCCAAGCGGCTCAGACCAAGCCACTCTTGTCCATTAGTGGGAGGCGGAAGCGGAGGTCCCTTAGGCCCCAAACATGGTGGCCCTCCCTCCGCTTCCATGGCCTTCTGAAAAAGAAGAGGGCTCTGAATCCTCTTTCCAAGGCAAGATTCCCTTCAAGTGGGACACTTGGCTACAGAATCGTGAACACGTCCTGGAGGTTTCACAGCAAAGCACTCAGCAAGATGCCTCTCTGTGGGTCCTCTAAATTAAGTCTTCTAGGGATGCTTGGCTAGAATTGAATAAGGCAGCCATACACCCAACTCTGCAAGTATGCAATGCACATGCACACCCTCCAACACCCACAATCCAGTGCAGATCTGTACCTTTTCTGAAGGGCTTGGCTTTCCAGGAAAGAGGCTTGTTCTCTGACCCCCAGGTTTGGTCCCCTCCTCGTCCTTGTTGGCGTCGGCGCAGATGGCCCCTGTGGTGCCCTTGGGACTCTTTTATGCATCCTGCGGCAGGCGGGGCATCGCCGCCATCACAACTTCCCTTTGGCACCTGCGGATTTCACAAGCCGTGAAAACACAGCCGCTTCCCCACTTAAAGAATGGGATGTGGTTGCGTTGCAGAACAGGCAGATTGTGAAAACACCAAATTTTTGTTGGTCATCAATCTGAAGCAGAAGTGAGTGAATCCCAGATGAAATGACCCTGGGGAAACTACTCCCCAAAATGGTGTGGGTTTGCTCTCTGGTGTAGCTGGGGTGGGTCCAGGAGGCACATTTTGGGAGCCCCCTGACTGGGGAGGAAGGAGGGCTGTGCCCTTTTTGGCTCTGGAAGTCCAGAGGAGCTTGGCATGCGAGGTAGTGGCACTGTCTAAGGGTATTATTAGTATTGTTATCATCACCCCATTTCCCCCCCCCCCCCAAATTGGGACTCTTGGGGTGCTCATAAGCCAGCCCTGGGTCTGTGCCAAGGGAATGCCTGGAACACTCTTCCAGAAAGCTCCCCCGATGCACTCTTCTGGGATGCTCCCCCAGCCCCCAGAGACACCCAGTGCTTTAGGGTCGCACAGGAAGCTCAGGGGCTGTCTCCTGAGATGATCTTTTTCCTCCAATGTTTTGGGGGCTTCTGCAAACCTTGGGTGCCCCCTGCTCCCTTTGGGCTTTCTTGGCACTCAGAAAAGAAGCCGAATGTGCCATTGGAGGGAGAGAGGAAGTTGGAAGTTAGCAAAACCTCCATTGCGAATCAAGATGAATGAGGGGCACCTCTTTTCTGTGGTGGGTGGCAGTGATGGTGATGATGACGATGATGACGGTGATGGTGATGATGATTGCTATGCTTCTTCAATGACTCTATAGGGGCCAACAATATCTTGCATTTTTTTTCCTAAAGGAAAGCAAAAGGGGCGGTCTGCACCATTTTGAAAATGTTCTTCTTTAGTTTAATGGAATGCTTTGAAGAGGCTGAAGGAGGGAATCCTAAAGAGTTGGAAAGGACCCCCAAGGGCCATCTAGTTCAACCCCCTGCCATGCAGGAATACACAGGTAAGGCCCCCTTGAAAGATGCCCAGAAGGAATACTCCCCTGTCAAGGGCAATGCCCACCAGGCTTGTATTTTATGGGGCGAGGTGGGGCTGAGCCTCCCTAAGTGCCACCTTCTGGGAACTGCTGCCATGGGCTGCTTGATGCCATGCATGGAACTGGGAGAGTCTGCTGTTCCCAAAGTGGGAGCCCTGGCAGTGGGCAGTGCCACCAGGCCAGGAGTCAGGGAAGAGGCACCCTTGCACTGGCTAGAGGCTACCAGAAGCCCAGCCCAGCCCCTTCTGAATGGGGACCGTGAGTGTGTCTGTGGTGCCCTTGCGAACGATGGAGCTTCTGTTGATCCTCTTAACCTGCAACTCTTCCTGGGGGGGGGGGTAATCTCACAACTGGCACCCTGATCCTTCAGGCTGGGTGGGCAACTCCTCTGGCCTCTGACGGGTGGGAGGGCAGTGCCAGCAGTGGGTCTCAAGCATCTGCGTTTGCTCTTTTCACCCCACGGAAGAAGGGGCTGGCTTGGCTTTCCTGAATGAGCCATGTCCTTCGTGGAACGCAGGCCGCCTTCTAGCAAAATGGGAAGTGGGCACCAGGGGCCTCCCTGCGGCTCTGGGAAGATGGGGGGGATGGCAGGGCTCTGGGGCACACGGTCCTGGTCACCCAGCCACTGGCCGCAGCCCTGTGAGGCAAGAGGGATTTCTGGGCAGTGGCGTCATTGCCCACTTCCTGCCCCTCAGGAGGGCCTTTTCCTCTCTTCTCATCCTGGGCTTTCTTCCACTGGCAGCTCATTTGAATTTGCATAAAGAGGGCTTGTGAAATTGTGACAAGTCCCCCCTTCGATGACCCAGAATTGGGCCAGGCAGGTGACGTTTGTAAATAGGTTTCAGATGCCTCAACAGGAAGAATGTTTATTAGAGAAATCCCTTCTTTAGATGGAACAGCCTGAACTATCCTCCTCCAAGAACAGAGAGAAAGGACATGGCAGAGACCAGAAACTTAGGGCTTCATCACACAAGGCTATAAAAGCAGAAGCTTAACATGAAGGCATGTCCATCATGCTGCTGCCTTGCCTCCCTTTTGTGACTGTTGTGCACTAGGTTCCCAGTCCCGCTGCGTTTCCATTCCTGCCTCCGTATGATGGGTCCCTTCTGCGGCGGTTCCGCTTCTTGGGCAGCCAAGTGGCATCGGTGGCCATGACTGGAGAAAAAGAAAGGCCTGTGAGGTTAGAAGGACGGAAGGGTTTGGATCTGGCGTGGAAGTGTGCGCATGCACTCCAGTCATGCTCAGCCAAAGTTTTTGTATTTAGAGGACTGTGAGATGGTCTTAGCTTCTGTTTATTGGTGATGTTTACTTTTGTCTGGGATTGCATTTTAGACAAGGTGGATTGCATTTTTACATATAGTATCTCTGTTTTTATTATTAGCATTATTGTATGGAAGGATGAAGGGAAAAGATGCTCTCGAAGGTGGAATTTGCCCTTGAGGTTTCTCTCACCACCAAAGAGCTGAATGGAGGCTGAATCTATTCCATGGATGTCTCTGGATCTGGCAGGCTGCAAATATAACCTTTGCCTCAAAAATTGGTTGTAATACCAAATTAATAAACAGTCATTATATACCATCTTCTCTCTGTCGCCAACCTCTTCCCGCTGCCTCCAATATTTATATGTTCCCATAATCTGCAGAGCTGAAAGTGTTCTGTTTCTTTTCAGGCTGCTGAGTGCAGGTAATTTACTATAAAAATGCCATGCTAATGTAATTCAGAGTTGAAATGATCTTTCATTTTGAAGGAGAAGGAAAGAAAGAGTGAGCTGTGGAACGCTAAAGCCACGACTTGCCCCTTCGCCAAGGCAAAGCCAAGCCGGATGATGGAGGAGGCGAGGAAAGGAGAGGAGAGGGCTGGCTGAGAAAAGCCCCTCCAAAGGGGATGCACAGAAAGCACATCTGGGGCCACATGGGGATTGAGGGAGGGAGGGAGGGAGGGAGGGGGGGAGGGGGGGGGGGGAGGGGGGGGGCAGGCCCTTGGGCGCAGGGCTGGGCCTCCAAAGAGGCTCCCTGGGACCCATGTGCCCAGTCAGGGCCTTGCAGGTCCCCTAGCCATGCTGCTTGGAGGCTGGACTGGTGCAGCTCCTGAGATGTTTTAGCCCCAGGTGCCCCCTTTCAGAGCCAGACTTGCCCTTAGGGTTCCCAAAACCGCCATGGTGGACCTGAGCTGTTGGGGAAGGCCTGGGGTTAGGATGGGGGTCTGGAAACTGTGCCCCTTGTTTGCAATGGCTGTGCTGGTGTTCCTGCCGCTCTTCCCAGGGCATCTGGTGCAGGCAGCTACAGAGGGACCTGAAGTGAGAGGCTGAATGCATGGCACGATGGAGGCTTGGACTGAGCTGGCCACTTCCCAATGCCACTGCCATGTGACTGAGAAGCCTTGCCATGCTTTGTTAGGAAAAAGGGGGCACTCAAACCCCTCTGTTTCTGCCTGCTGCCAAAGTGGAGCCACAGGCTCAGTGTGCTGATGCGGCAGACGTCAGATGAGGAAGAGGAAGATCTGCACAAATAGGGAAGGAAAGGGGAAGGCAGTAGCTCCGTTACGTCTTGGGAGAAGCCCAACCACAGAGAAAGAAAGACCCATGTTTAAGAAAGGACAGGATTACCGCAGACATGGGAAGGGACACACAGGTGGGGGGTAGACGGCGGCGGTGGCGGCGACGGCGGCGGAGTGTCCACTCAACCTCTGTTTTCAAAAAAGCCCAACAAAGGAGAGCATGGCACCCTTTGAGGGCGTCTGTTCCACTGCTGTAGAGCTTGGGACATTTCCCGCTCAGGTTTAGTTGGCGTCTGCTTTCTTGGCACTGAGTCCGTTGTTCATGTCCTTGTCTCTGGAGCAGCAGAGGACAGTCTGTCTCCTCTTCCGTGTGATGGCAGCTCTTTCGACGGTTAAGGACGATTATATCACCTCTCGGCCATTTCTTTCCCTGACGAAGCGTGCTGCTACTCAGCTGCTCCTTATGGGGCTTGTTTTTGTTTTCACCTGAAAGAAATGGTGCCAAATTGGCAGGTGTTGTGAGCACGAAGACACTGCACAACTGGGTGTCGTTGTGTGTTTGGAAAGCAACCGATTTCCTGTGATTTTTTGCTGCCGTGAATCAGCTCTTGCATTTCTGCCAGCAAGGCTAAGGGAGACCCTCCTGGCCAGCGAAGGCCCCAGGCTGAGCCCTCCGCCTTTTCCAGGAGCCCTTCCTTCCTGCTGCCATGAGTTGCAAGCTTGCTTTCCTGAGTCTTCTTCCTTGGCATCCTGTTTCCTCCCTTCACCTGGGAGCAGCGCTTTGAGAGAGGCATTTTATGGCCCTCTAATCCCAGCCACCGCTTCCTCCAGCTCAGAGAAACCTGCTTAACAGCCATAAATCCAGCAGGATAAAGAGAATTTTTATTAGTTGTGTCAGCAACTCCAGAATATTGCTCAGGTAACAAGACGTGTGCCTGCCTTCTGGTCCCAAGGAAGGAAAACCTCCCAGCAGAAGCCTAGGGACAGAGGGGAGCATTTGGGGTTGGGGGCCAAGGCTAATGAGGGCAGGGGCACGCTGGCGGTGTGTGCCAAATGCAGTCTTTCTGCCAGCCCAGGGCCCTGGGAATGAAAAGGTCAGTGGCTCAGTTGATGGTGCTATAAATGCACAACAGCTCTGGGTGAATTGTGGTGCAGTCTCCCCAAATGCCTTCCTGATACAAATTGCCCTCCAAGAGCAACCGGTTGCCCCACTTTCTGGCTGCCTGGAACACAAACGTTTCCCAAAGGATGGCATCCTCACCCCTCTCTCCTGGCAGCCATCACACCTGGCACCACTCTGCCACTTTGTGCCCTGGCAAGGCAAGTTGAGGGACCCTGATGCCACTGTTTACACCATCGGTCCAAAACCACCTCACAAAAGGGCTCCCTTGCAGGCAGATCTAACAAGCCCCACTTCCCCACTGCTGCAGCAACGAGGGGAGCAGCGTTGATATGATCCCAGGGGAAGGAAGGAAGACAGGCAGGCAGGCAGGCAGAGCCCTGGCCTGTAGGGAGGTGCCATTCCAAGCTCAGCCACAGGGGGGGCAGCAGGGGGCTGCCAAAGGAAGGTGCCCACCAGGCTGCTCCCACTCTGCCCACTTGCCTCCCACTTGCCTGCATGCCTCCCTGGCACTGGGCTCCTTGCCTCCATCCCACAGGGCCAGCCTCCTGGCTCTCTGCAGGTGCCTCTGGGACTGGAGCGTGAACCTTTCGGGGAAGTAGCCACCACCGGTTACAGCAGGCCTGGTGGGCAAAAGGGACAACATGGGCCTTCGGCTAATCCAGGATGAACCTGGACTGCTGTTCACATGCATCCCGAATGCACCCGATTTGAGGGAAAGGGGGCTGCCAAAACCCCACTTACCCTGGGTTAATTGATATAGGGTTTCCCCCGAGTTTTTTAAAACAAGATTCACAGATCCATCCCATACAACCCTCTGTGTGTGTGTATTTTGGGGGTCAGGTTTTTCTTCTTTTGGCTTGTAGCATAAGAATGTTTTAGTGTACCAAGGAAGTGATGGAGTCATACTATAAACAAGGCGAGGAGGAGTCTGCAAGAGTCAGTTGTCCCAGGCTCCTGGGCTGCCTTCATTTCCAGCCCCCTTTTTCTTGGTCCGATGTAAAAAGAACTAAGAGACTGAAATCATCTCAGGGGGCCTTAGAGACTAAACATAAATCTCTCCTGGATGATTCCTTTCCCTTAACTGGACTGGTTTTCCTCCATTTCCCCTTCCCATCTCTTCCCTTCCTTCTTTTTCTCTCTGCCATTTGCTAAGTACATAAATAAATAAACATCATAAAATTTTTAAGGTAAACCTATTCTTTGGTTAATGTGGGGAGTTTATGATCAGCTGCTCTGATTTAATGGCCATGGAGCCATTCAGTTGTTAACCAATCAATATTTTCCTAAGAAACAGTATGGACTCACCATAAATATCCCTGCAGTTGTAGGGAGCGCAGCCGCATCATTCAGGGCCAGGAGCAGCCGTCAGGAGTGACATGATGCCCCCGTGTCACAGGCAATATTTATTAGGGGATAAGGGAAGTGGATGAACAGGCCTGAAAAAGCAAACCCACAAACCTGTTCATAATTCTCATCTTCCCAAGCAGGGAAATATGCCTTGGAAATATTTCTGTTTAAGTATCTGGGGAGCCCAGATACTTTATGTACATGACTGCAGTCCATGTGCATATTTACAGCACCCCAGAAAGGCTCTGCCAGGGAGGGAGGCTGGCTGCCTAAGGGCCCAAGGGCCCAGTGCCCAGCCCTTGGTTCGTCTGGACCCTTGGAGGGCTGGAAGGGAGTTCCCGCCAGGGCCACGTCCGTGGGGGTGGCAACATGGCTGTGGGGCGGGTTTATTCCCCCTCCCTGAATCCGTGCAAAAAGGATGGGGTCCAAGGAGGGCATCCGTGGGGAGGGCATCCCAAGCTAAGGGGGCCTGGCAGAAGGACACGCACCCCTTTCTTTGGACTGCTAGGGCTCCCCAGAACCACAGTGTTCCAAAATGACATTTTTGTCAGAAAAAAGAGAACCGAATGTGCTACAGTCTGTGGGACAACAGTCAATATCTTGGTCAGTTTAGTTCCTTTTAGTTCTGTGTCAGCAGTTAATACCCTAGTCAACATCATATCAATTAAAAAGTCAATTTATGTGCGTTAAAATGGAAGTTGCAGGGCTCCCGCTCTTTCTTGGCCGACCGTCCCCAGAAGGGCTGTCGTTCAGCCTTATGTCCATTAGCCAGCGGGGTCCCAGGGGTCAGTATGGCCCCCTATGCCTTTCAGCACCTACATGAGGCTGCTGGGAGCGGTCATCTGGAGTGTTGGGGTCGGGTGCCATCGGATGCTGAGGATCCCAGCTCTTCTTTCAACAGATGCCAAGGAGGCTGATGTAGCCATGAATCAAGAACTGAATGCCAGTGAATAGACTGGGGACTTCATCATGCCAGGCTCATAAAGCACCACAATTGCAAGGGTCTGGTAAATGCAAACACACCGGGTTGGGGACACTCATTATTGCAGAGGTTTCCCTAATGCCCTTTGGAGCATGCCTTTTGGGCTGTGTTTATTTTTAGTTCTTTATGTTTTTAGTCCAATTGCATGATTGTGGCAATCGGTTAAGTAAAAATAAATAAAGACATTGAAAAAAAGAGAAGAAAAGCAACCCACTTGGGAATAGCGAGGGAGAGGAAAGAGGGGCAGAACCACGGCCTCTTGCGCCATGCGACGTGGATGGCGTCCGCATCTCAGAACTGCTTCGGGAGCAACTCATCGCAGGAGCGCCATCCATAACATCTGGGATCCCTTCTTGCTCCTTTGGGCCCGGCCCTGACCAGGGCCCCCCTCCCCAGGCAAAACACCAACAATCCAGGGAAGCCACCCTCCGCTGGCTGCCTCTCCTTTGACCCACCCCTGGCCCCCATCTTATGGGTGCTTATTAATGATCCGTTGGTGGTAATTAATAAGCCAACACGCCTGCCTCCATTCTGCAGATTTATCACCACGTTAATAATTCACCAGGATAAACTCATGGAGAGGAAACCATTTGTTCCTCCAGCAAAAGTTATTAACAATGTTCTGGGCTGTAGTTTGGCTGCGAATTCTGCTCATTAAGAAAAATTAAAATATTGATCCAGTCACTTGTAATTAACTGTGTCTATGAATTATTGGTCATTACACAAGTTTGTTTTTTAAAGGAAAGAAATACAACCTCCAAATTGGAAAGGCCCTCAGATGTCCAGTGTAGCCCCTGGCCGGAGGCAGCCCTGAGGACAAAGTCCACCCACAAGGGTTTTTCTGGGGGGAGGACGATGGGCCAGGATCGCTCTGCCCCCCACAGGTGCCCCCCTGGAGCCCCCAACTGTGGCATAGCATAGCATGGCATAGCATGACACGGGGAGCATATGAGGCTCCCTCCCATCCGTCGCATGGAAGAGGAACTCGGAAGGGCTCAAGGGTGCACTCCCAGCATCCTCACCCCTGGTCTTGGAAAGACCCACAGGGAGCCATGAGCCGGACGGCAGCTCGGCAACACCCTCTCTCTGCCGCCTGCTTTGGACTCATTGGTCTGGGAGAGCCCTGAGGCTGCTGGACTTCCCTCCCGGCCTCACTCTCTCCCCCACCAGCCCCATTGCGCTTCCCTTTTGCATTTCATTAAGAACTAGCCATGAGCGCTTAGTGGTTCAATAGAGTGGCCTCCCGAGGCCAGAGGACGCAGCCACACCGTGGGCGGGTGGGAGGGCACCAGGGTGGTCCGGATTCAGTGGTGGGTCCTGACCCCTCGGCCACTAGTAGCCCTGAGTTGTCCTTGATAATGAGAGGCAGAAATCAGTCGCAAGGAGAGCTGCTCCTCCTCCAACCCCCCAACAAAGCCCCAGTTGTGCCCTCCACCTTGTTGTTGATCTTCATTGTAGACTCACAGTTGTTGTGTTGTTGTCATCAGAACAAGGATTGTCAAGCACCCCGGCACTCTTAAATCTTTAACAGACACATTACCTTACATTTAGGATTCATCATCTCTCAGTGTGAGCACAAGGAGAAGCATCCATCACAATTAGCCTAACGTCCTGAAAGACGTCTGTATATTAAAAGATGGGGCTGGAGGGAAGCAAGGAGAGCAAGGCCCCGGGGGGACCGTGGCCGTCCGCGTGGTTCTGGCGTGGAGGAGGGTGTGTGTGTCTGTGTGTGAAGGGAGCTTTACACACAGCACCACCAGAATCCTGGAAGAAGAAAACCTTTATTGCTCGGTTCCTTCCCTGGACTGCATTTCCTTGGTAAAAGAGTGCAGTATCCCAGGAAGGGCCATCTTGCTCCCAAGAGCATGTGCCCACCATGGGGGCCTTGTATTGCCAGAAAGCGTGGCAGGTTTTACAACCCCAACAACGAGGACATTGCTCTGGGGGCTGCAAGGATAGATGGGAGCTGGTGGGAGATGCTGCCCCCTACATGGAGGGCAGTGGAGCCTCCTTCTTCGGAGGGTTACCAGCAGAGGCTGGGTGGCCATCTGCCACAGCTTGGATGGTGCCCTCTTGCATGGCAAAAAGGGTTGGATTGCATTGCCCTTCCTGGGGTCCCTTCCAACTCTATGATTCTATGATGGTGTGAAATTACAGTATCATACGCACAGCCTCCCTTCCACTGGCTGTCTGGCTTGTGAGACCGTTGGAGGAAAGATCCTGAGGGAGGAGGGCCATTTTCTTTGGCTGCCTGCCCAGATCTACCTGAGCAGAAGGAGGCTGGATGGAGGCTGTGAGACATCCAGATGTGCGGCTGTGTCTCCTGAAACAGGAGATCCATATTCGTAAGTTAAGTTCCTGTGTCGCGAGGACATTACGAACTTTCCAGGCCAGTTAAATCTTAAAAATCAGACAATGGCGGGGCTTGCTGCCACAAACCAGGCTCTCTGTGCCGACCGCATTAGGCTCCCTGGCCTGTTGTTATCCACAGATCCCACGCTGATGGTTGCTCAGCCCTTCTCCTTGTGCGCACCCACGCAAGGCATGTGTAGAGAGCAGAGAGAAGCTCTGGACTGCATTGCATTGCATGGTGCAGATTGTTCCAGACTGGTGGGTTTTCCATGGATGGGAAGACACAATGGGTCACGGGCCAAATGGCAATTGGCCACCATGGTTCCCACAGCAGAGAGAACTCTCCGTCGCTCTCTCTCCACCTGTTTAAAGGCGACCACTAGTCTCTGCATTCACACAAGGCTCAACATGGCAGCCTCTGTGTGTGTTTGTGTGTCCGTCCGTTTGTGCCTGGGTCTGTTGTCTCAGAGTGTCCAGGCAGATGCCTATAGGAAGCCCAGAAGCCCAGCAGCCACTGGGCTAAATTGCCTTTGGTATCAGAGTCACTGGGCAGCCATTGGTGACCCTAAACGTCCACTAATTTGCCTAATGCCCCTTTTGAAGTGGTCCAAACTGATGACGGCCGTTGCTCCATTTTGTGGCAGTGAGTTCCATGGTTAAACGATGCAAAGTGGAAAGAGGCTTTTCCTTTGATCTGCTTCAAGTCTGTCTTCAGCTTCACTGGGATTCTAGCATTATGCGTGACAGGGACCTCTCTGCCAGACCCCCAAAACGAAAGGCCACACATCCACTTTCTCCACATCACACACATTTTCCTACAACAATTAAAGAGAATGAATATGTGTGTATTTTCAGTATTTCTCAAGGACTCTGAAGCCCAGACCCTGGAAACGTGACATGAATGCTAAGAGGGTCTTGCAGTGTGCATCTTTGGGTTATTTCGCATTGGAAGACACTTTGGGTCCCACATGAGGAGAAAGGCAAATCACAGAAATATAACACCAATAAAACAAAAAATACTGTCTTCCAAATGGGTTGATGCCGCGTGTTTGGGAAGGGACTCTGCCTGTAGCCCACAGTACCAGACCGGACCGCTAGGCAGCAGCGCTTCCTCGCCAAAGCCACTCGGAGCCAGCCGAGGGTCTCTCTCCGGCCTCTTTCTGGCCACCAGCTCTGGCCTCCTTCTCTCCAAATCTACTCTGGGCTTTACTCTGAAGCCCCCCCCCCCAATTCTCCACCAAGCAGCCTCTCCACAGAAAAGGTGTGGACTGTCCTGATTTTCCCAGTGCCAAAGACCCCTTAGCAAGGATGCAAGTGGGCATCCCTGCCCAGGGGCGTCATTTGGGGGGCGCAGGGGACCTGGACCGCATTTGGAGACTCCGCAGGGGGATGGTTCACGTGGCGGGACTGGCATACTTACTGGGAGAGTGAGAAAGGTTGTTGCCTCCCTTTCTTGCTTGTCCAGCAGCCGTGCCAGACTCTGAACGGACCCTCCGGATGCCACAGCACTGACCCCAGCAGTGGTCTGGCCAGCTGGCAGCTGAGGGAGGCAGCAGGAGGGACAGAGGGAGGGTGGGCAGTCTACTGCCTCCCTCTGAAGCCCTTCCATATATCTACAGCCTCGGGAGCCCAGAGACGTGGCAGTACTTACCATTCCTTGTGAATCTGGCCACCGTTGTTCACGTCATTTCTGACTTATGGTGATTCCTATCATGGGGGTTCTGTGGCATGATTTCCTGTTACCTTCCACTGAGGCTGAGAGAGTGTGACCTACCCAAGGTTACCCAGTAGGTTTTCATGGCCCAGCAATGAAAGAGTCCTTTTCCAACACTCAGACCCCCACCCAATGAAATGCCCCTCCAGTCCCTAAATTTCTAGCATTGCAGAGAAAGAGAGATTGTTCCCATTAAGGACTCCCCTAGAATTTGCTGTGTTTGCGCTCTTGGGGTCACTTTGCCAGCGAACCCTTCACTTTGGAGGCCTAAACGCTTATTTCTCATAAATGCTCAACTGAAGTTGTCAGGATGCAAAGGAATCTTCTTTTTCCCGGTCTGTGAACTGGAAAACTCAAGGACTGTGAGTGACCAAGATGATGATAAGGAGGAAAGATATGGGTGAGATGGCCAGCAAAACAGCCCATCTTGGGGAGAGAGGCAGGCTAGCTCCAACTGCCTGCCTGAAAGAAGAAAAAGCCCTCCTTCCGACCACCATCTTGTAGGGAGAGAGGCCTGGCCTGAACGACTAAGAGCCCTCCTTCTGACCACCATCTTGAGGGGGAGAGAGGCCTGTTATGTTTTATTTTGACTTTGTATTATACTTCCTGTTGTACACCGCTTTGATCTAATTTGGAAAAGCGGTATATAAATAAACATTATTATTATTGTTATTATTATTATTATTATTATTATTAGTGCCCAGCCGTTTTGTCTGTGTGGTGCACTATGCCTTTGTGGTTTTCCATGGGGTGGGACATTTGGCCCCATGTGGAGCATCCGCACTCGGACCACACTTGCAGGAGCACAGCTGCCCATGAGGTGCCAGTGGGCACACAGAGGCAAATGCGCATTTGGTGGTGCAAGGGCCGCACAGCGCCATCAACGCCTGGCTCTCCAGTGGAGGTTTATGCTGCAGCAACTCTGATGTGGGATCCCAGCCAAATGGGAATCTTGAAAAGAGACAAGCCAGAAGTTCAAAGGAGGCAGTAACAGAAGGAGCAGCCTGGTGACAAGGAGCCGGTCAGAGGCAATCCAGGCCAGGCAAGGCATGCATCTGGCCCAAGGCCTGCTGGCAGGGCTGGCAGAGTTTGGACCAAAATGGCACCTGGGATCCAGCTGGCAAAGTGGGCAGGTGGGCATGGCCATGTCTTGCGGGAGAGAGGATCAGCCATGCTCCCTGCACTCTGCCCTTTGCGGAGCCCACCCTCCGGAGCAGGCCTCCCTTCCTCCTCATCCTCACTTCTTGGCTTTGAAAGGCTGATTTAAGCCGAGGGAAGGGAGGAAACACAGCCAAGGCTGTCATTTCAAAACAAACCTATACTTGCCTCTGCCATGACTCAGGAGCTGCAAATTATCCCAAATTAATCCTCCTTGCTGCTCCTAAATCTACTGGTAGCTGCTTTTCAGAAACAACCAGCGCTTGTCTTAATCACATCTCTGCCATGCCTTTGTGTGTCACAGAAACATGTTCAGTAACATGGAATTTCAGGGCTGACGGTTTCCGCTCCTCTGTAATCAGGCCGGCTGAATGGAAAAACTGCACAGCAGCAATTAAAATAATTGAAGTGATCTTTTAAAGGCACAGTCTCTCATCTGCCTCAGTGCATTGTGGGAGCCCCCTTAGAACCAACCCCAGAGAAGCCAGCCACAAAACGTGGCACGTGGAACGGGGGGGCACAGGCCTGCAGAACGGAGGGCTGGGGGTCAGGCCTGAATGGGGCTGACCCCTATATCCCCATGCCCCCTGGCAGTGCTTGGTCTGGCCAGCAAGGGCCCTCCCAAATGTCTCTGGTGCCAGCTAGGCCCATGGATAGCCCCACTCAGACGTTGCCTTCTATCAGGGAGAGGTCGGGGGCCAGGGTTCAGGAGGCAGAGCAGCACAGTGCCATCTCACTTTGCCAGTGGGCATTTACGCTAAGGCTATTCCCAGTCTCAGTCTCTGGATACAGCTGGGCCAGGAGTCAGACCGGGGCCCAAGTGGAGCTGCCATGGCTGCTGCAACCTGGACCAGGGGAGTCCTCTCTCTGTGCAAAATTCTCTCTTGGCTGCAGGGCGACCCAGAGCTGGACTCAGTTTCTTTGGGTCTCTCCGCTGGGCAAAAGTCAGTGCCAGTTGGGTCCAGTTTCTCCAATGCCCTGTGCAACTCTAGTTTTCCTGAAAGATGCCACTAAAGCCTGAGCTTTGCTTTCTTGGAAATCCTGAGGTGGGCTTTTCCAATGGCTGAACTGGCCGGCCTTTGCCAAGCGGACCCAGCCCCAGAGACCCTCCTGTTCCCCCAGCACCCACTTGTCTCCCAGGGGCCTGAGATGACTCCTGCGTCCCCCGGTCCCCCCTTTCCTTCTCTCCCAGGACAGCTGCTGGCTTTATCTCCTTTGCCATAGGAACTGAGAGGCTTCAAAGGAAACAGGCGAGTGGTTCGACTTCCAAGGGCCTTGGAAGGAAAGACAGCACCTGCCGATGTGTTTGGAAGCGATAAAGAGGGAGATGGGGATGTTTCTGTCATGTTGGTTTCATGCTTCGGGAGCCACAAGGATTTGCAAGTCATTTTGCAGCCAGGTGCCACACAGCAGCCTCCTCTTGCTCTTGCTCTTGCTCTCTCTGGATGCTCAGCCTGGATGCTCATGCTGCGGTTTCCCTCATTTGGGCTCCTCTGGGCTTTGGGGCCTGGCTGGCATTTTGGGCCAACCCAGGCTGGCCCTGGGGTGCCAAAGAGGCCCCCTTTCCTCCCTTCCTTTGGTGTCAGATTGATGGCCCTTGTCCCACAGACCCACCCACTTCCATCCCCCAGGAGAGGAGGCAATGGGGCTGGACCCCTGGCTTAAGAACTGAGGCTGATGCAGCTGCGGAGGGTGCCAAGGTTTCTGGGAAATGCGGCAGCCAAACTCTGGGTTTTATTTTAGGTTTGCATTGCATGCTGTTTGTTTTATGCCACAAGACCTGGCCATGAAGGCCGAAAACCGGCCTCATAAGACCCCTGACCCTCACAGCAAAAACTCTTCAGAGTCTAAAAGGAGGCCAAGGAATGAGTCACTGAATAATTATGGGAAAGGTGGTTTGGATTAAGTGGGAAAGAGGAGAAGCAAGAGGAGCCCCTGAGCATCATTCATCATCCCAGAGGCCTTTTGGGGGGCTGAGCAGGGAGGGACAGGGCAGGGACCCCCGGTTCTCCCTTGGCTGAAAGAGGCCTCCAAAACGCCCCCAGATGCCCCCCTGCTGCCTCCAGCAGTGCCCCCTCTTCCCTTTGCCTTTCCTTGCCTTGCCTTTCCTTTCCTAGGTGGCCCCTTCGCCCTCTGCCCCCTCGGTCCAGGAAGGGGAGGGAATGGGGTGGGGGTCCCCCATTGCCCCAAAAGTTTTCTTTCAGAGATGGAGAGGGAGGAAGGATACCTCCGGCAGAGAGGCATTTCTGGGGGGGGGGCAGAGGGCCCCAAGGCTATACAAAAGACAATGCGATTTGAGGTGGTCAATAGAAGTTACCTGCCTCAATCCAATATAGGGAGAGGCAGGATACAAACAACAACAACAACAACAACAACAACAACAAGAAGAAGACATAGGGAAGCCACAGGGCAACTCTCTTCTGCTTGCCTGGAACAGTCCTGCGTCCATTTGTGGGCACCACAGTTCCAGATGGACATTGACGGTCTGGAGTCGTGTCCAGAAGAGAGCCAAGTAAATGGTGAAGGCTCTGGAAACTCTTTCAAGTCCTCTGAGGAACAGCTGAGGGAGCTGCTGGGAACGTTTGGCTGGAGAAGAGAAGGATAAGAGAAGGGACATAATGGCCTCCCCCCCAATGCCCTTAGAAGATGTGAGTCACACTGTCTCACTGGCATCTGGTGAATCACTTGGTCTCTCACTGGAAAGAGGGAAGGAAAGAAGACAGGAAACGAAGGAGGGAGTGGAGCATCTCCTCAAGGACTCCAGGAATAGCGGAGAGCATGGCAGACCAGCCCAAAGGATGGAAGGAGGGTCAGGAGAGGCCTCCTTTTCCAAAGAGTTGCTTTGAAGGCAGAAAAAGGGGATTTCCTTCTGTCCTGAAAGGTTCTGCAAGTAATAATAATATAATAATAAAATTTTATTTCTATACCGCTGTTCCAAGGATCACAGCGGTGTACAACAAGGATAAAAACAGATAACACCATCACAATCCCATACCCCAACAGTATTACAAAACACAATAAAAACAATTACAAACAACCAACAACCATACAAGTGGTTGTGTAGAATGGAATACAGCAAAACATTGTGAGGGGGGAAAGCATAACAACGAGGCTCACGGGGGGAAGGAAGGCCTGGCGGAATAAATAAGTTCTCAAGTTCTTCTTAAAGATATCAAGGGAGGTGGAAGTACAGAGCTCATTGGGGAGGGAGTTCCAGAGCTGTGGGGCTGCAACAGAAAAGGCCCTCTGAGATGAAACATATCTAGCGTCTGGAAGTCTTAAAAGATGTCTCTCGCCCGACCTGAGAGTGCGGGAGGATTGTATGGGGAGAGGCGGTCCTCCAAGTACCCTGGGCCCAAGCCATTTAGGGCTTTATAGGTAATAACCAACACCTTGTATTCGGCCCGGAAGCAAATAGGCAGCCAATGAAGATCTTTTAGGACTGGTGTTATATGGCTGGCCCTGGAACATCCAGTAACCAGCCGAGCAGCCATATTCTGCGCTAATTGAAGCTTCTGGGTCTGGTACAAGGGTCGCCCCATGTAAAGCGCGTTACAGAAATCTAATCGAGAGGTTACCAGAGCATGTACCACGGTTTCAAGGTCCCCCCGGCCAAGGAAGGGTTGCAGTTGGCGTATCAGCCGAAGCTAATAACAGGTGCTCCTGACCGCCGCATCCACCTGAGCAGTAAGGTGGAGCGACAAGTCCAGGAGCACCCCCAAACTGTGAACAGAGTCCTTCACAGGAAGCGTGACCCCGTTTAGGACAGGTGGAACAATTTCCTTACCTGGGCCAGGAGAGTCTATCACCAGTACTTCCGTTTTCTCTGGATTCAAGCTGAGGCTGCTTTCCCTCATCCATCCCATTACCGACTCCAAGCAGGCATTAAGAGGAGAGATGCCATCCCTGGTCACTGCATCAGTCAGAGACACAGAGAAACATATTTGGGTGTTATCAACGTACTGATAACACCGCGCCCCGTGCCTCCGGATGATCTCTCCCAGTGGCTTCATGTAAATGTTAAATAGCATGGGGGACAAAATCGCTCCCTGAGGGACCCCAGATGTAAGGGCCCTCCTATCAGAGCGACAGTCCCCCAGCTCCACCATCTGGGATCTGCCCCGAGAGGTAGGATCGGAACCACTGGAGCGCAGTGCCCCCGATTCCCAACTCCCTCAGGCGACCCAGAAGGATACCATGGTCAATGGTATCGAAGGCCGCTGAGATGTCCAAGAGCACTAACAGGGAGACGCTCCCCCTGTCCATGCCCAGACGGAGATCATCAACTAAGGCGACCATGGCAGTTTCAACTCCATAGCCCGCCTGGAAGCCGGTTTGAAATGGGTCCAGATAATCTGTCTCATCCAAGATCCCTTGAAGCTGAAAGGCAACTGCCCTCTCGATCACCTTCCCTAAAAATGGCAGCAGCGAGACAGGCCGATAATTGTTCCGAATTAGGGGGTCAAGGGAGGGCTTTTTCAACAAAGGTTTAACAATGGCCGTCTTCAAAATAGATGGAAACTGCCCATCCCTGAAAGATGCATTAATGATACGGTGTAACATATTACTTACAACCGTCCCCCCTTGAGCTGTCAGCCATGAGGGACAGGGATCGAGAGAGCAAGTCGTCTTCCTAACGCTTCGGAGAATCTTGTCCACATCCTCAGTACAGACAGACTCAAAGTGATCCAGTTTAATCAAGTCCACGGAAGCTCCGGATGCCTCTACTCTAGATTCTGAACTAATAATGGAGTCAAGATCAGCCCTTATCCGAGAGATTTTATCCGCGAAGAAATTGTTAAATTTGTCGCAGCAGGCTTTAGATGGTTCCAAAATAGGGTTCAGGGGAGGAGGGAGTCGAGTAAGCTCTCTCAATACCCTGAACAGCTCTGCGGACGTGACTCCGTGGACGCGATACGCGCAGAAAAGAATGAATTCTTCGCTGCAATTATCGCCACTCTGTAGTCCTCCAAAAGAGAGTCCAGGAGTGTCTTGTCGGCCTCCCTCCTCTTTCGTGGCCAAGAGGTTGGGCTAATGGGGCATTTTAGCCTGTTTCTTTTATTGTATTTAGTTGTTTTATGTATACAGTGGTACCCCGGGATACGAATGCGCCGCCTTACGAAATTTCCGGGTTACGAAAAAAATCCATAGAAAAAAACTGTTCCGGGTTACGAAGGTTATTTCGGGTTATGAAAAATTTTTTGGTGCTTTTCGGCGCTATTTCGCACGAAATCGCGGCTTTTCCCCATTAGCGCCTATGGCTTTTTCGGCTTACGAAGCATTTTGGGTTACGAACACGGCGGCGGAACGAATTATTTTCGTAACCCGGGGTACCACTGTATTGTATTTATTCTGTTTTAACTATCTGTTGTAAGCCGCCCTGATCTTGGGAAGGAGCGGGGTACAAAAATAAACTTTATTTATTTATTATTTATTAAGTCCTGATATCTCCGCCATTTGCGCTCTAGCCGTCGCAGAGCCCGCTTCCTGGCCCAAAGATCTTCCATGTACCATGGCCGTTTTTTGGAAGCAGGTCTGAGAGGACGCTTGGGAGCAATACTGTATATAGCCCTGGAGAGGTCACTATCCCAGATGTTAGTCGGGGCATCAACAGAATCGCCGTCAGTACCAACCATAAACCCCTCTAGGGCTTCTTGGAACCGTTTGGGTTCCATCAGCCTTCGAGGGTGGACCATCCGAATAGGTCCGCCACCCCTGGGAGGAATCTGGGTAGAAGCCTTGAGATTAGCCTCGACCAGGAAGTGGTCCATCCATGACAAGGGAGAGACATGAGTAACCTCTGCCCATGGAATCTCCAAATCTGTACAGAAGAGAACATCGAGTGTATTACCAGCCGTATGCGTGGGCCCTAAGACTAATTGGGACAGGCCCATAGCTGTCATGGTAGCCATGAACTCCCGAGCCACACCAGTTGGACCATGGTTGGCCTCGAAAGGGATGTTGAGGTCCCCCAGGACAAGAAGCCTGGGGGACTCCAGCACCAGTTCCAAGACCAACTGTGTCAGCTCGGCCAGGGAGTCTGTTAGCGCATGGGGTGGCCGGTAGACTAACAAAATCTCCAAACTGTCCTTGTCCTTCGGGGTCAGGTAAATACACTCGATGTAATCCATCTGACGGAGATGGTTCCTGGTCAAGGAAAGGGTGTTCTTATAGAGCAAGGCAACACCCCCCCCCCCCGCCCACCTAACCTGCACTGGTCATTAACTGAGAACCCAGCTGGGAGGGCCTGAGCCCACACCGCCTCACTTTCAGGCCCGAGCCAGGTCTCAGTGATGCATGCCAGGTCACAACACTTTTCCTCCAACAGATCATATAAGATGTGGGTCTTGTTCTTTACAGACCTGGCATTGCACAGGAGCAGAGACAGGGTTTGTGGTACAGTTGGACTGACCCACAGATCTCTTTGGCTAGGAGAGAGGATGGGATAGATATTACGCATCGATCCCGCCTTCCCTTCCGGTGCAATTCTACTCTCCTACCGCTGTATCTTCCCCTGCCCCACACTACTCTAATAGGAGCTCCATACAAAACAGAACAATCCACCATCCCCTCACCCAGCTGTCCATTATCCATGGCCCAATAATCCCCACACAACAATGTAATAAGCCTGCAGCAGAGGAAGACAACCCTACACGTCATTCCTCTGCTGCGCACACAACCACTCAGGACCTGCCCCGAGCCCTCCTGCTATGGTGCGCAGGTGCGCAAGTGCGCAGCTGCAAACAGAGTCCGTTGGCTGCCAAATCCCTGGGCAAAGATGCACAGCTACGTTGGTCTCGCTGCCCAAGGAGCAGCCCGGCAACAGCAACAGCAGCGGCGTCCCTCAGGGCCTTGGAGGGGGCAGGACAAGGAGGTTTGCCCACAGGTAGGCTTTATGGAGTGCCACTGCCACCGACACGCCCCTCCCCGCCTTCCCCTCAGGTGTTCCTGGTCTCCTTCGGGATGCTGCAAACAGAGTCCGTTGGCTGCCAAATCCCTGCCAAAGTAGAGGAAACCCATCTGGCTGGCAGCCTTCATCTCCAGCACAATTGGCTGAAGGGCATCCTGTTATGGAGCCATTGGCTGCTGCACATTCAGGGTCTCTCCTTCCAACATGGAGGCAAGTGAGAAGCAGAAGGTGAGGCTGCCAGTCAGTCCTCCTTCTCCTCCATTGCAGGAGGAGCAGCTGGACCAGAGACAGGAGAGCTGTTTTATTATTATTATTATTACCCCCATCTTTCCCTCTTCTAGCAGCCACCTGGCCATGCAAGAGGCCCATCTGGGTCTTCCAGATGTTCCTGAGTAACTCCCCAGCTTCCTGATGTTCCAGATGTTGCCCTGCTTCGGGGCTTTTGGTCAGTCTGAAGTCTTTTGGTCAGACAGTGTGGAGAGGAAGCAAGCAGGCTGGGAAGGAAAGAAGGAAGGAAGGAAGGTCCTGGTCCCAGCCTTTCCGTGTCTCGGCCGCCCTGACTGACCTCGGTGGGCAAGAGAGCACCCAGAACAAGAACAGGGCTGCCCCATCTCCCCAAACATTGACCAATATAGGTCTGGAGCAAAGAACGATCCTGATTCCTGGAGGGGCTAAAGAAGAGCTGAAGAGCAGAAGCCATAAGGCCACCATAAACTGGAAACAACTTGAAGGCACACAACAACAGAAGCAACAGCCACAACCTTTTGAAATGCCAATGAGAGAAGGGACTCCACAATGGCTGCCACAGCTTTAAAAACACAGCTTTGGTTGTGCACATTGTTTGGTCACCAAACAATTATCTTGTCTTAATGATGTTGTCTCTTCTTTGGGATTTCTTTCTTTTTTAAAATCGATTGAGCTTCTGAAAAATGTCTTTGTAAGGCCTATTCCTGATAAACCTTAGACTGGCAGAGCACTTGCTCAGTGCTAGGCTCGCAAGAGAAACTACCCGAGGGCATGGAGGGGTATTTATTTATTTATGCAAAGACAGTCTTGAAAAGTTGGGGGAAGAACCAGAGAGGGCATGATGTATGAAGAGCCAGCTTGTAAAAGAGGAGAGAGGCAGCATGTGAGCATGGATGGGAGGCTCAGCGCCTGGGCTGTGCGCCATTCTCTCACCGTCGCATTTCTGAAACCACATTAGCACCCTGAGCACCGCAACTGAACTTCATATATGTATATCCCCTGATATATAACTTAATAAAACTTTATGGAGCTGAGATAAGGAATCTACACTGAACAGGTATATTCTGGCTGAAATATGGCCCAATTGAAAAGTGTAACAGGTTCGTCTGCACTTGGGGCATCCTCCTTCCGGGGAAATGAAACCTTTGCTGGAGAGATAAACCAGGCAGCCGGGAAAGGCTCCCGGACAAAGGCTCCCGGAGGCTGCGAAGGGAGCAAGTGCCTCTCTTCCAGGCCCAGAGGGGAAGACGGACGCAGGGCCAAGAGCCACCAGACAGACTTCTCAAAAATGGACTTCTTTCCCTAGATCAGGACCAACAAACGTAATTTGGCCCAAACCTTACTTTGGGGTTGTGCAGAGCAGTGGTTCTCATCCTGTTTTCAAGCCATTTCCAAGTTATGGGGACTCTAAAGTGAACCTTAATTCGCCAGGGCTTTCTGGGCTGAGAGTCTGTGACTTGCCAGCAGTGGGCTTCCATGGCGAGTGGGGACTAAACCTGGTCTTTGGGGTTATGGCCCAAGACTCAAAGCACACCAGGAGCCAGCAACTGGATCAAGAGCTGCAGCCAAAGCTTCATTCCATTTTTGCCATCCCTTTATTTCTACACTCTTCATGCAAAGGCCTTCCATCTTCCTAATGAAGAACCCTGGGCAAGTTCAAGCCATCCGCATTGGATGCCAAGGTTCAAAGGAGGCTTCTAATGCATGTTCTCCTCCCATGATGACCTTTCCTCAGCGATACATGTTTTTCTTGGTCCCCTTCCACTTCCCACTTGTTTCCCCATTGCAACGCAATGCAAGCAGTCTGACTTGAAATTAAGGCCGTGTTTGGTTCCCAATGATCAATCCCAAAACAAAGTCAACCAAAGGCAAGATACGGAAGGTCAGAAAAGCCCATGAAATGACTAAATCACCCCTGAAGAGAGCAGCCCTTCTGGGCTCAAGTATCCTCCAGGAGGACCCTGAGACTTCGAATCCTGACATGGAAACGGTGGTCTCCAGCTCAGTGTGGATGGATGCGGTGGCTCCTGTTCGAACAGCTCCAAGGAAGGACCCTCCAGGAGTCCATGCATTACTCAGACCATTTCCTTGAAGCAACATTTCCCCCTCCTTTGCCCAACTACATTAATTGTGTTGACGCACTGTTTACAGTGGGATTCATAGCCTTTATGGGTCTGTTGCTGTTTCCAGCAGATGGAAACCAGCCCCATTTACAGCAGCGACATTCTTGTTCAGAAATATTTCATTTCCACAAAAAGGGGGAATGGCCCGTGTGTCACCCAGAAAGGCTAGTCGAGTAATCAGAAAGCACAGCAAAACGAAACACTAAACCACCTCATAAAATGTTAGTGCTTCATCACCGTAACTAATGAAAATATATGACTGACTAATAAAAGCCTCTTGGAACAGCCCTGGCAAAACGGCCCTCCGTTTATTAACACTTATTAAGCGACAGTCCTCGACAGTAAACTGCCTCCGGCGTGTGGGGCTGGCGACCTGTTCTCAGGGGCTCCATATGGGATGGGAGGTCTGGGCCATGTGCATGCATGTGCATGCGTGTCTATGTGTGAGCACTCCAGAGGGACGGCCCTGATGAACTGCTCAAGGGCTGGAGCTGTGGCATGGTTGGCCCTGAATGCCCGCCTCAGTTTCCCCCATTTCCTTCGGCAGAGGAAGACAAGGCTTTCTGGCATAATCTCTCTGCCCTTGCAGCCCATTCCAGATGGAAGACTCTGTGATCCTTGGGCTGCATCACGCAAAGGTCTTCCTCTGGAAAAAGAAGCAAATGCATCACTGAGCATTCAAGGTGTGAATGAACTGTTTGAAACGTTTAGTACACTTGATGGAGCGTCTTCTCTGCTGGGTCTCCTGGGGGTTGGCCCCAAACCAGGCAGGGAAGCCCAGCTGGAGGAGGATGCGAGGAAGAGGAGGAAGAGAGGATGGAGGGCGAAGGGCTCGCTTTGGTCCTCCTTCGTGTCACAGAGGCACAGTCCAGGGAAAAGCGAGAAAGGATTTGACTTTTTGTTTTATGTGAAGCAGCTAATTCCCATTAATTATGTTGGCTTGCAATTAATTTCTAAGCCATTAAAGATTACATTATTTATTAATAATTGTAGATCATGACCTGATGCTGTTCATTTGGCAGCCTGGGAACAGAAAAATCCATCCAGCCTGACAGGCCTTGTTTCTTCCATCAGAATCCTTCCTGTGTTGCTCTCCCTTTGGAAATGCTTTCTTTGGGAGCAAGCAGGAGAACCGGATATTTGGCTGCTGAGACTGGGAAAGAGGGCAGCCCCTGGCATGGCCGCCTTGCTCCCCTTGGCCCTGTGCCCTCCGTTGCCATTCAGGCAAGTGAAAGGTCCGGCTGGCCTTTGGGTGCCCCGGCCGCTCTTCTTGGCAAAGCGGTCAAGGGGAGGATGCAGGGAAGGGGCTTTTGCCTTTCCCTTCCCCACTTGTTGCCCCATTGCAGCCCTGCCCTCCTCCAGAGGTGACCGGGGCGCCTATGTCAGTGGGGCAGTTTTGGCTGCCCTTAAAGGGGCTCTTTAGGGAGGCTGTTCAGCACTTGGACAGCAACATGGAGATAAATAAGCCTGTGATCTGGTAACTGCCAGTCACAGGAGCACTTCAAAAACCTCCCTTTTGCCCCTTTCATGCCATTCATGTCTCTCCTGGTCCCACATCCACTGACATGTTCTTTTCTCCCCCGGCTATTAAGGGCCTTGTTGTCCATGGAAGTCTCCGTAAGCCCAAAATTTGCAATGGCCAGACACTCAATTAAAGTAATAATAATAATAATAATAATAATAATAATAATAATAATATTTATTTGTATACCGCCCTCTGGCAAACCAATCCGGGCGGTTAACAACAGTAAAATATAAAATATGACAATTAAAAACACTTTATCCCTCCCCCTCTTAAGACAGTATTAAACAGTATAACATATTAAAAACACAATACAAGCATAAAACCAGCAGTTAAAACTAAAAACCCTGATATCCCTCTGTTGATCCTCAACCATCTCTAAGATGGGGCCACGGGAGGAATGAGGGAATCAGGGAACCTGGGAACCTGGGCCGGGATGGTTAATCTGGAAAGGCCTGCCGGAAGAGATCCGTCTTGACCGCTTTTTTAAAGCTGTCTAATGATGTTATCTGACGGATCTCATCCGGCAGGTCGTTCCAGAGTTTGGGGGCGTAACATGGAAGCAGGAGGGATAAGGGGAACTCCGCTGTGCTCACTCCACTTTGCTATGCTCACTCTTGCAGGGACACAATGTCCCTCCTGTTCCCAATGGAGGAATGGCCCGGAGCACCAAACACCTGCGCAGGGGAAGCAGCGGTCACTCAGCCTTTGGACAAGATGGCTACTTATGAACATACACAGTGGCCAAGGATTTTCATCTATGTTTTTACCTCACAAAACAAAACAAAGTAAGACCCCCTGTCAGCTGCTTCATGTGCCGAGCAGCCAAGTGCCAGCTGTCCCTGGGGAAAGGAGTGGTGCTCCAAGGCATGGAGCAGGGCCTTGCCACTTCAATGGGATAAAAAAGGAGCCACCTTGGGAAACCTCCAGGTCCCACGCTGCATGCAGTTGTGCAAACCCATCCTAACAGGGTCCTCAAACACCTGCAAGACCCTCTGTATAACATGTCCTCTCTCCTTGGATGCTGTAGGAATAGTAGTTGAGGGATAATCATAGTAAGGAGGAGGAAGAGGAAGGAACTGGCCCGTATAATCCAGCACAGTCCTGGGCAGAGGCTATTGTGCCACACAGGCTCCAGCTTCAGGCAGGAATTTGGCTCCTCCTTTTGGGGCAATTTAATAGTCCTTCCAGAAATTTGTAATGCCTTTATTGTCACTGCCCATGCTTTTCCTTCATCCTGCTTCCCTTCATTTGTTCCCAGTGATGTCACAGTGCTGCCCAGTCTGGCTGACCATGCAACTCTGGCATTGTCAACCTCATGCTGCCACATCAGGGCTGGATGATTGCTACATGATACGTCTCCAGTTTAAGATGGTGGTCCCACCCAGACCTTTCCCAAATGCTGCTCTGTGATGCTCCACAGTCTGCCACCCCACGGCCATTTTTACTCCATCATCATCATCAGCATCAGCAGCAGCAGCTGCAGCACCAGTGGATTTGCTTTGCAAGGGAAGAGTCAGTTTAAGAGCAACCGAAAGGGAACTGCCTGGGAGCCATGGGCCGTTCCCCCTCATTTGTTGCAATAAACGAATCCAGCTTTGTGGAAAGGGAGACTGTGTTTATGTTGCTGCTTCTCCTGTCAGGTGCACACAATTGTGACATGTCTGCTTACAGGGAAAACCTGACAAGGTGGCAGCCTCCTTTCACAGGTTGCATATCCAGCTGCTGGCACCATGGAGCCCCGTGTCAGCTGGGATTTTGCTCTGCTGCCTCACCCAAGCTGTCAAAAGCCACACTGGCCATGTTTTCTGCAAGGCAATGAGTGCGAGGAGCCGCATCGCCTTCATTACTCCAGAGGGGAAAATCAGAGTGGGTGGGCGGAAGACCCATTGCCCTGCTAGCCCCAGTGGCCTCTCTGTCTTCAGGCCCACAGTCTTGTGCCAAAGCAGGCCTGGCATCCTTGAGATCACACTTGTTCTGGCGATCTTCCATGACTGGGATGCACAGGAGGGAAACACCGGAGGAGCAGCCATCGCAGAGAATCAACATCAAGGCTGCCTCCTCCGTGAGCTTCTCCCTCTCCAAACAGTCATTATGGGGAGGTTCGGTGGCAGCAACAGCAGCGAAGGAGCCGGGTGAAGAGGCCCAGCACCTCTGGGACTGAACAGGGGTTGGCAGCAGGACGCACGCTGTGAATTGTCTCCATCTGGACGGGTCAAACGGGGAGGCAAAGGGGCTTCAGCTGCACGTGAGAGAGAAACCTATGCTGAGAAGCAGGTGCTGTGCACCTTTCTAGTTTCAGCCCAAGTAACAACACCCAGGTCTCTACATGATGGCATGGGTCCCGACGGCTTGGGGGTTTGCTGGGGAGGGGTCTGTCTCTCTCCCACCACCATCCTAAGCATAGTTGGTGGCCGTGCAGGAGGCCTTCTTGGTGGCTGCTCTAAAGCTGCGGGCCTCCTTCCCATGGGAGGCTCACCTGGCCCCCTCCTTGACTCTTTCTTACCAGCGGGCAAGGAACTTTTTATGGAAGCAGGTCTTTGGTCTTTAACTAGTGTGGCAGAAGTGCCTTTTCTGTTTTGCGTCTTTGAAAAACATGGAGGCGCCACTTCTTTAGCAGGCCCATGGGGAGCCTGTGCTGTGCCCCATCCCTCCTCTCCCCAGAATCCCTTGCACAGTTTTGGGGGTCCTTTTTTCCCTGTGGCTCTGAAGCCCCTTTGGGGCAGAAGGCCTTTCCCACTCCTCTGAGTGTCTTCTGAGGGCACTTCCCACAGTATAAGGGGCCTTGCCCTTGTGGGCAGCGAGACAAGGACCGCGTGCTGATGACTTATGACGCTCAAGGAGAGGAAGGCGGCTGAGGGGGCGCGGCCCTCATCTGTGATCAATGGGACATAATTGCCTTTGCAAACACCTTCATTATAAAGCAATCATTTTGTGCTGCTGCTCCCACTTGATGGATGCATGGAGTGAGTCTGGCTTCCTTGGCAGTCCTGGGCAAAGAGACTGAACCGGAGCCCCTGAGAGAGAAAAACGAGGTAAAGTAAAGGGGGAAAGCTAAACAGTACTGATTTTGCGGCAGGAAACTCTAAAGTAAGAGAAGGATTTGCAGGACCATCCTCCCTCCCTGCCTTTTCTTTTCCTTCCACCCATCTCCCAAAACTAAGACTCAAAGCAGCTTACAAAACGTAAAAGAAATACAGATAAAGGCACATCCAAAGAGAGAATTATAAACATGCAATAAGTCTTTGCTTAAAATGCATTTAAACTAACTACAGAATTAAAACAGTTCAAAACAAACCCATTGAAAAGGCCCACAGTTCCAAATAAAAGCCCTGGCAGCCAGTCCCTGCAGCCCTTGGAGATGTGGAAAAGCTCTGGAGAAGGGCAGGAGGAAGACAGTGGAAGCCGCTGGGAATGAGTTTGGGTTGGCCAGCCCTCTGTGCCAGCCTCTAAATCTCTTTCGAAGGCTCCTCTTTGAGATCTCTTGCCCAGGCCTTCAAAGGGCAGAGGTTGGTGGACGGTGGTGGTCCAGGAGAAGACCTGGGCAATGTGGGGGATGCGGTGGGCTTGCATTTGGAAGTGAGTTGGGCACAGGGCAGAACTGGCAGCTAGCCCACCTGTAGAAGTGGCCATCTGAAAATGGGAGAGGGCCCCAGTGCTTTGAGTTGCTGTGTGGGAGAGGGAAGGAAGGTCAGCGGGGGAAGCTTGCATGGCAAATGGAACATGTCTGGAAGCAGTCTGCCCTCGGCTGCACCAGAGTCTCTGTCTGTCTGTCTCTCTGCTGGGCCTTATTTGTGCCCGCCTTGCCTTTCTGCTGGGGATGCCCATCAGGCTCTTGCAGTCTCTCCTGGGTCCCCCGGATTCATGACACCCTCAGCAGCACCAGGCTGAGATCCAAGAGGAACAAAGATGCAATTACGCAGCTCACTGGTGCAGCACCGAATTGGCAGCCCAGGAGGAGAGGAGGCCGACTTGCCTCTTTGGAGCTCAGCCTCCCTCCTTCTCTTCCCCTTCAGCCTAATGCTAGCTACCACTGGAGGCAGCCGGTCGGCAGCATCTTGCCCCTGCTTGGCAGTGGAGCCCCACACAGTAGAGCCATGTGCCTCCTCAGTGCCCACCTTCCTTGTGGGGCAGGATGCCCATCAGGGGCTGTGGAGTTGGGGGCCAGGAGAGGGTGGGAAGGTGAAGGAACCACCAAACCCACAGCCTCAGAAACCCATCTTCAGCAGCTAAATACAGCTGGGGTTCGGCATGAAACACCAGAACGCTGACAGCCCTGAGAATAAGGTTCAGTGTTTGCATCTGCAGATCAAGCACTGCCGAAATTGCTCTGCGCTCGTCTCGCTGTCTGCTTCTTCTGTTCCTCGGCCTCAGATGTTTCCGGTAATCCCTCAGCACCCTATTTATTCTCCCGTTGCAGACTTCTCCAGAACAGCTGAGCAGCAGTTTGCGACCCGACTGACGGCGGTGTCTCTCTTTGTGTCAGGATGCACAACTCCTCCATTCAGGGAAGGCGCATGCCTGGCCCATGCAGGTCCCAAAGAAGAAGCATGGGATGGGTGGGCAGGAAGAAGCGGAGGCTGCTGGGAGGACCGGATGAAGGAGCTGAGGGTATTTGCCAATCCTGACTGGAGGAAAAGGGGCATCATGGACACTGAGCAACAGGCACAGGGAGCCAAACGCCAGAAGGTGCCTCCTCAAAGTCTGTCTCTACACTAAAGCACAGAGCATGGGAAATAAACAAAATGAACTCAAATACTTAACATGGCAAAGCAAAAATAATAGGCATGACTGAAACCCAGTGGGATGAGTTTCATGGCTGGAATACAATAACAGAGGGGTGCAACCTATTTCAGAGAAACTGACCAAACAGGAAGAGAGAAAGAAAGAGTGGCATCCAATGTCCAGGATTTTACTCCTATGAAGAGATCCATGGGTTAAATCCTGGAAGCCATTGTGGAGATGTACTATGGCTCCCAAGCCAGGCGGATGACTTGGATGATGCCCTTCTGGAACAGATGAACAAGCATTCAGAAGGAAAGATGCCATAGTAATGGGGGATTTCAACTATCCTAATGTATTTGTTAGAAATCAAAATCTGCCAAGGATATAAGAAGAATTCCTGCAATAAATAGCCCAAGTGGCCCAGTGAATGTTTTCAGTTATTAATGTTGTTGTTGTTGTTGTTGTTGTTGCTGCTGCTATATTTGCTAATTTGTTTATCCGTGTGCATCTGCTTGCCAGGATGCCAGGGCAACATGTCTGTGCCACTGTGATTAGATGGGTAAGACGCGGCCTCGGCAGCTGCTAATCCTGACTATTAATTAGAAGATTTGGGGTAAGCGCTCCAGCAGGAGGCTCTGCCAGGAGAAGGAGGAGGCCCTTCAGCCACAACAACAACAACAACAACAACAACAACAACAACATCTCATGTTTCTCCAACCCCTCTCCCCCCCCCCCCCCAAAAAAAAAATCCACTTTGCAGCCGGTCCTCAGCCAGAGGATCCCCAGATGCAGAGTTTAGCCAGGAAAAGGACCGCGCTCTGCAGCTGCTCAGAGTTCCCAGATACTTGATGGAGGCTGCCTGCATCTCTGCTACTGATGATGATGATGACGATGATGATGACGATCATCATCATCATCATCATCATCATGTTTTTTTGAAGTTTAGTTGCTCTCACCTCTGTCATCTTCATCTTACTCACATACACTTGTTCTCTTGAACTGGGACTCAAATGGTTTACAGGTGGGTCAAGACCCCCATATTTAGCCACAGTGGTGGTGGGACTACCTGAGTGGAAAGCCCCAGATGTGGGGCATGCGTTGGTGGGGCATCAGACCCTCTCCTGGGTCTCTCAGGCGCCCTCAGGGGGACCAAGGAGCCCCTCACTCTCTGAGGATTTCGGAGGATTGCTGGTTCTTCCTTTCACGCTCCTGAGCAGATCTCGCAGCAAGGAGACACAAGGTGAGTTGATGCTCGCAGAGTGACACAGCAGTTGCACAGAGATGCCTCATTAGCAAATAGTGATGCTGTGCAACAAAATGTGGATGTGCAGCTATGCACAACTCTCTCTCTCTCTCTCTTTGTGTGTGTGTGTGTGTGTGTGTGTGTGTGTGAGGCCATGTCCAACAATGTGCAATGACACTTCCACAACCTTGAGCTGAATGCAGCCATTCTGCATCAGACAATAACGTCCAACTGTTTGTTTCCCCGGAGGAACCTGCATCCCAGGAAGGAACCAACAGGATTCTGCCGCTGGCTGACTTTTATTTTTCCTTCGCGGATGTCAAGGGAAGCACCCTTTCCCAAATTGTCTGAGGTGCCTTGCTTGAAGGCAGCTAAGTTCAGCCTCTTTCTCCAGCTTCACAACCCTTGAATGCTGCAGAAATGCAGAGGAGGAGGCCAGTTGTGTATCTCAGCCGACAACACAGCGCAGAGTGATCTGGTTTGCTTCCTCATCTTCCCATTCACAGATGCCTCAGAGGAGAAAAACCAACAAAGATAGATATTATTATTATTATTAACCTTTATTTATGAAGCGCTGTAAATTTACACAGCGCTGTAGATGCCATCTTTTTAGTCAGACGGTTCCCTGCCCTGGGGCTTACAATCTAAAAAGACATGACACAGAAGGAGAAGAAGGGAAAGGTGGAGGGAAAGGGTCAGAGGTCCAGCAGTTCCTCTCTACCTCCGAGGCCTGGACCAAGGCAGATGGACTGGAGGGAGGGCTTGGCTTCAAAATGGAAGGTGAATCTTCATCCAGGGAAAATACATGCTCTCAAGTAGGATAATGTATATACAGTACATAGCAATACAGGAAATGGTTCAATAAACAGGCACCACAAGAACATCAAATAGTAAGCGACAATGATGCAATGCCTGGGAAGGCTTTTCTGAACAGGATGGTTTTCAACTCCATTTTGAAGCTGGTTAAAGAAGTGATCAGGGCCCTTGTGTCTCGCGGGGAAAGAAGGTTCCAGGAGTGAGGGGCAGCGAGTGAAAAGGGGCGAATCCGGGATGGGGCAGAGGAAATCCTGGGCTGAGACAGCAGACCTTGACTACCAGAATGGAGGGAACAATGGAGTGGGAAGGTGAGGAGAAAGAAGGTCTGATAAGTCAGGAGGGGCCAGTCCATGGAGGGCTTTGAATGTCGACAGCAGGAGCTTATACTGAATGCGGAAAGGGAGGGGGAGCCAGTGAAGGGATGCCAAGACAGGAGAGATATGGTCAGAGCGGTGGGTGGAAGTGATAATGCCTGCAGCTGAATGCTGGACAGAGATTAAAGGACGGAGGTGAGAAAGAGGAAGCCCAGCCAGGAGGACGTTACAGGAATCCAGTCGTGAGATCACTAGGGCATGGACCAGGATCTTGACAGTAGAGGCGGAGAGATATGGTCGGATTTTGGCAATCTAGAAGCCTTGGCTGTGGTCTGGATCTGAGGGACACACGACAGAGAAGAGTCAAAGATAAAGCCAAGACTAAGGGCTTGCTGGACTGGTTGAATGGAAATGTTGTCTACAGAGACAGAAAAGGAGTGTTGAAGGTTGGGCTTAGGAGGAAAGACAAGAAGACATTAGACAGTTAGATCCTTAGATATTCCTCAGCTAGCCAGAAGCACACCTGCAAAGAATGCAAAATGCAGGCACACAGAGCCACTTTAACCAACAACCCTTTAGAGAGGCATGCCATTATGGAAGAGACTGGACTTGAATCATGGCTCCCCTGTTTTATCCACCCCAGAAAATGAAACTGCACCCATCCAAGGCAAGGGTGTCTTCGCTTTCCTCCTGGGAATCCGCTGCCTTCTTGCTTGTAAAGGATTCCTGAGCTTGACAGCTGGCCAATGGGAAACTCCTCCGGCCTCTTCTGGGATCGGTTTGGAAGAAGAGCCGTGGGGCTTCTTGGCCCAGGGCACCAGTTCCCAGCTGGAAAGGGCTGAGGGCCGAGGGAGGAGTGGGCAACTGTGGTGTCTCTGGGGACCCAAACAGCTGCACTGACTCCCAAAATGCCTCCCCCAACAAACAGCCCTCTCCTGGTTATGGAAAAACAGTGGGGGACAGCTGCCACCCGTTTGCTGCTCCTTGGCACATCTTTTCCTGCTTGTTGGTCAATTGCAAGGATTCACTGTAGACAAATTCTCTACCTCCTTCCCTGCCCTCCACTACGATTATCAACTGAGTACAAAAAAAAGCACTTCAAAGAAAGTACACACCCCACAACATTGCTCTTTTCTTTGAGGGCAGTGCCCACCTCTTGCTGCCACAAGGCACCACTGCCCATTCTTGCAGAGAGCTGGATTGAAACCTGGGGCAGCCAGCAGATTCCATGGCTCTCTGTCTGCTCCGGCTCTTACTCCAGATTTTAAAGGAAGGCATCTTTAAAGTTCACAGTTAAACTGGGTTCACTAACTGCTTCTGGCATGGGACCTGCCAGCTGCCCCAGAGCAACCTGGCAACAGGGATGGAGTGTATGTGTCTGTGTGTGTGTGTGCCATACATAACTCTGATGAATGCTCCAATGTGTCAGGCACACTGTTTCCCTTTGGCCCAAAGAAATTCTGTTTTGCACACCTGGTTTCATCCACTTTGGAAGAATGAACTCTTCATGATAGTAAATGATGACAGCAGGGTGTTTATGGGAAAAGTTACCAGGTTGTTGTTGTTGCTGTCAGTGTGCGTGTATTAAAATTACACACACTGTCTATTTTTCCTTTCCCTGGCATTGATCTGAAGCTTTCAGAAGAACATAGTCTCCCTGATTCGATCAGAACCTTTCATTATTAATGTCTCTCTGTGCATCTAAGACCCCAGAAATCTGCGCTGGACTCACCGCTGCTCCACCGAAAAAGAGTCTTCCTTCTTTCTTTCCTTTTCTTCTTGGTCTCCGTTCCTATTTTTAGTCTGACTGGTAAGTAATAGATCCATAACTTATGGGGGTTTGCTTGCCACAGGCTTTTGGCTGAAGGACAGACTAGCTATGTCCTCCTTGCTGTGGCTGTGTCCCTTGTGGCAATGGCCGCCCATGGCCTCTGCCTCTCCCTCTGGGTTCATGCGCTCCTTCCTTCGGGGCTTCAAAGCCAAAGGTTGGCCCATGGCTTGAGCGCCGGCAGAGCTGCTCCCAAGGGAAGGACCACAAGTGAGATCTCCTAACACCAGTGAGAAGTGAACTATTCATGGTTGGCATTAATCATTACAATGCAGTGTGTGTGTGTGAAAGTAGGCATCACATTAGCATGGCAGCTGGATGTGAACTGATGTGAGTTTTCATCTATATCTGTTTGAACCTTTGCAACCCACCTGGTGTCTCCAAAGTAGGTTAGGGTTAGGATCAGGGTCAAGGTCAGGATTAGGGTCCGGGTCCATCTTAAGGTTAGGGTTAGAGTCAGGATTAGGGTTAGGAAACGTTTTGCTATGAAATCACAATCACAGTTTTCTCAGAGAAATATATGGATTAAAGCTGTGGCAGACGTAATGACTGAAATGTTGAGTCCCACCACAACCTTACTGGAAACGGACCCAAGGGTGGTCCCAGTGGAGGACTGGGGTGACTGGGTGGGTGCTCTGGGATCAGTCCCATAGAGACTGGCAAAGCATCTCAATGAAGGCCCCGTGGGTGGGATCACTGCTGTTGATGTTGTAGTGTGCCTTTCTGTCATTTGCAACTTATGGCATTCCTAGGGCAACTCTATCAGAGGGTTTTCTTGGCCAGATTTCTTCAGAGGGGTTTGCCTTTGCTTCCCTCTGAGGCTGAGAGAGTGTGACTTTCCCAAGTGGGTAGCCCAGCACTCAAACCACTATGCTTGCTGGCTCTCACAAAGGTATTGTCCTTCTGTTACTATTTATTTATTTGCCTGTATTCCTGAACTGAACAGATGGGTTTCCCCATCTTTCCCTTTCCCTTCACTTGCTCATTCCAAGGCCTGGCTCTCAGCCGCCATTTCTGCAATTCTTACCTGCTTGGGAAGCGCCTCCTGGGCCATTTCTGTCTACCGCTGGCTCCTTGCCAAGCAGAGGCAGGACAGAGCTGCCAACTTGTCTATCTTCAGCCTGCCAGCCTTGCCCTCTCCCCTGGCAACCCTTTGGACCAGAGGAAGGAATCAGACACACATTTAATCAGCAAAAACATGCTGGCTAGACCCCATTTGCAAAGCATTTCTTCTTGAAGGGCTGGACGGATGTCCTGACCCTGTCTCTCTCGCCGGCCCTTTCCCCATCCCTTGGAGTTGCCTTGATTTCCCCGATGCCCCTCCTTGCAAACATTCATCCTGGGCTTGGCATCCTCTTCAGGGCAGCTGCGTGTGTCCTCCTTGAAGCCCTTGATTTAGAGAGAGAAAGAGAGAGAAAGCGAGGCGATGCGTGGCTCCTCTCCTGGAAAAGCCCTGCCAGAAAGGCCCTCCACTTGCAGTCCCTTTTGAGGCAGGACATCCCTTTGAGAAACCTCGGAAACAACAGACTCTCTCAACCTGGTCCTTTCCTCTGGAGCCCTGAGGAGCCCACAGTGTGGACCCCTGGAAATCTGGAGGATGCCCACCCACTTCTTTTAGCCGCCACCATTTCACAGATGAGTGTGGCAACCGACATCAGACTGCGGTCAAGATGGCAAAAGTTACGAATGTGCAAAAGCACATGCTAGGAGGGGCTGCAGCGGTTTGCTTTTGCCTGAGCCTCCTGGGAAAGGCCTGCCCTTCGGAAGTAACCGAGTGCCACCTGCCCCCAGCGTGGCAAGGAGGAGCAACTCCTTTGCAGGGAGAACGTTTGCCCAGCGCCTTCTGGAGAAGAGGCGTGCCTCTCTTTGTGTGTGTGAGCGTTGTGTGTTGTGTGCACACGCGTGTGCGGTGTTGGCGTTGGGCTGAGGACCTGCCGTCTTTCTCAGCTCCTTTGCAGCCGAGAGGATCCTCATCCGCGCCACAGCTGCCACATTGCAACTATTATCATAAAGCCTCATATGGCAGCAAAGACACATTTAATTTAGCTTATTATTCTGACTTTTAATACAACACAGTTTTAAGTAGTACAAGCTCCCAGGAGGGCAAAAAGGGGGGAAATTAAAACAAGGCAAATCCTTGCCTGAAAAACATCTTATGGCTCAGGTAGCCTGGTGACAAATACCACTCCACAGCATAATAAGTGGAGTATTTAGAAGTCCTTAATGCTGCTAAATACCTGATTTTATTCTGATCAGGGACATAGTTTATTTCGAGCAGAAGAGATAGTGATTTGGGACTTTGCAAGGCTATTAACTGCAGAAGATTATTACCAACCAACCGCTCAGGTCCTTCTTCTTCCCTTCCTCTCTTCCTCCTCCTTCCTGCTGCTTTTACAGAAGGAGGCCTAAAAGTCCAGGGAGAGAAGCACCTCTTCTCCTCCTCCTCCTCACAGCAAGAAGGTGCCCAGGTTGGGCAGAGATGCCAAGCCCAATGTACCGTGAATTGAAGCCCAGAAGGCAGCCTGAGGGCCCCACCCAGCGCTCAGGACCACAGTGGGAGCCAAGGGCCCTCCCAGCTGGGTTCTGGGTGCGAAAGGGGGCCACCCACCGTGTGTCCCCTTGGGCAGGGTTGCCTACCACTCCCTTCGGAGAGGACCAGGGCGAGGGATGAGTGAGGAGGCAGGCGAGGAAGAGCAAGAAAGGAAGGGCTGCAGAGGCGCCAGCAGGGAAAGGCCGAAACCTATGGAGGCAGAAGGGGAAGAAACAGACCTGGGAGGCTGCTTTCCCTCTGGTCTTGGAGAGAGACAGCCAGCCTTGCCACACAGACAGACAGACAGACAGACGGACGGACGGACGGACGGACGGAAGAGGCCTCCCTTGGTTGGGCCGACCGCCTGCTTCATGTATTCCACTCAATGCCCCTAAAAAACAACGACCCCCGGCTGAGCTGCCCATTTATCTCCACGCTCCCCATCAGTCACTGTCTTCCACTGAACATTGTCTTGGAAGGTCCCAAAGGAAACAAGAACTGCCTTTGCAACTGGAAGAGGCTTTGCTGTTGCTGCTGCAGGCGAGGGGCTGCCAGTGACGCCCAATGGCGACCTGTGGGAAGTCAGCTGCCTGGCGCGCCTTCCTCAGTGGATGATGGGTGCGGTTGCTCTTTCCCTGGCATGGCATGGCAAAAGAGGGGCCTGGATGGGCGTTGGTGGTGGAGGGAGGCCTGTGGAGCTGGCAAGGATGGCAGCCATAATGGGCTCAGTATTTATGGCCAAGCCTACTTCTCCAGGGCATGGTTTGGGCAGCCTTCCTTGGCATAGGGAGGATTTGCTGGCTGGACCCACCATAATCTTTTTCCGCTGTCCCCAGGATTGGTTTCCCACCTTTGCCCACCTTTGGGGTGGGTCAGGATTGGGAAAGTGCCCTCTGCCCTCAGCTGTGGCCACAGCAAAACTGGCAGAACCAGAAGGCAGAGGGGCACCATGCCAGGCACATGCCCACCACCCTGGGCTGGAGAGGTGGGGAGGGGGCCAAGGACATCTGTCCAACTATGTCCCAAGGGCTTCCTGAGGGGGTTGGCAGCTGGAAAGCATGGCAAAGGGGGCCCAGGAGGGCCCAGGAAGGAGGGTCTGGGTGGGCATTTCTCCTGCGGCTGTGCCGGGGCCAAAGGGGAGGCAGTGGAGTGGGGCAGCAGCACATCACCCCCTTCCCTCCTGGCTCCCTCTGACCAGGTTGACCAGAGGGCTCCCCGTCCCCCCCCAGCCCTGGGAGTACTCTTGGGATGCAGGAGGGACCCTCCCTTGAGGGCTTTCTGTTGAGACTGGCCAGCAAAGGCAGACAAAAAGGTGCCAGCGCAGGTTTAAGTACTGTATTACCAGCAGAGATTTATCTGCTTCCCACCATCGCCAGCGAAGGAAGGGATGAACGTGGCTGGCTCCCCTCCTTTATCTCTCTTCCCAGACAGGGCTGGCTGGGAACCCACTTCCTCTTTCCACTGGCAGGATGCTTCCTGTTTAGACCAATTTGGGACAAGACTCAGATCACTGCTGCCGCCAAGGATGATGATGATGATGATGATGATGATGATGATGATGGTGATGACAGGAGCCCTGGTGGCACAGTGGTTCAATGCCTGTACTGCAGCCATTCACTCCAAACCACAAGGTTGCGAGTTCAAGACCAGCCAAAGGGCCCAAGCTCGACTCAGGCTTGCATCCTTCCCAGGAGGGAGCTAAAATGAGCACCCAGACTGTTGGGGGCTAATTAGCTGACTTGCTAATTAGCTGACTTGCTGTTCACCGCTATGATCTTTGGAATAGCGCCGGTATATCAATAAAAACAAACAAAAAATGATGACGACGACGACGACTGCCCCGGCAGGGTCCTGCCACCTAGACCCTCAGCGCAGCCCCCCAAGGCCACCTTCCCATCATGGGGGCTCTCTTGGCAAGATCTCCACAGAAGGGGTTTGCCATCATGGCCTTCCCCTAAGGCTGAGAGGAGAGTGTGGCTTGCCCAAAGTCACCCAATGGGCTTCCAGGGCTTGAGTGGGGATTCGAACTCTGGTCTCCAGAAGCATAGTCCAATGCCCAAACCACAACGCCATGCTGCCACTGTGTGTGTGTGTGTGTTAAGAGGAGAACAAAAGGCAGAGGTTTGTTGTGAGACCCCCCCCCCCCCCGCTTTCCTGGGAGGATGGTTCTCCATAGAGTCTGCGCATGGGTGCAGTTTCATCCATAGAGGAAGGGACCAGGGAAGCCCTTCTAACCTGGAGCACTTGGCAGAGATTAAATGGTTTTAAAGTAAACATTTGCTTTCCGATTGACAGGAGGAGCTTTTTGCAACCCAGGCAACAGATCCCTGGAGAGTTGCTCTCTGCTCCCCAAGGATTAACCCCTGAAATAGCTCAGGGTTCTTGGTGAGAAATTATGGGAGGTGTTTGATTTGCAGACACAGCTGCTTCTAAGGCACCACCGGGTCCTTTCTCTATTTGCTTGGCATTTGTTTCCTCTCTGGCCATCACTTTGCAACGTGGGAAGCCTGGCCAAGTGGTCTTTCTGAGATCAAGGATGGCTGCAGCCCCTAAAGGGAAGAATATCCCCAATCCCTCGGTGGTACTAGTCTGGGCAAGCCAAGGTGCGGACGGGCGGACGCAGGACATGAGGCGCATGGCTTAATTCTGCACCCAATGGACGCCTCTGGGGGCAAAGTGGGAAGAGCCCTGCTTCCCACTGGGCCAAATGCAAGCAGCACTTTGGGAAAGGGGCACGTCGTGGACCGAAAGGGTGCCATACAGGAAACCCTTCAGATGTTGATTGTAATGCAAGTTCAGATTTGGCGTTGTGGCAATAACACTATTAGGCCAACCCAAAGGCACAAAGATATATGTGCAAGCTTTCAAAACAACATATTTCTTCACCAGAAGGTGGTAAAAAACAAACACACACACAGATAGCCCACAAACATGGCAGGAAGCGACAACATGAGTGTCACAGAGCCCACAAATCATTGAGACACTGATGTCTTAATGCTTCCAGGGGTTTGTATTGTAAAGTGACCTGCTTGTGACCTATTTAATAATGCTGCCTTATTGACAAGGTTACGTCTTTTGTGAGATGGAAGTGGCACACAACTTTGGTAGTTGTAGACTTCATGATGTAGGAGAGGGATGCCAAGTTTCAAAGAATTCGCTCACCAATTATGATTTCTGTGAGCCATAGACCTTTGAGGCCAATAATGGCAGCTTGGTTGCTCTCTGGCATTTGCAACCCTGAGCCGTGCCTCCCTTTCCTTGCCGAGAGCCAGGCTCATCATAAGCATTGCTGTTCTGCACAAGGAAGATCCCATAAAGCAGCAGAACGCCTCCTAAAATGCTAATCGGTTTCCTATAGAAACGTAGTAGTAGCAGCCAGATTCTGACTTTCCAAGGGCTGCCAAAAGGCATGTTTCAAAGATGTGTTCGTTTCCATGACTTTCCACATGGACACATAATATTTTCTGTCTGCATTTTGCATGTTGCATTTTATGAGGCACTTAAGAAAAAACCCTCCACAAGACAGAAATTATCTGCTTCTTTTGAACAGATTGCAGAACAGCACTCCCTTTTTGGCTTTCCCCCATACTTCCCACCATGTGCAGCTGAATATATGCGTATGTGCCTTCAAGTCTCCTGGTGTCTTATGGCAACCCCATGGATCCCTTCATAGGGTTTTCTTAGCAGCAAACAGAGAGGAGACAAGCTCCAAGTGCTCTAAGATGCTCAACTGTCCATTCAGTGCTTAAAAGCCCCACATGTTTCGGCCAGACAAGGCCTTCTTCAGGGGCTGAAAACAAACACAAATACGCCTCAAATAAATATTTAAAAAGATAGGACAACACTCAACAAATTAGGATACAAAATGATTCCTATAAATCTTGTCAAAGTTATATATACCCTTTGAGAGAAATCGCTGGAGTTGTAAGCACTCTCCAGATTACAGGGCTATAGGGATAAAGGGACCAGGCAGCATTTCTGCGCATAGAGATATTCCAGAGGACCCTGGGAAGCCATAACAAGCGATGTGGAATTGAGAGGCGGCTGGAGAAACCATCCTCCCCATTGCCACCAGCCTCCCCAGCAAAGGCAAGTTGCACAACCACAACACACACAAAGGGCTTATTACTTGCTCACAAGGAGCCAAAGGCTTTGAATCCCTCCTCTGTTGGGGCTTTCCATCCTGGATTCCTGGCAGTGGCTGCTTGGCTATTTGAAACCAATTGAAATAAGACTTTGGGGTGAGGCCTCTCAAGGTGCAACACAAGCCTTCACTGGCCTCTCTTTCTCTTTCCGAATTGCTCAGATTTGGCTCCTAATCATAATATAGGGCCAAGGCAGGGTGACTTCAGAAATGAAGCCATGCTCTCCTGTCCAGCAGATGCCTTTCCCTGTGTATGTTCAGTCAAGTGGGGCTACTATCGCCTTGCGGTCGAAGGCAGGGGAACGTAATGGCAAAGGGTTTTAAGACAAGGTAATTTTGGAGGGATTTTAAGAGGGATCTGGGCAGGAATTTCCCCAGGTTTTATGTCATTCTCTCACTGATCTGAAGGTTTTTTCCCCCTCCACAAAAAAGGTAACAAGGGAATAATAGAATTAGAGACATACCTGTGTTGATTTGGAAAATCAGTTTGCAAAGGGATCTTGCAGCACCTTTGAGACTAACTGAGCTTTCATAAACTGGTCTACAATGCATTTGAAGAAGCAGAAAGCCTATGATGCAGCTTCTTTTGCATAGTTTGTTTCAAAGATCCCTTTGCAAGAGAATAATAGGAAAGGAAGGAGCAGCGCAGTCAGGAGTTTCGTGAAGCAACTTCTCTTCAGCTTCATAGCAAGTGACAGGAATGGGTTGCTGCTGAGAAGCTGCAGTGAGAACATCTGCCCATTCTAAGTCCATCCTTGGGGCCACCAGGCCTATAAAGGGAGAGGAGGAACGCCTGGCCACCCCATGAAGCCACTTTATGGCAGAGGAAGGAAGGGCTGTGCCAGGGGAGCCTGAGCACCAAGGCGGAAGATCTCTTCTCTGCACCCTCCTTGCAATGAGGAGGCATCTGATGGACCTGTGGCCTTTGCTCCCCTCCAGCCCTGCAATTGCACAGGTGCAGCTGGCAAACTCCAGCAAAGGAGGAGCCACATCCAAGGCAGGCTTTATTAGGCAGATGGAGACCCACCTCTGAGCCTGATGGAGCAAAGCAAGACAGGAACCCACCACACCCCTCTCTCAGCAGGAAGCCATGCCCCAAATGCAGCTGGCTGGGAGCCTGGGGTCTCCGCTGGAAGGAAGGCAGGGAGCCATGCGCCTCGGGAGCCAGAGAGAGCCCTGCAGGTGGAGAGACAGGCCAGCGCTCTTCTCCATAAAGTTTTACAGCGTGTGAACAACCCTGTGATCTCACAGTCCAGGAGGAAGCAAATGCATTGCTTGCCTTCTGGACACCTGGCCGGCTGCCCTCCTCCTCCTCCTCCTCCTCCTCCTCCTCCTCCTCCTCCGCTGGACAGGCCCAGATCCTGCACTTTCCCTCCCAGCCTGGGATGAGGGCAGCAGGGAAAGTGTTGGGAAATGTAGTTCTTTCTTGAGGATGGTTAGGAACTCAGGAAAGTAAGCAAGATTGTTTAATCTTACTAGCAGTGTTCACACAGCGGAATATGAGGCAAGCAGGAAAACTCAACTAGCTCCACTTTTCTCTCCCAGCCACGTGTCCCCAATAAAAACACAGTCACTTGGTTAAAAGTGAAAAAGAAATAAGTTTACTTACAAAATCATGTGTATGAAGAGATAGACAGGTCTAGCTTCATGTTGCAAGAAAAATGAGGTAGAAAAGTAGTCTACATGCATCTCAGGAAAGGACGCTGCCTGAGCATCCTTTCATCGGCTCTGGACACAGGCAAAGAGATTAGTAGGTAAGGAGGTAGTAATGGCGACTCATCCTTGCTTTCTTCTTCTCAGGGAACAAAAGGTTAGGTGTCTTCATGGGTAGGAAATGAGGAGGGGCAATGAGTAAGGGTTGTTGTTAGTAGGCAATAAAATACCATAGACATGCATTACTAGAAGGTCTCAGCATGCAAAGTTGCTATATCCCAACAGAAAGCAACTGCTTTCATGAAACCCTCTGCTCAGTTTCTGCTCCGCTTGCCCCGTTCCCTCTGTGCCCAGCCAGCCCAGGCTTTGTGCCCCTCGCAATGGCTGGGTTTGGGTCTGACCACCTGGCCATGAGGAAACCTTTCTGTCCTGAGAGGTCACTGGTGCCTCAGGCCAGACGGAGGCCATTGGCTCTCGGGGGAAAGTGTGGGGCAACACTCCCACGTGAGACTCTGCCTTCCATGGGACCATATGAGTGGAAGATGAGGCCCTGAATGTGCACACTGGGGCCTCAGCCATAGCATTGAAGCAACAATATCACAACTGCAAGATATTTACAGAAGGCAGACTGACTTCAGTTCTGACCAAATTTTGGGGGGTCTTCTGAAGGACCATCATGAGGCGAAGGAGCAAAGCACCACCTCAACAGACATGGATGTTGATTTGTCTTTCCCAAGAGAATGTGGTGAAAATGTCCTGTCACTTTGCTTCCAAGAAGAATTTACCCAAAGCCACATGCAAAGAATGCTCAGAAACTGCAGCTGCTCCAAAGAGCCGGAGCCAGACTGCTGTCTGGGGAAGAAGGGCTACACAGCTCCCTTGCGGCCAGTCCATTCCCAGGCCCCATTCAAACTGCCCCCTTTTGCTCTCCCCTTGGCATCCTCTCTGGCACAGACACATTTTCACACCAAAGCAATTCTGGCATACATTTTTGGAGCAGAGAACTGCAAAACCTGGAGGAGTGAGTGATCTGGAGAAGAAATGAGCCCCCCCCCTTCTGCTTATTGGTTAGAGAACTGGAAATTAGGTCATTTCACTTAAACATGCAAAGCAAATGAAATCCTGCCTCCTCCCCAGCAAGGCTCTCCGTTCCTGGCCCCCTTCCCCAGGAAGACCCATCTCTTTTAGGGGGGCAGCGGAGGCTGGCTTCACGAAGGAGCGCCTTTCGCTGCGTTGCTGGACTTGGAGACCCCCCCCCCTGACTTTGTTCATAATGCACATTCTCAAGGAGAATAAATAAGCCTCCAGACAGAAATTGATTTTCTAAAAATGAAACCTATATCCCAAACGCCAAGGTATCTAAAATCTCTGCCACACAAGAACAAATGGCTGTTTTTCATGCCCTCCAAAATCAATTGCACAAATGTATATATAAATAGAGAGGGACACTAAAATGCCCAAGAATTACTCAATTGCACTAAGTGGATGTCTTCTTCCAGATCATCTCAGTGGCATTTTGTGGCAAGGAAAGACAGGTCAGGAAAAGTAACTCTTCTCGGGGGACAACCTTGGCTTTTGTTGGGAAGGGTGAGGAAGGCCATAAGAAGTGACCCCCACCACCTTCACCGGCAGAAGTAGAAGGTGACCCTCCTTGTGACCCCCTTGGGCCCCAGGAAAGGCCAGAGCGCCGTCATGGCCGCCTGGCGCTCTGGGAGGCAAATCTGACGGAACCTAACTGGACGCACCAACAGCCAGGGACAGTTCTCCGTAAGTGGCCTCCCCAGCCTCCAATCCATTTCCCTGCGTCCAGTTAGTGATGTGCGACAGGCAATGGTTGCGGATGGGAAGCATCCATGCTGCTTCTCTCGCACAGGCATAGCTACCATTGCGGTCCCTTAAGGAAAGCAATTCCTGAAGAGTTTGAGGGAAAGATGGGGCCGCATGAGACAGATTGGGCCAAATCCGTGGCTTTAGAGTCAGTCGGGGGAGAAACTGCTAATTCACATCCCTCAAAGTGATCTTAGGTGTCTGCCTATGAAATATGAAGCAGCAAATGATGGGAGAAGGTTCATGAGAAATAATAATTTTGCAATCTGAATAATTAAAAAGTAATGATCTTGCGGAGGGAAGGCACAAAGCCAAGCTTGCAATGAATTCTCTGCAACTCAGGCACAGATAACGCATGAGGCGTTCTGGATAGTTTCTACAGGGAAGGAGAGAACAGAGGGCTGAAGCCCTTTTATTGGGAGTCAGATAGTTTTAATGTTCAAATCCAGGGGTTAATTTGGGGGAAATGCTGGATTGCTAGTCTATCCTTCAATGGGGGAATTGTCCTTAAAGGTTTGCTCATCGGCCGGTCCAACGTGCTTCTGCCATGCAGAGGAATACTCCATCCAAGCCCTTCTCCCTGGGAGAGATGGACGCCCAGCCTCTCCATGAAAACCTCCAAAGAAGGAGACTCCAAGGCAGAAGCACCTTCTGCTGTCAAACAGCTCTTGCGCCAGGAAGGTCTTCCTAGTGTTTGGGTGAAATTTCTTTCCTTGCAGTTTGCCTCCATTGCTCTGCGTCCTATTCTCCGGAGCAGCAGAAAGCAAACTGGCTCCACGGCCTCCTTCCAAGTATTTAAACAGGGCTCTCCTGTCCCTTCTTTAGGCTAAAGCAGACCCAACTCCCCAGCGGCTCCTCAAAGGGCACTGTGGCTTCCAGACTCATGTCTCCACTGTTGTGTTAGTGATACAGGACTATTACAGTGCGATCCTTGTCACACGTTGCCTTGTGTCCAGGGGAAAGTATTCCTGAGCTGGAGCAGGCCATATTGCGCCTTCAATCACTCTGGAAATGGTGACAGGACTTTCAGACAACATTTGCGCCACGCCAGATACATTCCCTGGGATTTTGACTATCTTTTAAAAGTGGTGCTTCAATAGGTTTCCGCTGTGATTAGAACACAAAGTGCTCTGCGGACACACACACACACACACATCTTCGCACATAGGCTGCTCTATAAATCCACCTAAGATTGACTTATTCCATTCCCCGTTTTTTACATCCTGGGCTTTAAATTCTGACAGAGCTAGATAGTGCTGCACAGAGTTGGTTTTATTGAGTACTTTAGTTCTTACATCGGAGTTGCTGATTTAAAAAATGCGTGAAGCCGGAGGCGGCATAAAGTCCTGAAGACTGAAGAGTACATCCCTGCCATGGCTGGAAAAGTCCCCAATGAGCATCTTTAATCTGGTTTTCCTGGGGTTGTGCATGGTGCACCATCTGCCACAGAGAGAGGCTGCTGGACCCCAAGTCTTCTGCAAGGCACTTGAGGAAGAAAGGCTCCTTGTTCTGCCCCCCTGCCAGGCCATGTTGGTTGGGCTTTCCCTCCAGCACTGGCCCCAGAACCTGACAGGAGTCCACCAGCAGCTCTGTCCGTGGCCACAGGCTTCCTCAAACAACCCCCGGTCCCCCTTTCCAGGGTCCAGGGAAGCTGGAAGTGGGGCTCCTCCCCACATGCTGAGGCTTGTGGTCTGTGGTTCTTCTTGCTCTTTCTTCAGCCAATGGGGCAGGTGTGAAGTGTGGGGGCATCTTGTCGTGCCCTGGCAAACACCTCCTCCCCCTGAGAAGCGCTCGGATCACGGGCTGCCGGCACATGCGTTTCTATCAAATCCCCATGAGAACGGCTAATGTACTTCCTCCGGGCTTTTCAAGGAAGGATGCCTTTCATTACTTTGGCAAAGTTCTGAGGAGTCATTCAAACATTATTAAGCCTTCTGGGAGGCACTGCTGGCAAAGATATGCCTCTCATTTCTCCCGTCTGGAGCGAGGACCTTGCCAGACGGCAGTGTTGTTAAAGGGCCTCTCCTTGGCTACTATGGGGAATCAAGGCATGGCTGCAACACCTCTGCTCCTGCCCCCCATTGACCCCATTTGTTACTTTTGGGTGGCACAGTCCAGCACAGTGTTGCAGAACGGGGGCACTATGCCCTCTGAACCTGGGTCACACAGCTGTGCGAGGTTTTATGCTCAGCACTTCTAAAATTTGACATTTTAATAGGAACCCCCCTGCTATCATTTCTTGGCAGGAATGAATGAAATTGGCAGGATGGGACCATTCAACCTTTGGAGGGATCAAGCCTGTTGCGCTTTGGCTTCGCTGATGGCGCTTTCTGCAAGAGCAGCCTTTGGCATTCTGATGTTTCCAAATCCCACCTTTTCATGGGTTGGTTCAGTGGGCAACTGTTATGAAAACCAAACATAGGAATACTCTCCCCCTTTGGATCTGGGCCCTAGAGACACCAGAAATGCAAAGGGGGGGGCGGTGGAGGGGGGCCGCCGGAAGCCAGATTTGCACAGCATCACTTCTGCTCTCGGGAGCCATCCATTAAAGCATCAGGCTCAGCTTCCAATTTCCTGGCTTCACGGAGCATGAGCCAATATGAGCCAATCTGAGACAGCCCCAACTCTTTGTACTGAAAAGAATCACTGAATTAAAGTGGCACACGGATTCACGAAGGATGAAAGCGTTGTGCCGATGTTGAATCAGTTTAAGACTTCGTCCCAACAGTCAAGTGAAGCTTTCCAGCAACAGGGAGGAAAGTATCTTTGAATGCTGGCAGACCAAAGAGTTCCTTAAAAGCTTAAGGGAATAGGCGTTGGCTGTTCTTACTTGCTGTCAGGTTAGCTTTGGTGACCCTCTGAAGGGGAGCCCCGATTCTGGGAGGAATTCGGGATACAAATAATAATAATAATAATAATAATAATAATAATAATATTCACCCAATGGCCTGCTCAGGTCTTGCAAATCCAAGGCAGCGGCCATTGTGGCTTCCTTGACGACGTCTGTCCACCTGCCCTGGGCCTCCTCTCTTCTCCTTCTTCTTCCACTTTGCCAAGCATTATTGTCGCATGATACCTCCAAAGTGTAATAGCCTGAGCTGACTCAATTGCTGAATGGTGAGCAAGGTGTAGGTAAATCCAGGTCATTCAATAGGTCTACTCTAATGAGGACTAGCAGCATGATATGCATAGAAATCCCAGCTGATGGATGCATGGGATCCATTGCCCAGATCCTGAAAAAGAGGACTTTGGGATGAGCAGAAGGAGGACTCTTGTTGGGTAAAGAGGTTTCTGATGAACCCACAGATAAGAGGACAATAGTCCTGTGAAGGGTTGTATTTATTCTTTGTAAAGGTTGGTTTCGTTTCTAGTTGAAATTGGTAAATCATAGAAATGATGGTTTGCCCCAGATTCGCGCACTGAGCTCCCCATCAGCCAGGAGAAGTCATTTTTAATGGGGAATATATCAAAGCGATAAATTCCTGCCAACTGCATTGCAATGTACTGTAATAGCATAATACGTCTTCTGTTCAGTCTTTTGTATGTGAGGCTTTGCCCTGCATTCCTGTGAATGCATTTATGGATCAAGACGCTCCTTCCTTGGTGCCAGGCCTGCGACTTCTCATCTTCCCAATCTTGGGGATAAAGGGCAGAAGGACGCAGCAGCTCTCACTGGAATCCTGTGCAGAAGCCACTGCTTCCAGAACATGAAACAGGGTTTCTGCACAAACCTTACATTCTGTTTTGTTTTGTTTGTTTTTGCGGAAAGAGCATGTGGACCTTTGTGCAGAATTCCCTAGAACACTTCATGGTGCGCAAGTGCCAGGAGAAATGGCACAGAAACAGTCCTTGTCTTCTGCAGTGGGGAAAAACTACAGGAATTGCTGGTCCTCACCTGTGAGGAGGGCATAGACAAGCATTTGAACCCCTGTCCAGAACGTACGACACACTTCACGGCTGCCAGTGCCATCGGACGCACGCTTCTTGCACACTTGCGCAGCCCTGAGTGGAGAAAGTGTGCCAAAGTGTGCCTCTGTGTTTGTGCGTGAGAAAGAGAGAGACGCAGGGAGGGGAAGGGAGAGAAAGCAGATTACATGTTGAATGGGAATAAAATGAGACAAGATTGCTGAGTGTTGGTGGAAAGAAAGATGCTTTTGCGCCACATGGATGCTTTCTCTGGGGATCGGCTGCTGTTTTGGACATTGCATTTATCACCGTCTCTGTCTGGATATCTGTACACAGCAAAAACAAACAAGTAAGGGAAAAGCCAAACTTCTCCTCCAAGTTAAAGGAAAAGGCAGCCCTTTTGCACCATCCTGGCACAAAGTCAGCCTCTGGAGCTTTTAAGGAGGGCCAAACCTCCTTCTCCAGAGAACTGTAGAAAGCACTTCTTGTTCCTTTGACAGTCAGAGAGCTAAGCTTTAAGAGGGACGTTTTCATATAGTCCTTTATGCAGCATGTTTTCATGTTCAAAGGGTGGGGAGGGTGCGGTGATACAAGCCTTTCAGACCTTTACAATGCTCAGTTAGTGCAGATGTGCGAAAGCAACAAATCTTCTTGCCAAAAGTCTGCTTTGCTGGGTACAAAACTCTCTCGGAGAAGCTTCCTTTTGGCCTATATCTCAGGGAGAACTTTGAACCCAGGGAAACTGACTTTTGGCAAGAGGATTTATTGCTATCACACATCCACACTAACTGGCCACCGTAAAGGTCTGAGAGACTTGTATCATCTGATGCAGAAAATTCAGGCTAAGGGTCATCATTGGCCTCCTTCTGGGTCCTGCTGCTTTCCATCCTGCTCCCACAACTATGTACATATGCGTTCTACCCTGACATCTGTAAGCATCCAAGGAAGTGGGTTTATATACTCATGAAAGCTCATGCTAAAACAAAAAACAGTTAGTCTTTATGGTGCTGCCGCATTCCTTTTCCCCCTCTCCTCCCTTCCTCCTCTTATGCTGCAAGAGACTAACATGGCTACTTCGTGGAAAGCAATTACTTTTTGAAACGGCCTAACCATAACGGAATGAAAGTTTGGCCAAGCCCTCTGAGACCTCCGAGTAGCCCATTAGCTGCATTTACTCAGAGGCAAGGCTGAGGTGGGGACCATTAATCTTGGCCTGCCAAAGCCTCCCTCAAAAGCCACGGAGGCCATAAATCAAAGAGCCCTCGGAGAGGAGAGGGGCTGCCATCCTCCGATGCGGAGGACGGGGCCTGGGCCTGGCATGGGCAGTGAAAGGCGGCCAGAGGGAAGGCGGCCAGCCAGGCCTTTATCTCCCTAAAAACACACAAACAGCTGCCTGTTGCCCGCAGAGGCTGCCGGACTGCGATGCGCGATTAGGCTTTTCCCTTCCTTGAGAAAAGGAGAAACCCAAAGCTGTTTACTGCCTCAGCAGATAAGTCTAGCCTTTAAGAGGAGATACAGTTTGAGGTTTGTACATTTAATAGACTTTTTTGTGCATGTGATAACAAATCTTATTGAAAAATTGACACAGAGACCAAATCAAACCACATGCGCGACTGGCTGCCTGGCACTGTCTCCAGGGAGCTCAAAGGCAGGAAAGGGGCAAAGGAAACCCAAGAGTTGCAAGGGAAGATCTTGGGGGGCTGGGTTCAGAAAGCCCCCGCCTCCCCTTTTCTCTGGAAGAGAGAGGAATGGCCCTTTCCCTCCCCAGTTTTTGACCCCTTTCCTTACTCAGAATGGGCAAAAAGTGGTTCCAGCAGTTAAGACGCTGTTTACCCAGAGAGGAGGCCAGTCCATGCACTGCCTTAGCATCCCCACCTTCCCTTGCAGAAGCCCTTGGAGGTGTTTGCCTGCTGCAGCCCAGGGCCAAATCCCACCATGGCCCCCTCCCTTGTTCCATCCGTCTGTTCCTCCCTTGGGGGGGGCTCCCATTGGGGTCCAAAAGAACACCTTAGTGCTGGATGGCTTGATGGAGCATCTAGGAGCGCACATGGTTGCACCTCTTTCTCCCACACGGTGTGGAGATGAGGCATGCTGGACTAGGACTCCTCTCGAGGGGCAAGATTCGAGTCCTTGCTCAGCCATAGAAACCCATTGGGTGACTGCTACTGCGCCATTCTCTGTTTGCTTGTTAGGTAACAGTGTGTGTCCCCAAATCCCCTTCCTTCCTTCCTTCCTTCCTTCCTTCCTTCCTTCCTTTTTTCCTTCCCTCCCTGTCTCTCTTTTAGTCTTCTGTCCATACTCCGCAATCAGCAAGGTTGTCAGTAACCTTTAAATGTCATTTCCAAATGCAAGGCCCAGCCAACTGGGGAGGAAAGAGAGCAACTGGAGTCAATGGTGCATCCATTCCTTGGCAGGACATGCCACCCTGCTCAGCCCCAAAGCCCAGCGCAGTCTCTCTCCATTTGGCTCCAGGGCATCTCCGTCTGTCCGCCTGTCCGTCCGTCCTCCAGGATGTTCCTCAGCGCTTCAGCACCTGGCCTCTATGTGGAGAACAAGGGCCGTGTACCCTGGAGGTATGAGCCCACGTACCTTCGCGCTCTCTCTGGTTCATTTGCTTCGATTTGCACACATGCACACACAGCGCATTAGCCATGAGGCCATGCAACCAAGCTGGTGAGGTTTCCACATGGGAGCGCATGTGTCCCGGGTGGCTGGATTGGAGATACTGCAACCGGGTGGGCACTCTGCCTGGCATGGCGAAGGCCAGAAAAAGGCTGAGATGGCGGCATCTCAGCAGAGGCAGCCCTGAGGTACTGGCCTGCTCTAGCAGCTGCTCACGGCTCCCAATTCTGTGGGATTGTGACTCCACTCCAGGTTTTTTGCAAGATGTCACCAGATTGCTGGACCTATTAAGGAAAAGAGTTCCTCACTCTGGAGAGATCCTCTGAGGCCTGAACTAGATTCTCTGCCCCACCAACAAGAGATCCCCCAGTGGCCACCGCTCTGCTCTGGAGAAGCCGCTCTCCACCCCAAAATGAGAAAACCCAGAACAAAGAAGAGGATGAGGAAATCCTTGGAAGATGAGGATGAGTCGGAGGGAGAGGTCACCCAGCAGTCTGGAAGCGTTCAGTAAAAGCAATGCAGCATCCTCACGGAAAGCCCTTCCTCCAGAAGCCTCCAGTCCTAAAAAGCCCCTTGGAGGAGCCTTTGCCTGTTGATAGAAGGACAGCCACTCTGGGCCTCCTGGGAAGGGAGAGCCAGATTTAGGGGCTGCCACTGAGAAGTCCCTGCGTCTAATGAAAGAGAAAGCTGGATAGTTTGTTGCTGGATTGCTATGCGTAGAGTTAAATTTTGCTTAGCCCAAAGCACTCCCTGCTCTGATTAATGGACAACTAATTCTACAAACAGAGTCAAATGATCAGACCCCCCTCACCTCTTGCCAACAATAAGAAAACAGGAATAAACTGAGCCCCGTTGGTCTTTCTGTTCTTCGTCTGAGAAGGGAGACCTGCTGTAAGTCTGTCCCTCTGTGCAGTTGCCCACCTGAGCATCGCAGGCTTATGGCAGCGGAGGCGAAGTGGAGCTGGCAGATTTATGAGCCCCTTTTCCCCATGAGCTTCTGCCACCATCCCTTCTTCTTTGCCCAGAACAAAAGCAAGGTGATTAAAAGTTAATATCAGATCATGGCTGGAAGCAGTAAGCCGGCTGTAATAACTTGGATGTGGGGATATTAAGGGCGGTGCAATTATAATTCGGCAGTAATCGAGGGAGAATGAGTGCCTGGCCAGGTTTGTGCTAATGTTGTGTTTTACATCTCACCCACCCTTTGGGATCCCTGGGCACCAGCCGCCTCTTTGGCAGCCCACTGGGGCCTTTTAAGCAAAGGTGGGCAGGGGACCCCCTCCCAAAGTAAGGGAAGAGGAAGACTCCTCACATTTGGGACAGACTCAGGCACAGTGATGCCAAGGTGGACAGAAGCCAACCGTGGGATGCACACACACATGCCTCGTTCTCTGGCACAACAGTGGTGGTGGTGATGATGCCCCAGGTGTATCTCATGGTCCTGCCCCCTCAAAGAAGTCCGAAGTGGCCCCCTGGCTGGCTCCATTTAGGGGGATACAGCCCATGTTGAGTCCCAGGGATGGAAAAGTGGCCCCCACATTCCCTTGCTGACCCACCGGTGGGCATTTCCTGCCCTTGCCCCCAGTAGTGGTCCATGCTATCCATCTCTGGGAGCTCCATGACCCTGGAAACCAGTATGCCAATGGGAGTTCCTGGAGAGCCAAGGAAGTCCCAATGAGCTGGCCAGGGCGCTGTCCCTTTAAGGCTCTCCAGCTGGTGGGAAGGGGTGGGGCCTGTCCAGGGGGAGGAGTTCTGGGCCAGCCCTATAAAGGGAGGCCTCAGTGCAGGTCCAGCCAGTGGCTGTGGAGGAGTGCATGACTCATGGAAACCCCTGGACAGAAATACGTGGAAGGTGGCTGCTATGCCCCATCTGTCATAGGTCTCCCACTGCGATAGGTCAAGATCTGTATTATTAGGGTGGCAAGGTGGCCTTCCTTCTCCGCCAAGCCCTGGCTGTGGTTATTGCCAGGTCTTGGAGGGCAGGGGTGCCTCGCCTTCTTGGTTTCCCATCAGTCATCCACAGAGGCCTCCTCCTTTGCCCTCGCAGCTCTTGCCCCAGAACTCGATTCCAGAGCTGGCCTTAATGCAATCCCCTAAAGGTTACTCTTGAACCGCATCAGGAGAGGCTGACTCCAAGCTCCAGTCACTGCTTCAGATCTGTTTGGGTTGTTTTGATTCAGGGATTGTTTGATCTGCTGGAATCTCAAACGTCTTGCAGAACCCCAAAGGCATTTCGAGGTGATCCTGGCTGTTTTTCAGGAGCTGGAGATTATTAAACAGGATGCTGCTGCTGATAATGGAAACCCATTGAGTTCAGTGGTGTTTCCTCTGAAGCAAACTGCTGAACATATGGCCTCTTAAAACCGAGAGCCCTTTCTCCTCCAACTCCTGCCTCAGTTTTCCTGACTTTTGAGCAAATTCTGTTTCTTGCTGGATCTCTCCAAAGCAAAAGGCAGGATGGAGGCTCCAGACGCACGATGGGAAGTCTACGGGGCAAAACTGCTGCTGCCCAATGGAGGTGAAGGAGGCCTGGGAGGATGGAAGAAGATGGAGCTGGAGGGCAGGGAGGGAAAGGAGCCCAGGTGCCTGAAGGAAGGGTCCTCTCTCGAGGGCCCCTTTCAAGAAAGGTTTCATTAGCGGTGGTGCTTCCAGGGAGGCTTAGCTGGGAGTGTTACTCCACATTACAGAAGTACTGCTCCCGCCGCAGTGACAGACGCTCATTCCTGGGATGGAGATTTGTTTCCAAGTCATCCATTATTTACCTAACATGCTCAACTAATATTCACTGCATCTAAGCAGCCACATTTCTGTCAGGCGACGTTAATGAGAGCGCCCTTCCATGGCGGGGCTGGAAGGGGCATCTCCTGGGCAGAGGTTAAACCGTGGCAGAAATACCGGGTTGTCTGAAGGGACTGGAGAGGGAGGATCCCTCCTGTGTCTCCTTGGCCAAACATGGGCTCCTCTCGCCTCTGCAGCTTTTGGGCCTTTGAACGAGGAGGACATGGGTTCAATCCCTGCAAAAGGGCTCCAGCTCAACTCAGGCTTGCACCCTTCCTCCGTCGGTGGCTAAAATCAGGACCCAGATTGTTTGTTGGGGGCAATTAGCTTACACTTTGTAAACCGCTTGGAGAGTGCTTAGAAATGAAGCTGTGTTTGTTTGCTCTCATCCTCCTGCTCCCATCCTGCCAGTCTCCAAATGGGGACTCAAAAGGGGGGCTCACAAGGAGCGGAAAGCGACATGGGGGCCGTCTTCATCCTGCCCTCCTTGCCCCTTCTGTGTTCTCCTTGGAGCAAATGGGGCTGATGGACCTGGTGCAGGATCCAGGTTTGTTTGGGAGGTTAATGATGGGATTAAGGGGACCCGCCTGGTGCAGTGATTTGAACGCTGGACTCAGGAGACCAGGGTTTCAGTCCTTCTTTGGCCGTGGGAAGCCCACTAGCTGATAGCTTTTTGGGGGTTTTGGGGGCTATGTGGCCGTGTTCTAGAAAAGTTATTTCTGACATTTCTCCAGCATCTGTGGCTGGCATCTTCAGAGAGGCTGGCATGGAAGAGCGTGGGGTATCTGTACCCCGAGTGACCTTTGGTTGGAAGGAAGTGATTTGCTTGTCAATCTGTGTCTTGGTCTGTGTTGAATGGCAAGGCCTCCCTCCGGGTGTCTCTTTAATTGAATTGGGGATCCATTGTCTGCTGGGAAACTCCTGGCCCTGGATGGTCTTCATTTGCAAAACAACAACAACAACAACTCTTCTTTGACTCCCCTCTAGGCGATTTTGGGGAAGCCACGCTCTCTCAGCCTCAGAGGTTGGAAGTGGCAAACCAAATGGAAATGGGGTTCGAACAGCTGTCTCTTGCGGTCTCCTCCAGTTCTACGATTCTGCGAAAGGTGTCTCTGTGCGTCCATTTATTACAATTGCTAAGAAGCAACCTTCTCCACGCAGCTCCCCCTCCCTGAAGAGGACCCTACATTTTGGAAATCTCACCCTAAATAAAACATTACTGAAGAACGTTCCCGTAATGTCCTCAGGTTTCCTTAATGATTGTCCTGAGTTACAGGAGACCCGTGTTGTTGACAAGTCTATGAAAAGAAAACAGTAGCTTTTAAAAGTCCCCTGCCTGAATAACACTCTTCCATTTGTATTGATGTTTTCCATGGCTGTTCTTGGGTTTCTGGCTTACTATTAATGCTGTTTGACCATAATTGTTTTTTAATGCATGGCTGAGGTATATGGTTTGGTTCTTTGAATGATGCTTTATTATGCCAAGCCTCCTTGAATGCCTCTTGAAATAAGGCCGGGTGCACACTCTCCCAACAAACAAGGAAAGAGAGGCATAAATAACCAGATAATTTCAGGGTCAATAGCTGGAAAAACAACATAAACAGCCTTGCTAGCCTTGCTGAAGGGAAAGGCCCTGGGCTTGGTCCTGGGGAAGGGGCTGCCTCTCTGAAGACGAGGAGCGAGTGGGAATCATGCGGCTGAACTGCAGCTCCCAGCACGCCCCCAAATGCCGCCTCTTGGGCTGATGGGAGTCCATGGCCTCCAGCCCTCGAGGGCCATCCAGTCCCATGTCTGCCAGCCAGGAAGGGGTCCCCATCGAAAGCATTCCCAAGAGATGCCCATCCAACCTCTGTGTAAAGGCCTCCAAGGAGGGCAAGCTCCTTCCATCTTCTACCTGCCCTCCCTTCAGATATTTAAAGATGGATCTGCCAGTCTTCTCTTTCCAGGCCACGCATTCGTTCCTCATCAGGTTTGCTTTCCAGGGCTTTGGCCATCTTGGTTGCCTTCTCTGGATGCCTTCAGGCTTATTGGTCCAATGGGGTCTGGAGGGTGGCAGGATTCCCAAAATATTGTAGGGGGATGGAGGAATGGCCCCCCAACCCTGGCTCTTCCACAGAGGCCCCATTTCCAGCCGAGGGTCCTAGCGCCGGGGCAGCTTCCTCCGTGGGGCTGGGAATGGGGTCAAGAGGAAGGAAGGGGAGGAGAAGGCAGGGGGATTTATGTCCCATCATCCCTCCAAGGCTCCACCAGAGAGACTGGGGATGTGTGACACATTTACCGAGAGACAATAAATTCTCTTTTTGCAGATTTATAAGAAGAGCTTGAAGGACATAAAACTGGATCATAAAAAAATGGTTTCTTTTTTGGGGGGTAAAAACCCTTAAACTTTTATGCCACACTATTACAGAAAGCAAACTCCTCCCCACCGTTTAACTAACCCTGGATTAAATCATTTACCACTTTGCCCACTCTCTGCGGATCAGGGCAGAGTTACCTTTACCCTTCAGGAGCTGAATTGGGGCAAAGGGAGAGGTTTGCCCCCTCCACTCGCCCCACACAGACCCCTGGGGGCAGGAGAAGGCATTGGACCCCCCCCCCGGCTGGAGCCTGTGGGTCAGCCCCCCTCAGGTAGACTAGACCCAACGGATCCAGAGCTGGCACACTGGCACGTCCCCCTGATTCCATGGATCCCATGGGTCTTCCCTAGTTGGGCCCTTGCGTTTGGGGAAAGAGGGCTGTTACTGTGCCCCCTTGAAAGAGGCAGAGGCCAGGCCGCCCTACCAGCTCCCCCCCCCCCCCCCCCCCGGGGAAAAAAACAGCAAGAGTACAAGCGGCAGCATGCTAGTTGCACAAGATCCATGTGCTTGGCTGCTCCTGGCTTTGTCCTTTCCTGCCCCTTTGACTTTGTGATGGCTCTTAAATTCCTCTGCTTTGGATACTTTTACCGATCCTCTCCCTGCACTTCTTGCCTTTCTGGTTGTTAGACTCTAGGAGAGAGCCACCATGCCTCCACTACCATTCATGCCCCAGGGAAGAGGCACACCAATTGCTCCTATGGAATGTCCTGCTTCAAGTTACACCTCTGTCACCTTTTCTGGGAAGGTAAGCCAATTTCCAGGGACTAAATAACCCCAAGGCACTAGGTCAGTGATGGTGAACCTTTTAGAGGCCGAGTGCCCAAACTGCAACCCAAAACCCACTTATTTATTGCAAAGTGCCATGTCCCTCTGGCTTTCTAGTAACCAACTCTGGCAAACTCTATGCAGGGGTGACAGCACATGTGCCCACAGAGAGGGCTCTGAGTGCCACCTCTGGCACGAGTGCCATAGGTTCGCCATCACTGCACTAGGTCCCGTCTGGTCTTGGAAGCTAAACAGGGACAGCCCTGGTTAGGATATGAATGGGAGACCACCAAGGATTACCAAGTGCTGTAGGCTCTATTCCAGAGGAAGGCACTGGCCAAACCACCTCTGAGGATTCCTAGCCTGTGAAAACCTTGTGAAATTCATGGGGTCTTCTTAAGCCAACAAGCCGCTTGAAGGCATCCGTACACACTTCCTTCATGGAAGACAAATGCAAGGAGTGTGTCCTTATCTGGCTTTGGCCTGGAGGTCTGCCATGCTAGGTCTGCAGCAAGCACTGGTTGGTTGCTCCATTGGAGGAGAAGGTGCAGCAGCTGGAGGTCCCTGTGTCTACACTTTTTGGAAAGAGTGGGGCAGACCCTTGCTTCGTAATATCCCCCACTTTCCTCTCCTGTCTGCATCCAGAGCCCATCTGGGTCCCTGCGCCCCTTTTGCTGCCGCCACGTGAGGAACCCACCCCAGACATCCAGCAAAGTAGCTCCAGGCTCATGGATGGAAGTTTCCCCCACAATAAATGTGTTAGTCCTTAAGGGGCCAGAGGACTCTCCATTCTTTCTGGAAAAATGATAGCGGCAGCATCTATTGTTACGCAAGTGCTCCAAATGATTAAATATTAAACAAAATGCAGGACTGCAGTTGTTAAATACAATCCATCTCTGTTCCAGCCCTAAATGGACGCAGCGCTTCTCCTCCGATGGACGACTCCTCTCTGACCAAACACTGACCCTGCTAATGCTAATAATGGAAGAGAGGGGCAGCAAAAGGGATTAAGCATTTCTCAGCCCTTGAAAAGGTTTCCCCCTGTTTTTGCAATGCAAGTATCTCTGTCTGTCTGGCATGTTTGTGAGTTCTCATGCGCATGCACACACTTTCCATTGATAGGAGGCCCAATAGAAAACTGGTAAAGCTTGAAAGGCCTCGTGCACAGATCAGCACATAAATATATCGACGGCAGCTCTCCAGAGAAGAGGGGCTATAAATCCCAGCCGCTTGATGTGGATCATAAGGTCTTGGGTGACGCCGTCAGAGCCACTAAAAGCCTTGCTCTGGCATCACATTTCTTTCCCCTCTTTGAGGAAAGGCTGCGAGGGGAGATGTGGGGCCAGGGGAAGGATGGAGGCCTTTGGGATCTCGGGAGCCACTTGCTTGATGCCCATGATGCCCACAGCAGAATGGGAGTGGGAAGGGAGCTCAGATGTGGGGAGGGGTCTTGGGGGGCAGGTTTGGGCCTCTCCTAAACAGGTCCAGCGCTTGGAGAGCCCTACGGAGCATGCAAGAACCTGGGCTGGATTCTCTGCCCCACTGACACGGGAGACAGGCTGGAGGGTGCGCTCCTTCTCTCCCAGCCCCACACCGACATTGGGGCCTCCAGCCACCCAGCCCCACTCCTTGCGCTTGGCTTCCTTTCACCCCGAGGAGGAGGAGGAGGAGGAAGAGGAGGAGGAGGAGGAGGAGGAGGGCTTCTTTTCTTTAATTCTATATTTTTTTTAACAGCATGATGTGCTCCTGGATTCTTCTCTTTTTGTTTTTGCAGCCAAATCAGGTGGGAGTGGGAGTGGGCAGGGAATGCCTCTGATCTTTTCTCCCTCCAGATCAGAGAGATTCTCATCTCAGCATCGCAAGGCAACCGGAATCCTTGGCCTGTTTGGCAGCTGGCAGAGGAGGCGGCTGCCAATGCAGGTGGCTCCTCTGGGGCTGCAGAAGAGGGGCTGAGCTGGATCCACACAGACTATGTGAGCAATGGGCACCTGGCATACAGGCGCATGAAGCCTTTGTGGAGAGGCAGAGGGGTCTTCAGAAGCCCCTGGGAGACACTGCTGCTACCCTGGCAGTGCCCCTTTTGGGCCTCTAGTAAAGAAGGCAGCTGGTCAGTTCAGATTATTCTCCAGATGGGTGAGGGTCAGGGGACGGCAGGGACTCTCATGTTAATGGGGGCGATGGGGATGGTGACTCCACAGCAAGCATCATAACATGCTTCCAGGGAGCTGTCCAGCATGCTGCTTCTCTCCGTGGCAGATGGGGTCCCATGCCCATTTCGGAGGTCAGCATCAAGAGCAGCTGCTCCGTTCTTGGTGTGTGTGTGTGTGTGTGTGTGTGTGTGTCAGTGCTTGTCTGGTGGAGAGATAATTCCTGGAAGTGGGCTGGTGTTTGTGTGAGTGTGCCTTCAAGTCACCTCTTGCCTTACGGTGACCCCATGAATTTCACAGGGTTCTCTTAGGCAAGCTGTACTCAAAGGAGGTTTTGCCAGTTCCTTCCTCTGAAAGGTATAGCTTCCAGCTCATAGTAATCATTACTGGCCTCCATCCAAGCACTAACCAAGGCTGACCTTGCTTAGCTTCCATGAGCAGACAGGATTGGGTGCCTTGTATGTGTCTGCAAGTTGCCTGATGGCTTCCTCAGAGGTGGTTTTGACAGTACCTGACCTTTTTGATGGTCTCCCATCCAAGTATTAACCAGGGCTGACCCTGCTTAGCTTCCATAGTTGGGATCTGGTGATGCCTTGAGGGTATTTTAGCCCTTTCCAAAAAGTTCCTAATGGTGCCTAAATAAAAAGGAAGGAAGGAAGGTAAGTCCTTCCCGGAGGCACTGTGAGCGTAATGTCTGCAGAGGGCCTTGCCCTGGATTGGGAGGCATCTCTCCTGACTAACATTTTGCTCCCATGGAGCTATTTTGCAAATCTTTGCTGCTTCCTGGCTATGTTTTGTTGTCCAGGTTGGCAAATTGGTCACAAGCAATCTAGGCCTTTCTCCTAGAACTCCAGTTTGGACCTCATCCCAGATTGGCCAGAATTGCCCTGGATCAGGTTAGGGTTTGACCCATGGACTGGGAAGATAGAGAATCTGCACCCAAGCGGTTCCCCTCCTGGCAGATGTGACCCTGCCTCCTCTCTTTGCCGTGGGGAGTGTTGCCCACAATTTGGGGGGCCTGTTTCCCATGGGGCAGCCTTCTTTCCAGAAAAGAGCCCAAGACCCTCTTCTGTCTTTCCTCCAGGTCTGGCCCCTAGCAGCCCAGCCACCCTTTTTGGCTCCTCTGGCTGCCCCTGTGATGATGGGGGGGGGGGGGGCTCTGTGATGAAGGAAAGCAAGGCGAAGAAGAAGAAGCCCTTTCCAGCGGCTGGTTGGCGGCGGTGGTCGATGCCTTCCATTCTCCCTCTGATAGATTTCTGAAGGGTTGGCAACCCAATCAATGGGAGGTGACATAAATCATGCTAATTAAGCTGTCTCTGAAAGACATTCCTCAGCCCTCTGGGCAGCCTGTGCCAGGCAAGCGTGCCCTTGCGCTTCCGACCCATGGTTCGGCAACAGAGGCACACCCCCAAGACCCTCCCCAGTCTCACGCTGAGGAGCATTGATTTCACAGCCGCAGCCCTGGGAGATGCTGGAGCTGAGAAAAGACACAAGACACAACACACACAGAAGCAGGCAGGGCCCCTGACCGCTGCGTAGACCATTTGCCACAGAGATGGAAGCTTCTGCAGAAGGGAACAGGGGAGCTGGGCATTGGGCTGCCCATTGGGCTGGAGTGAGTAAGTGCCCAGTGCCAGGCTCTCTCTGGGGATGGCATGGGCAGAGTTGGGGTGAAGGCTTTGACCTACATAGTCTGAGAGAAGAGGCTGGGCTCTGCATTCTCCTTTATGTTTTGCTTTTTACAAATACATATTCATTTCTGAAATCAGCTGGAGGCAGTGAGAAGAAATCCAAGATCAATGTATTCCCAACAGGCCAGTCTGTTAGTATAAATGCATATAAATCAAGCTAATTAAAGAGGAAGGTGTGTTTAATTTCTCTCTCTCTCTCTCTCTTCTCTGCAAGGCAGACAGACAGACAGACAGACAGACAGAGCAAACAGCCGTCTCCTTGTCTCTTTATTTTTAATATCTTTGTCCCCCGACAACGTGAAAGGAGGAGGCGCATCCGAGATAAAATGGAATTGGTATGCTTTGCAAAGACCTAAGACACCGGGGACTTATTTTAATCCAGTCCATTAATCAATTTCTCTGTTGAAATTGAATTAACGGTCTTTCATCAGCGCCAAGACCTGGGACTTGGAAACAGTAACCACATAGGCATGCAAATGGAGTAGTCCCTCTCTCTTTCTCTCCTTCTCTCTCTTTCTCCTTTTGTCCCCCTCCTCACATTTAAATGCCCCAAATGTGCCCAGCAGGGCGAGGAGGAGGGGTGCCATGATGGGGGTCCCAAGGGCCTCAGGGCCCTCTCTGTTCTCCTCCCATCCCAGGTGCTGCTTTGGTCACTGGAGGGCCACAGATGGGCAGCCCATGCAAGACGGGGATTCCTTTATTCCACAGTTGTTCCACTTTATAATGGCCAACTAGCTGGGCAAACAAAACCCTCTGACAGAGGCTGGGGACCGCAGGTGTCTCTGCCTTGGAAGAAAGCCCTGTCTTGGAGATCTTGGAGACTGGGGTCTGTAGTGCTGATTCCTTGTTTCTTCACGGACAAAATGGCCCATTGCTTCACCTTTTAGAAACGTTTGCATTCTGCTTGCTGACTCTCATCTACCCACAGGAGGCTTTCCTGGTGACCTAGGCATGCGCCACCCAAAGGAGGGGTCTCTGCTGCTCAGAAAGCCCTAGATCCAATGGGTCTTCCAATGGTAGGGTCACCATACGCTGGAAACGACTCGAATGCAAACAACAACAGCAGCAACAAATGAAGGAATTTGGGTGTTCTCCTGCCCTGGGCCTTAGGACTGGATGCGGAGGTGCTGGCTTGGCCCAGGCTCAGGCTGGAATACTGTGTCCAGTTCGGGGCCCCACAATTCAAATAGGACATTGAGAAACTGGAGCCATGTGTCCAAAGGAGGGTGACTAGAATGGGGAAGGGTCTGGAAACCATGAAGCCCTATGAGGAACACCTTAGGGAGCTGGGTATTTAGCCTGGAGAAGAGAAGGTTAAGAGGTGATATGAGAGCCCTGTTTAAAATATTTGAAGGGATGTCATATTGAGGAGGGAGCAAGCTTGTTTTCTGCTGCTCCAGAGAACAGGACCCAGAGATTCCAGCTCAACATTAGGAAGAACTTCCTGAGAGTAAGGGCTGTTCAACAGTGGAACACACTCCTTCCTCGGAGTGTCGTGGAGTCTCCCTCCTTAGAGGTCTTTAAACAGAGGCTGGATGGCCATCTGTCAGGGATGCTTTGATGGAGAGTTCCTGCACAGCAGACTGAGTTTGGACTGGATCAGGGCCCTTGCAGTCTCTTCCAACTCTATGATTCTATGATTCTAGGCTCAGGCCCAGGCTTAGTGGGTGCCCAGTGCTACTCCGGAAGGTGATGGGGTCTGCTTCTTTGAAGGCCGGTTTTAAACAGAGTCACAGGGAAGGCCTGGATGGTGCCTTCCTGCATGGCAGAAGAATGGGGTAGGATTGGATGGTCCTTGGTGGGGGGGGTGTCCCTTTCCTGGAACAGAAAGGCTCAGAGGATGTGGGTTCTCCTCCTTTGGCGGCTGTTTTTAAGCAGAGGCTGGTTGGCCATCTGTACCAGGGAGAGCTTGGATTGTGAGTTCCTGCACGGCAGAATGAGGTTGGACTGGGAGACCTTTGGGGTCTCTTTCAGCTCTGTGATTCTAACACAACCATGGAGTCATTGAAAGTGTGGTAACAATAGGCAACTTTACACGCACGCCTTTGGAGTAGATAAGCGCAGCTCCCATCACTGAGAAAGGAGCGACATCCCCACAGGCCTGAAAGAGACGCATGGCCAGGAGAGGCTTCAGGTCAAGGAGGGATGTGCGCAGCTTCACTGATCAATGGCGGTGAGTGCGCCAGGCTGCAAGCTGTGTTTGCAGCCTTCTCTTTTCTTTTGTTCAAAGGTTTCGGAGGGGTGTTTTCTTCCCCTCAGTTAAAAAAATGAATAACCCGATCTTTTATTCATCCTCAGACCCTTAGGTCTGGCGCTGTTCTTTCGTGGCCTCCCTGCTTCGCTCCGTGACATTTGTTTGTGTGTCTTATGCAGCATTTAGACAGTAAATCCAATTCTCATCTCCCTTAATTAGGAAAAAATGTTTATTTGAATCCCATTTTTCTGGGGCGGGAGGGCATGCGATCTGCCTCCCATTAATCTTCATCACCAGAGCCCTGTTATTCCCCTATTTATCATTCATGTTTTCCACTTTGCTTTTTCTCCTGTAGAATTTGGGTGGATTAATTTGGCCGCTTGCGCTCTTCCTCACGCAATCCATGGATCTGGGGAAAGTCTGTTTTTTAAAACTCCCAATCCGTTTTGCTTTAGTGCCATTTGCCTCCTGTGCCTTGCTGCAGTCGTGTTACAGTTCTTCATTAACGTGGCTGTTGTTCCCCAGCTTTTCTTCTAAGATCCCTTCCTTTATAATGTTACACTGATGAATTTTAATGTCTTGCTTAGTCTTCTAAGGCAAGCCCTTTAATCCAGCGTTGCACTCCTTTGCCCCGATGCCTGCTTTCCCTTTAGATTCCCAGTCCAACTGGGCTTTCGTCTGGGGCCCTTCGGTTCCTTGCTCAGCATTGCATTTCTCCTCATCTTCCTCATTACCATCTTCATCATCCCCCGGTCCGTCGTGCTCTTCTGGGTCTCAGGCAGGTGCTTCATCCTCTTGGGAAAGAAGCTGGCTATCTGGCACTCTGTTCCTCCTCATTCCTCCTCAGCTGCCTGCTTCGTCTTCTTCTCCTTCTTACAGAGGATCCTGCCTCTGTATGGCTGCACTTCTGTTGGAAATTGTGGGAGCAAGCATTGGTCATGTAGCAACACTGCATGTTGGTGTGCATTCTGCATCATGCATGGCCGCACATGCACATTGGGCTGTGCACTGGGTTACACACTGGGTGACCTGGTCCAGTTCAGAGGGCCATCATAAGTTGAAGTCAACAAGAAGAAGCAACGAGGGCCATGTGCATTTCTTGTCCGGGATCCTGCTGCCCAATTGCTGAACAGTGAATCATCAACAGACAGGTGAATGAAGCAGATGCCATGGGTCCATTCTAGTCGGCAGTAACAATGGGATTCTGGCCCTAGATTTCTGTATCACTTCATCTTATGCCTTGCCCAGGTGCTGTGTGCCCCTTCCTTCCCTTTAAAGAGCCCCAAAGGCAACCCTACAAGCCCTGCTTTGCTGAAACACGTTGGGCTCTTCTTCTGTGGAGTAAAACCTGTTGAGAGGACTCTGGTACTCGACTTCTCCCATCCGTTGTGCCGGGCATTTCCAGGTCCTTCTGCTTCCCTCCATTCCTAAATGCAGCCGTGAAAGCACTGCGCGTTTTGTGTTGGGGGCCCAGGAGGAGAAGTGGGGGCCCTTCAGACCATGGTTCTCCCTCCCACAGACCAGAGGGGTCTCCCCAAAGAAGGGGGCCCCAGGGATCCTGGGGGGACGGGATGAAGAGCGAGGGGAGGCCTCCTCCTCCTCCTCCTTTGGCCCCTCTGTCCCCAGCCGGCCCTCAGCAGCCGGAGCCAGCAAATTAATTAAGCAGGGGATTAGCTCTTCCTAATAAAGTACTTTGAAGCTGGAAAGCACAATAGCAGGGATAATTATGTAAATAATAACAGCAATGAGAAACTCTTTGATGTGTCCAGGAAAGGAAAACAGCAAAAACTTTCTAAAGGAAAACCCAAGAGCAGAGGCAGCAGCGCAAATGGGGGTCGGTGGTGGCAATGGGGCACCCAAGAGACTTTGCTCCTGAATCGTAGCCGAAGATGCCTTCTGCCCAAAGAAATCGGGGCTCATCGTACGCAGGGCTAGCCAAGTGACTTTGGCACCCCTGCGAGGGCTTCCCTCCCTCCTGGCAATACCAATAGCAACAATAAAATAACAACATGCCCTTTCTGGACCCCCAAAGCATTTGCCTGAGGCAGCCTCTGGAAGGAAAGGCCCCCATTGCTGTGCAGGGCTTTATGAGTATAAGGGAACTCTCTTCAAGGCCGAATTGCCTCTCTGGGTGTGAGGGCAAGAGAGCGGCGCATGGTTTATGGCAGTCCCGAATATGCAACCCCTGAACCTCCTCGGCCCATTTGGCTTCCTCCCCAAGGCCTTCCAAAGTCTTTGGGAATCTCTGGGGTCTCTCACTAGTTCCCAAATGGCCCAGGGGCCACAACTGTTTCCAAAATGCCTCCCATGCTCCACTGCCCCTCCAATGGGAGATGCCAGGTATCAAACCCAGCAGCCCCCCCCACCCCCCCCCCCCCCCACCGTGTGATAGTTAATGCTGAATATTTTGGGGAACAGCTTTTGGTCTCAGGTCTGGGAAGCGGGTGGCAACATCTGCAAGAAATGCTATTACCATTCCTGGAGTTATTAATATTAAAGGCAACATTCATGACAAGAAGCATCAGGCTCAATATTCTGAGGCATCTCCAAAACATTCCTAATGGCCAATGACAAGGAGATGATTTTGGGCTGGAGCAGAATGGTTTCTTGCCTTGCGTGACGGAGATGGGGCCAGCGCCTTCTCTCTGGGCTGGAGAAGGGGCAATCCTGCTTGCCGTTTCCCCTCTCTCTGCCTTCTCCCTTCCCTTCCCATCCCACTCCTCTTCCCCATCAACCAGGGGCCAAATCACAGGACCACATCTTCTGAGGGACAGAAGTGAGATGGCTGCTTCTCAGGGATGCTTCGGCTGGGGATTTCCTCCTCTGTTGGCCGAAGGGCCTGGAGTAGATAGACAGCTCCTCTTGACCCCACAGCCCTGTGATTCTCTGCTGCTGACCATCTGCAGGACAGCCTTTCCCAAAATGTTCTTAAAGTGCTGCTGCCAAGTGCCAAATGGATCCCCTTTGTTTTGCAAATGCTGTTCTGCAAGGCGCCATGTCCTCCCATGGCTTCGTCATAAGTGCGAGCAAGCGCTCCTTCTTTCCTCTGGGCCCAGAGAGAGCCAAGGAGGCTTCCTTTTGGCCAGAGTCCCTGCAAAGAGCCAGAAGAGCGAGAACCCTGGGGGGGGGGGGGGCTCTGGATGGAGGCCCACAATGTGGCTTCCAGACGCCACAGCTGGGACGCGAGAGACGCAGATCCGGGCTGGAAAGCTCTTCGCTGGCACTCCCTTTCGGCACTTGGCTGGCCTGCATTCTGGATTGGCTGGTGACCAAAGCCTTCCTTTTCTTCCAAGATGGGACAAGGTTTTGCATGCCAGGGTCCCTCCCCACCTGCCCTCCAGGGAAAGGAAGAGGAGTGATGACCGAGGAGCAGGCAGGGCAAGGCGGACTCGAGGTCCCATCCTCCACCCCTCAGACTTCAGAAGCTAAAGGCAGGTGCAGGAGAGGCACCCGGCAATTACTGTACAGTACAAGGCTCCCTGCGGCTGTCCCATGGAGTATTCACCTCCATGGTTTACTTTCTCCAGTAAGAGAGAGAGGGAAGGGGAGGATGGAAGTGGTGGAAAACCAAGGAAGGGCGATGAGTGGAGAATGTCATTCTGATTCAGGCCACGCTCCAAGTAGGCATCCTGTAGCTAGACCTACTCAGAGTTATATGGCAATGGCCCACCCCAACAGTGAATTGTGACCCAAAGCTCCACCCAAGGCACATGGACATCAGTATGCACAATGCAACCCACGCTATGCCAAGCCATGGGCAATGGCAACGCAAGAGCAGCTCCCCTTCCACCACCTTAAACCGAATCCCAGCTATGATCCTGCACCAAGGATGCATTTCCATGTTCATCCATGCACAATGCCCATGCAAGCACACACATGCAACTCTGCTTCTGCAGCCTTGAAATAAATGTAGATGTTCCACACTGGATAAAAGCACCCAAGGGCTTCTGCAGGGGAAGTTACGCAGGTGCAAGGTGCCAAAAGGATTCTGGACAGTGTACTAAACAAAGATGCATTCAATAATAATAGAATTGTTCTGCCTCCCCTTTGCTTGCTCTGCTGTCAATGCAACTGTTTCAGTGCACCTCTCAACAACTCAGACAATCCAGTCTGAGGGAATAATGCGCTCAAACCCTTTGTTTCTCCCTCTGAGCATTCGTTCACAGCCCCAAATCCCCCCTTGACCCCATAGGAGCCATCTGAGGGCAGGGCCAGCCTCTGTATCCCTCGACACAGACCCCTGAGTCCTCCTCTGAAGCCAAGGGGATCGCACACTCCTTTTCCCTCTAGGATCATTTTGGCTAGAAAGGACAAATATGACCTCCAGTGCCAAGTACTTGCTGCCAGGATTCCCAAGAGCTCTGACTCCCTTTGACACATTGTGCTTCTCCAGCATGTTTATGGACATAATTATGGTGTGCTATTGATTTCCTGACAGCCGGCCTGATGTAGTTCTGTTACAGAGTCAAGCTAATTTCATACTTGGAGGTTTTAATGGTCCTGGGCTGCCTGAATTGGCTGCCTCTCACCCCAGAGCCATGTTGCCCCAGAGGTGGCACCTCAGGTAACATCTGCCTTTGCATCACAGCTGGAATTTGGAAACAGACATGTAATTGCCTGGCTTTTAATGCCATTCTCCTGATCGCTCCCTCCGTGGTGGAAAGTGATGGGTTCTCACCTGCATCAACCTTCCCCCAAGAGCCCCTGAAACACCAACTTGAGCAAACATTGCAAACAAGATGCAGGCCCATTATGACCCCAATGCCATCACTTTTCTTCTCCTACATGATTTCAACATCTTTGTATGATGAAGAAACCAGCAAGCTTCAAAAGCTAGTGTGATGCATTGTTCCCTTTAATAATGCTATCTTCCAGATTTTGTACAATTTTGCTGCATGGTCAGCGTGGCTACACTTGAATATATTGTTTGGGGCAAGATGTGCAGACGCAGCTGGGTTGTGGTGAATCATTGGCTGGCATCCATCTCTGTCCTCTTTAATCCTGTTTGGAAAGTCAGGGTTGTAGGCTGTAGAATGGTCCAGAAGAGCTGATAGCGAGAGAGAGATGTGGCCTTTGGGACTTTGCGTGGAAGGATGTGGTTGCACATGGCGGGTGCTGGAAGGACCATTGCACCCGTTTTCTGCATCCATTGGCATCATGTGAATCTCTGCTTTGTGCACCCTCTTCTCCAAGATGGCCTCATGCTACTCACCCAATAAGCCAGAAAGCTCTTCTAGCTCTGGAGGCAGCAATAATACATGGCATCTTGAAACAGGGTGGCTGAAGTCTTTTTGGAGGGGAGGGAAGGCAACGCACCAGATTCCCCAGCAGTCTGGCAGAAGCCATCAGCCATGATCCAGTTCACTCCCATTTGCCCACCTTTCCTCTCCCCTGAACTCCCACCCAGCCAGCATCTTCTGACACTGATCTCTTGCAATGACACAGTTGTGCAAATGGCTGTGGCTGTGTGCATGTAAGCCAAGGGGGCCTGTGGATCTTCCACTGCACACAGAGGTCAGGCCAAGCAAAGGGCTGGGAGGGGGTCCTTTGGGTCCAGTCTCTTTCTGCAGCTCTGGCTGTCATTGGAGTATCTATTTCCTATGCTTCCTGTGTCAGCAATGAGACCTCAAGGCGGTGCATAATATTTGGTTGCAAGGGCTGAGGAATGGAGCATTCTTCTTGTGAAGCATTTCTGTTTCAGAAATGTGTTCCAGTTGTCTAGCACCCTAAAATCTGGGGAGAAATCCGGGTGAGAAGGATTGCAGCAGCGTCTCCAGGGGAACGTGGAGGGTTTTGGCCTTGCAGTGCTTGCTCTGAAATCCTCGTGGCCCTTCAGAAACTGGAGGCACTTTGGGTGGGTTCAGCTGTACATTCCCTTTGGGTGGCAAAGCCCTTGCTATTATCCTCCACAGTCTGCCGTAGTCTGACAAAATGTGCAGTCATGTGCATTTATGCGCAGTCATCAGCTGTGGCCAGAATAAAATTGCACATTTTGTGCTCACTTTACATAGTTTTAAACTAAAGAATACAAATGTGATGTGATTAGGATTCAAATCCACAGGACAAAGACTTGCAGAGAGTAAAGAGATGCATTCTTCTTAATGATGATAATGGCAATGATGGTTCTGCCTGGGTTTCACAGTCTTGTGAGTGTGTTTCTGATGGGCATTTGGGCCTTGACTGTTCAGAAGCCTATCCAAGGATCTAGGACTCAGGGAGGTTGCACTGGAGCATAATAGTGTCCCCTTTTGCAAATGTGCTTTTGTGAGCTTGTTATTATGGCCATTTCATGCCGATGTTGTGTGTCCATCCCTTTGGAGTTTCTCCCAGCGCACCTTTTCCCATTGGGACCACCACTGGCTTCTTTCCCCAGAGGCTCCTGACTGAGCCTCCGCTCACAGGTCCCAACATTTCCATAATCTTCCGCCTGTCTTTGTCTTTCGTTCCGCTTTCCCAGGGGATTGTCTGAGCTTTCCCTTTCCCAGACACAGCTATGTCTGGCATATTCCAACTGTTTATCACTTTGTATCTCAAGCTAAACCTCCTCCTTCCTCTTAACTATTGCATTCCACAATTAAGGCATTCTGCTTTATGCTCTTGCGTCAGCGTGACCAGTTTCTATGAAGTCTGCAACCGGGAATTGCTGCAGGAGTGGGCCGAGGGCTGGATGGAGGACCCACCGCCACAAAGAGGGGCTTTGGGCTGGCCTTCAGAGGTCAAGGGGCTGCTTTGCTGCCAAAGGTCTTTTCATAAAAGGGTCTGCTGCTGTGCTTTTGCTTTTATGTAGAAAATGCTCTTTTACATGGTTTTACTCTCCCCCAAAAGATAGCACTGCAAGAGAGAAAGGAGTTCATGACATGAAAGACCTCCTAAGATTAAAGAATTCTGGAATTAAGCAATTCTGAGCCCATGGGTTGTGTTTGTGTTTGTGTGTGTGTCTGTCTTTGGAGGGGGGGACCATGGTGCAAAGGAGAGCCATCCCTCCTTCGTTCCCCAAGGCCTTCTTTGTTTTGGAAGGCTAATTTAAGGCGGCGGGTGGCAGAGAGTCGTTTTGCTAACCACGGAGTTAACAGCTGACATAAGGATAACTCAACAGACCAGAAAATTCCCCATCTAACTTTAATGTAAATGCCTCAGACTTCTGGGCTCACTGGCAATTAACCAAGTGCATTTAAGCCCTTTCTATGATAGTTCAGAGATCTCCCTGTGTCTCTTCAAAGGTGACAAAACTAGACTGGTTTTGGGCCAGCTGGCATTTCAATAGTTCGGCTTCCTATCAGTGGGGAAAAGAGGGATGACCATCTTCCAAATATCCGAAGGGCTCCCATCGCACGGTCGACAGAGTGGTCTTTTTTCCGCTGGCCCAGAGGACAAGAGGACCTGCACCAATGGTTCACAGTTACAGAGGTTCCTGGGCTCTGATGGGGTTTGGTGCCAGGACAACCCACCCCTCATGATCCAAAA
>NC_056527.1:120125631-120131874 GCF_019175285.1 Sceloporus undulatus
ATAACGTGAATTCGAACCGCCCAGTGCAGAAGAGCCCCAGTTCCAGACTCATCTGATAATGGCCTGTCTTGGCACAAAACCTGGGGTCCGCTTTCTAAGCCCCACAGCCTCTCCTTGGGAATGAGCAGAGTTTGAATCAAGCCAGAAGGTGTTGTTTTAGGCCCTGTCCCTGCCCTGTTAGAGAGCCAGCATGGCATCGTGGTTTGAGTGTTGGACTATGACTGTGGAGGTCAGGGTTCAAATCCTGGCTTGGCCAAGGAAGATGGGTAAGCGTGGGCAAATTGCACTCTCTCAGCCTCCAAGGATGGCAATAATGAACCCTCTTTGAAGAGACTTGCCAAGAAAACCCCATGGTACTTCATCTTAGGGTCGCCAGAAGTTGGAAATGGCTTGAAGGCACCCAACAACAACAGCAACAACAACAGCCCTGCCCTGCTGCTGCTCCCTGTTTCCAGTTCCAGAATTGTGAGATCCTTTGACAGAAGGAAGGAGGGAAACGAAGGGTTCTGGGGAGTTGGGCATCCTTTTCTCCTTTTGTGCTCCTAATATTGTCTCTGCCCAGGGCCCTCTTTTGCGGTCAGCGTGTCCAGCAAGGCCCATAAGTGTGTCCTGCCAGCCCCCCTCCGTCCAGTCCGTCTTCCTGTCAAGGAAAACCAGAGAGAGATGCAGAGTCAGCAGCAAAGGGGCATTTCTTGGTTGCACAAAGCCAGAGCATTTCCCTCTAGAAGCACAAATGCACACAATGCACACAACACAGAGGCAGCCTTTGTTTCCTTCTCCTTCCATTGAGCAGAAGCAGGGATTAGAAGGAGGCTGGGAAAGAGCCGCCTTCGGCATCTTGATCTCGCTGCCGCCGCTGCCTTTCTTCTGTCCAGGGCTGTAAAACCCTTTGTGATTAGGATCTTTTTTCATAAACTTTGATTGAATCTGATGTGACAAGGGCTGAAGAAAACTATCCAATTAAACATCCGCATAATCCCATTCTTAACTCCAGTGAGCGACAGCGAAGGGGAGATTGAAAACTAATCAAGAGCACAAATGTGAGCAGAGAAAACAGGCTTCCAGGAGGCGAGGAGCCGAGAGAGAAGGCCCTGCGTGGGTCCAGTGGGGCCTCTGCCACCAAGCCTCTTAAGGAAACCACCCCCCAGAAGGACCAGGACCAGGACCGGACGGCGTCTTGTTGTTGTTGTTGTTGCTGTTGTTGTGGGTCTCCAAGCCATTTCCCACTTAGAGCAACCCTAAAATGAAGCTGTCGTGGCAATGTCTTTTCAAGAGAGGCTTGCTGCCATGGGATTCCCTTGAGGCTGAGAGAGTGTGACTTGCGCAAGGGTTTTATGGCTGAGCAGAGATTCAGACCCCAGTCTCCCAGGCTGCATCTAGACGACAGAAATAATGCATTTTGGCACCGCTTTAACTTCCCTGACTCAATGCTATGGAATTCTAGGATTTGTAGTTTTCTGAGCTATTCAGCCTTCACTGTCAGGGAGCTCTGGCACCCCAACAAACTACAAATCCATGGATCCATGGTCGCCAAAGTGGTGTCAAACCGCCTTTTCCCAGCCCTGCCTTCGAGGCGTGTTTCCTGGGCTGCAAAGAGGCTTCTCTGTGTTAAATAATTGTTAGGGCTTTTTATTTCAATTAAGGGAGAGACTTGGAAATAAAAGAGCAACGGGTCTAATAAAGTTTCTGGATCGTTCCTCTCTGTGAAGCAGAATTAATCATTGTTTGGGTCTCTTTTATTCCCTCAGATCTTTAGGTATTTAAATTATCCAGACGACGCCAAAGGAACGGAGGGAGGCGGTGCGCTTGAGAGGAAGGAGGCTCTGCGCAAGTGGTCCTTGGCTCTTATCTCTCTCCTCCGAAGATAAGAGCAGAAGAAGAGGGCCAATGGGGCACAAACACGCTGCCGACGTAAGAGAAACTTTAAAAGTGTGTGTTCTTCCTAGAATCGCTTGCCTAATTGCTTGTAACTTTTGTACAAATAGTTTGTAGCTGCACCTTGCTTTTACTGGGTTTTCGCACCCGGATTCCTCTGGAGAGAGAAAGGTGGAATATAAAAGGCAAAATAAACATTTAAAAAACCCGAATGCACCGGGAATTTAGAAATGGGAGGCAGTTGTGCAAGAGGGTTTCCTACTTAGGGTGTGTATGTACATACACAAATAAACACACAAACACCCCCCCTCCTCTATACACCCGCTAGGAAGCAAACAGAGCTGTCCACCCAATGATGGACGCGGCTTCACTTTTCCCATTGCAATCTGCTTTCTAAAAAATAACCAAGCCATGGAGAGACACAAAATTGCAGATTATGTGCTTTATGTGTATTCAGCATTACTTGCAGAAAGATCTGTGCAGACATGGATGGATGGATCCCATCTCGCCATGTGAGAGAGATGTGGGCTTGCAGGGCTGGGCTCAAGACCGGCCGTTTAATGCCAATGTGGTGAATGTGGCTTTGAGAGCCCACTTGAACCCTTTACTGTGGAAAGCCCTTTCCCTTGGCATTAAAGGGCTGGTCTTGAGCCCAGTCCTGCAAGGCCACATCTCTCTCACATGACGTGACGGGATCCAGCCACAGAGCAGATGTTCCAAAACCCTGCGGTCACATTTGATCCCTGGAGGATCCATTTATGCAAGCAAGAGGACAGCAGCACCTCCCTTCCACGGCAGGGAAAGGTATTAAGAGCCATGGTCCATCAAAGACTTGAATGAGCCACTAATTCAACTGAATTGCAAGTCAGCAAGCTTCCAAACGGCAAGAAGGAGACCAGGTCTTCAGGTCGGCATAGTGTTGTTTTATTTTACTGGCGTTTCTTGTGTGGAGATCACTCTCTGCTCTGGTTTTGGAAGCTCCGCAGACGGAGAAGGGCTTCCCAAGAGCTGATATTAACCGGAGAAGATGAACGGTTTGAGCCGAACCTTGATGTAACGGGAAAGAAACTCCGTTTCCACGCAGATCCTCCAAACTCTCTGAGAGCCCTGGGCTCATGCGCTTTAGTGAGGCTTGTGCTGCTGAAGGGTTTGGAGAATACTTCCCATGCTGCAGCATTCAGTGTTCAGTTCACTTGGTCACTTAGGCCCCTGGGATCAGCCCCAAAGCCATAGGCTCTTGGAATCCTCCATTCACGCAGCCTTGGCTTGGTTGGGTCTTTTAAAGTATTCCTGTATGAACTTTTAAAAACATCGTCGCCACCTTTTCCCCAGTTCAGGATTCAAGGCAGCTTCCAACAATGAAAAACACACACAGAGTGAACAGTACACAAAATACCGAAGTTAAAAAGTTATTCAAGTATCAAACAAAACTGTTGTTGTCACAAGCCTTCAAGGCAACCCTGACTTATGGCAGCCGTTTCCTGGGGCTTCCTTCAGAGGAGGTTTGCTGCCATGTCCTTCCCCTGAAGAGGCCGAGAGAGTGTGACTTGGCCAAGGTTGCCAATGGGCTTCCATGGCTGACCCTGGTCCCCAGAGTTGCAACCCAGCACTCAGACCACTATGCCACGCTGCCTGGGAAGGCAGGAACAGCCCCCTTTTCCACAACAGCCTTGGCACACTTTGCAGAAGAAGGCAGGCAGCGTTGGAGAAGGAGCCTTACATCATCTCACGGAGGAGGAGGAGAGATAACAGGGAGGGAAACAAACAAGATGAGCCCAAAGTCCTCTTTCCAAGAAGGACGGAGATCTGTTGGGGCAGGTTCAGGGAAGGGCAGCTGGGACGCTGAGAGGGATGGAGAAGAAGGCCTGGGAGGAAGGGTTGCAGGAGCCAGCCATGTCCAGCCTGGCAGAGGGAATGCTGGGAGGGACATGGGGGGGGGGCTGTCTGTATGGCAAAACCCCTGTCCTCACCCTGAGGATGCTGCTGCCTGTTTGCTTCCCTCCTTTGGCCCTTTGCTGTCATCATGGAGGCTGTGTGGCTGCTGTGCAGGCCAAGAACTTGGCAAAGAAGCCTCCTTTGCAGACACCGGCCTCCCTCTCCCTCCGCACATCAGTCTTCATTTGCAGGGCTACAGGCTGACCCCTCCTTGGCCAACGGCCCCATGGACTCCCCCGAAGCAGGCCTTGACCCCAGCCTCAGCCCCCGGCTGCTGCTCTCTTTCTGGCCCTTGGAGCACAGTCTCTCCGCCTCTCTGTGTGTTTGTTGGTGTGTGAGAGGCTGGACAGACCCCTCCATCCCAATGACCTTCTCAGGGCTCCTCTCTTCTTCCCAGGCTCCCTTTGGCCATTGGCCATGAACTTTCCATCATTCATCCCTGGTTGGAAACAGGCTGCCTGCCATTATACATGGGTCATGAGGAACGGCTCTGGGAGATGGGCATGCTTAGCTTGGAGAAGAGAAGGCTGAGAGGTAAAATGACAGAGCCATCTGTAAATGCTGAAGGTAGGGATGCCATGTAGGAGAGAGCCATTTTGTTTTCTGTTGCTCCAGAGATAGAAACAGAACCAAATTCCAAGAGATTCCACCTGAACATTAGGAAGAACCGACTGACTGCAAGAGCTGTTGGACGGTGGAGCCGATTGCCTTGGAGGGTGGTGGGCTCTCCTTCTTCGAGGGTCTTTAAGCAGAGGTGGCTTTAGTTGGGTCTTCCCACATGGCAAGCGTTGGATCAGATGCACCTTGGGGTTGTTTCTAGGATGCTATGCGTCTAAGAAAAACAAAAAGAAACAAACAGTTCTGTTAAACGTACACAGCTAAAACAGTTTAAAGCACATTTCAAAGATGTATAATAATGCACCAGGTAAATGCATGGCACATCCCATGAAAGGTCCCTTATGCCATGGGAGTTAAGAACCAAAGCCCTGCCTCCTTAAGCAAGTCCTTGGGTTCTGGAAAAAGAGGAGGGGGTCTGCCAACTGGACCTTTCCCTCTCCCCCCCCCCCAAAAAAAAGCACATTTCCTGCTTGATGGGACCCAGGGGAGGCTCAGCCCAAAGGATTCTGGCTGGCAGGAAGGCTGGGGTCTCAGGTGGACAAATCTGGAGGAGGCTCCCGGTTTCATTGATGGGGTGAACGTCTGGGTCCTGGCCTGCCCTGGCCCTGGGCCCTCTGGCCTGAGATGGGCCCCTGTGTCCTTTGGGTGTTTGGTCTGCTCTGGATCCCAGCTTGGGCTTTGAAAGAGCTGCCCAGCACTCCCAGTCCATGGCTGCCACTGGGTCCATTGGTGCCACCTGGTGAACGAAGGAGTCCTTTGTGGAGCAAGTGAGAAGGGGCTGGCATGGACCCCTCTCCGCTTCCTCTGCTCCCTGGAGCAACATCGGAGGAGCTGCCCAGGAGAAGAAGGTTAGCCAAGCTGCCAGAGTAATTTTTCAAAAAGCTGAAAGGCAAAAGAGTGAAGAGTGTTTACTGTTTAGGGTTGGGAAACTAATGAGAAACAGACACTCTCTTTCTGTGCGATGCACTAACGGCCTTCGACACAAATGATGACCCTTTGCTTGGAACAAATTCATCCCCTGCCTAAACCCATTATTTCTATTGTCGGCTGCGCTGACGGCACCACTTTGCAAGTATCCTAATGTTGTTGCGGCTGCATTCGTTCCTCATTTTGGAGGCGGAGGGCAAGAGGAGGGATGGGAGAGAGGCTCTGGCGAAGGGGAAGAAGTGCGCAAAAAGGGCTGCACACTCTCCTTCTGTGCTTTTGCACAGCTCTGTGGCATCTCTGATCGGCGGCAGCAAAGACTCGCAATTAAACCACTTCATCTCTCAACGGCCTGTTAAGGCCAATGAGGTTTGTTCATTCTTTAAGATAAACATTTTAACATCATGAATTAAACTATCAGCAACAAATAAACATGGCTCCACATGAAGGCTCAAACCTATTTGCAGCAGTTGACAATCTTAACCTGGATACAGAAGAAAGTTTATTGCAAAACGAATCAATCAAAGAAAGACCTTCAACTTTCATGGAAGCAGACCTTGCCAGAAGTCCCAGAGAGCTGTCAGTGAAGCGGAAACGCTGCCGTCATTCTTACAGTTCATAAAAGTCATAAAAGTGGACCAAGCATCTTCAAAAGCACCTTTGTCTGGCGGCTGATTCCTTTCCATAACACTACTTTTTATCATCCCTCCCTCATTTGGACAAAATGGACTGGCTGCCAGATTCTGTGTGGAGAAGGCTGGGCAAGGAATTGGACCAGGTCTCCCCCGAACCCTGAAGCCTCCAGCCTGATTCACATCCATCCATCCATCCATCCATCCATCCATCCATCCATCCATCCATCCATCCATCCATCCATCCATCCATCCATCC
>NC_056527.1:120131884-120196683 GCF_019175285.1 Sceloporus undulatus
CTAAAAGCCTTCACTGACCTCTGGCATGGCCCTTTGCCAGGGGCCATCTCTTGCTGGACCTGGCATCTGGAAACAGGCAATAAGGCAGGCCAGGTTGGCCCCACATTGCTGGACCTTCCCCAGGTTTTACCCTGAACTTGAAAGGACCAAAATAGGTTCAGCTCCCTGGGGTCGTGGAGGTGCTTGGTGTCCCATCTTGTTACATCCACACACACCCGTTTCAGAAGAGTTCCCCATAGCCTCAGTTTCCAGGAGCACCCCAGAGCAGCCACCTGCAGACCCCCAAGAGAGAGGCCTGGGGTGGGTCACTGTGGCAAGAACCAGGCCAGATCTGGCTGATCGTGGCTTGTCCCTCGCTCAGCAGAACCAGTGGAGGCCTTTTGCTGCATGCTTTGCGCTCCTCCTCCCATGCTTTTGCCTCTTTGTGATGCTGAGAACCTGGGCCCCGGCTGGGCTCCCTGGGACTCTGGCTTTCATGCCGCTCTCCCGCAGGCAGTGGCTCAGAGAGCTGGTGCACATTGTACTTCCCTTTGAACCAGATGTGGAGCTGAGCATTGCCCCGGTGGGGGTCTCAGCTGATCAGAGTCTGGGGGAGCCCCACTCCTCCGCCGCTGGCACCAGCCCCCCTGCCACTCTCTCTCTCTGGGTGAGCATGCTTTCCCCTTCGCTGTTGCAGTGGCATCTGCCAGTGGCCTCACCCACCCCCAAGATGGGGCACGGCAGAGTCTGTCCCCCAGAGCTAAACACAGCCACCCCATTTGTACACTTGGTTTGCCCACACCACCCGTGCAAACAATGCTACAACATGTGCCATGCCTTGTACCCAGACTGAGCCAGATCCAGAGCGTCCTGGAGCTCTCTGTTCAAATCCTTCCACAGCTGTGGAACAGTGTGAGCTTATTTCGCAGCAAAGCACTTAAGCACACTCTCCAGCTTTGCTAATGGAAAGCCTGCCCCTTTTCTCCTCTTCATCTTCCAGCGTTACAAGGTCCCCATATGTTTCCAATTAGTGTGGGAGGCAGGCCTGAGGATGCTGGGCTTTTGTCTCTTAAAAGGGACGGTGTCAATTGCTTCAATCTCCCGGTAGCCTTGGGGAAAACCTCAGATCTCCTTGCAGTCTAAACTCATTAAGTTGGGCGGACGCGGCGTCTGAGGCAGGTATCTTACCAAGAGCAGGCAGGGGCTTCTTCTTCATCATCATCTCCAGGAATATCTCTACCTCTCTCTCTCTTCCCTCTGCCTTCATTCCCCTCTTCCTTTCCCCAAACATCTACTTTCTGGTTAACCTCTGCCATAGGGAAGAGTGTTTGGGGGCAGCCGTGTTGTCCATGCCGAAAAATCCAACAAAATCCAACAGTGTTCATGCTCAAGGCAGGAAAGCAGACCTGGAACATCCCCAAGAAAGCCAGGCCTTCCACTGAGGCAATGGTCCTGATCCTGTAGGCCTCTCTTCGCAGAAACCTTCCTGGGAGGAGTGAGCCATGGCCACAAACCCCACTGACAGTCCCAGCTAGAGAAGACCCATTGAACTGGGGCATTTACAGATGCCTCAATGGGCAAAATGTAGTCAGGATGATGACCAGTAGGTTCAGGCCGTGGGCGTCTTCTGATGGTCAGCTAAGGAGGTGAACGTTTGCTCACTGCTTGACATTTTTCAATGGGGTAAAATGGTCAACAGAGGCATCCTTCCCCAAGATCCTTGATTCTCCTTTGCTCTGCAGATGATGCAAGATGGGTGCAAAAGATGGGATTCAATAGCCTCAAGCTTACCGTTAGTTCTTAATAGGGAAGAGCCACTGAATTATCGGATTTATCTACATGTTGATTCACCATTCAACAACAGATGGAATTTGTTTGCTTATGGTTGATGGGACTAACCCAGATGAATCCTAGCCAATGTGTTGTGAGGAGGCCCTACAGATTGCCCAAAGCAAAATAGGAGGTTGATGATAAATATGACTTTAGTAACTTCAGCCCCATGGATCACGAAACTTTGGCAAGAGCCGGGAACATGATGCACCACTGCATCGTGGCTGACACCCCCAAGAAATAGGCAAGAAATGGTTTCTATGGTTCCGTCAGAAGCATAGGTCCAAAAAGGAGAATGAATATTGGCAGCGCCTCCCTTTGCCTGGACTTGTTCTTCAGAGACCTGAGGGAATGCCCTTCATGTCACTCCTTGGCTTTTCCAGGAAGAACTTTCAAGATGGATGGTTGCTACATTTTCTAATGATGGCAAATGACCATGAATCAGGCAAAGCTCCACAGTTCCTCTGTCAAATCCTGGTGCTTGGTGGAAGTCAGATTCATTGCCACTTTTGCATTGTTTGATCAATGCCACAATTCATGGCTGCGAGGGATGCCAAAACCCCCGGCTCATCCAGGTATACAAGACCCATTTCATCTCCAAAAGTGCCATGAGCAGTTTTCAGGCCTACCTTTCTCCAAACATTGCTAATGCAGCAGAATTAGAACAGAGCAAGCCTCCAGAGGATAACTGGAGAGTCGAAGGTTTGGCTCCTGTTGGCAGAGAGAAGGGGCTGAGATGCCTTGAGAGGAGGAAGGGGGAGAGGATGGAGGGCCGCGTGCAAAGTGCAAAAAGAAGGGAAAGCCTTCCTCCTGACCCACGGAGGGCCCCCAGCGGCTCTCTTGGCCTCCAAGGCCTGCAAAGCACAGCAGCAGCGTTGCTTTGAACCCCTTCTGCACAAAAGAGAGCGGGGAACTCAACCCCTTAGAAAACCCAGAGTTGTGGTTCTCAGGAAGGAGAGACGATCCCAAAATCTTACGTCTGGCAATTTTTCAGATTCTGAAAGTGGGGTTGCTTTTGAAATGGCATCATGTCTTCTTGCTTTGTTAAGCAAATCCATAAAACGATAAACAATTATTTAAGTAATTCATTACTTAAATAAATTTTAATACACCAACATGATGCAGTGGAATATGACTCTGGGGACCATGGTTCTGTGGGACCATAGAAACCCACTGTGTGACGATGGGCAAGTCACACTCTCACAGCCTCAGAGGAAGGGAACAAAGCTTGCCATTAAAACCCATGATAGGGTTGCCTTAGGGTTGCCATAAATCAAAAATGATTTGAAGACACGCTGCAACAACAAATTCATTGGCAGCTGTCAAACATTGGCTGGCACTCGTTGGATTCTGTCACTTGCCCAACTCTCCGTCAAAAGCTGTTGAAAAGGGACTGTCACCTGTCAGCTCTCAGATCCTGCAGCTTGTTGTAAAATGTGTATGTATATATATATATGTGTGTGTGTGTGTGTGTGTGTGTGTGTGTGTGTGTGCCTTCAAGTCACCTGTCGACTTACGGAGACCTCATGAATTTCTCATGATTTTTTCTTCGGCAAGAAATCTTCAGAGGCTGTTTGGCTAGTTCCTTCCTCTGAAATAGAGCTTCCAGCACCTGGTCTTTGTTGGTGGCCTCCCACCCAAGTACTAACCAGGGCTGGCCCTGCTTAGCTTCCAAGGTCAGACAGGATCTGTGGGTCCTGAGGGCACCAGGCATCCAAGGCAGCAGAGAGCCAAACATTCTGATGCATATTCAGAGAAGCTTCCCCATCCAGGGAATAGTCACCCCCAAACTGCGCCCTCCAAGCGCGGATCCTCCAAAGGCTGTTTTAAGCCTTTAAAATTTAGCCCCAGATTCTACATCAAGGTTGTGTGGCTTGACCTCCACAAGTGGAGTTACACCTGAATTATGTGTGCTACACATAATGGCAATATTGTGGAAGTGTGACTCCATGCCCCAAAGTGCATGCCTGCACAAGAGCCATCCATGTGCAATGGCAGTGCCAAATATGTACTCTAAGGTTGGGCAAAATAGCTTGCAAATATATAAAATACCTATTCCCTCCCCCTTTATTCTACATATTATTTTATTTCTTTTCTTTTATTTCTCTTATTTCTCTTATTTCACCCAAAACCTGGAGTTCTCCTCAGTTATCACTGGTATAAACTGGTGTAAATGGTTCCAAGGTTACTCAGCCTCTTGCAAAGCTAATTTCCCCAACATTAAAGTACCTATTTGGTGGGAAACACCTCCCTAGCCCCCCACCTTTCTTTGGGTAACACTCCTTTTGCAACCCTGGACCAAACACACCTGTTCTGCATCAGACAAACGTGTCCATCTGTTTCTGTGGAGGAACTTAAGCCTTGAGAGAGACCTTGGGGGCCCTGGCCCTCCTTCCCTTCCCTTTCAGGTTTGGGTGGATGTTCCAAAAAAAGAGACGCAGTCTTACCATGGGAGAAATTCCCACTTTTCATGAGCACCGGCTACAGCTGCTCTGTGCCAATTGGGCAGCATCAACGCATGTGGCAGCAGCTGTGGAAGACTGACTTAGGGCCTAGGGAGCAGAGTATTGCCCTCTCATCTGGCCTGCAAAATGGGGTGGCAATAGCCAGACCCCCCTTCCTGTTCTTCCCCATTTCCTTTCATTTCCCATGCCTGACATGCTGGAAAGAGCCTCTCCTTTATCGCCTTTGCCGGTCCCAGCGGAGCCCCTTCCTTGGCAGAGGAGCGCCCCTCTCTCTGTCTGGCGATGACTCAAAGGGATGAGCTCCTATTATGAAATCATTAAATTAATAACTTGGTAATATAGGCAGATATATAAAGCAATCTGTTCCTAGAACAAAAGGAATTACCATGTCCCAAACATTCATAATTTAATTGAACAATGAATTAGAGCAGCATAGAGGATTTCAGCCTCAAAATGTCAATAGAATTATGTAAATATAGTTTGGCATTGCAATATTCGACGTGTGTGTGAGTGTGTGTGTGGGTGGGTGTGTAAGTGTGTAAGTGGGGGGGGGCTGCAAGGGAGGGAGGAGCAGGGGTCTCCTTGTGGGGGTCTGCATGGCGGGGGTAGTCCTCTTGGAAGACCACCAGGAAAGTTAGGAGGAGATGTACTGAATGCTCAGCCACCACTATTAGCAGTTGGCTTGGTTGGTAAGGTTTGATACAGAAATTAAGTAGGGGACCTGGTGCATCTCTTTGGGGTTGGGGGCAATAGCCATTCATATTTACAGCCAAGGCTTACAGGTGGAATGGACACTTCCAGTTCAAGGCTGCAGAAGTGGACCTGTCCTTGTGGGGCTGCTGTGCATTCAGACACACATTTGGGAGTCCATTCAGCTCTTCAGTGTTGCCGTTCAGACATGGAGTGCATAATGCAATCGATGCATACCTCCCCATTGCATAGCCCCAGGTGCAGGGTCTCAGCCAATGGCTTTGCCGCCATGCATCCCAATAGTGCCACGATGCCACTCTGCCTGCCCTGGTGGCATCCTGGGGAGCCATGGGATCTGCATGGAGCGAAGGGTGCCTGCAGTTCTCTGGTTACTCCTGACACAACTACAAACCCCAGGGTTCCACAGAAGGCAGCCATGGCAGCTATAGAGGGATCCTTGCAGTCTAGTGGTGTGGACTTGCAGGCGGCCGGGAGGATTTACCGGAAGGAGTGATGGAAGCAAGAGGAATCCCTTGGGCAGGGCAGGGCCCCTTCCTTCTTCAAACTGCTGCTGGCTTTCATGTTGGGCAGTGAATCTCCTCCGGGTTTTAGTCCCAACTATAAATGAACTACCCTAGCAGTCTTGAGATTCAGGCATCAGCACCATGGCTGCCTCCTTTACAGTTCAGAGTAAAACCTTGAAGAGGTTCTCAGCCCCACCAACGGGGAGGCCACCAGTTGCCCCACTGGGAAGACTGGATCGCCCAGCTCTGAACAAGATCAATGACTTCTGTGCCCCATTGCCAGCAGTAGGCGTCTGTGACCCTCCTGGGGAGATTGTGGGCTGGGTTTCTCCGTCTCTTGTGGCCCCCTCCATGGCCTGGTCCCTTGCGGCTCATTTGAAACAGGCCCCCGTTTGCCACTGTCTCCAGGGCCTTGGGACCCCCTCAGCCCCCCACTTTTGGGGCAGTCAGGTGCCGCCCTTGAGAGCCTGACACTTGCAGGCCTGCCTCAGAAATACTTCCCAGCCTTGCCTTTCCCCCAACATTGGAGCTCTCCTGTTTCTCTTTTGCTTGAAATTAATGTGTTATAATATATGTGTGCATACTTTGATTGCTTTTGATTAAGTTTAACAAGCTGGAAAAAGAAATCTGCTGTTTTGAGCATCAGAGTAAACAAATCCTTTTTCTAGGCCTGCTTGTGTATAATTAATACATGCTGTCATTTTGGGTGCAGTGAATATGTCTATTATGTTACAATAAAAAATGTGTGTTGTTGTAATTACTACATGCAACCCAAATATGCTCTGGAGAAGTTTCCAGCCTTCTCCAGACAGAAGTTGCATGCCCAGCCAGCTCCCATATTGCTCATAACCAGAAGACATCTGCGAAAAGAAATCAGAAAGATAATTAGAAATGGTGCCAAATTTCAGAATTAGAAGGCGATTCAAACCTCAGTTGAAAGAAAACACCTGGACTGCGCATGAGGAGCATCCCTCCACTTTAAGGGAGGTGTCTGGTTGGAGCTGGACCTCTGGACCTGGGCGCCTTTGGGCTGCTAGCAGCCTCTTTGACTGGGTTCGAGAGGCAGCTCTTGCAGGCCCTAAAAATACTGGATGGGTTGAGTAAGGAGGAATGAAAGCAACAGGAGTAGTTTGGAGACACCATGAGAAGGCATGGCTTATGAGAAAAGACAATAATGCTTGGTGAGGCGGAAGGCAGGAGGAAAAGAGGGAGGCCGCTTCCGTGCCCAGCTGTGCCGATGCACCCCTGGCTCAAAGTGAGGATGCCCAAGTCTGAATGTGGGGATGGAGGCAGGCAGGGGCATGGGCCTCGGGCAGCCTCCTTTTCCCAGGGCAAGGCTATGTGGGGCGAGTGGACCCCCAGGGAAGAGGCAGGGCCCACGAAGAGGACCCCCGGAGAGAACGAAAGCCACTCCTGATGGCACCTGTTTGGAGGAGGAGAGCTTGGTCCTTGGCTGTGTTCCTTCGTGTTCCTTCTGGTTCGGATGACTGCTGCCACTCAATGCAGTGAATGACTCCCTCCCTTGCCTTGCCTTCACAGGGCAAGCTGGAAAACTCTTTCTGTGTGTGTGTGTGTTTGTTTGTTTGTGAGAGAGAGGCAGAGAGAATAGTTGTGATCTCAGCAGGCGGCTCTGCGTTGGTGGGGAGCTGACCCTCTCCTCCCCATACGCTCCTTTTGGGAAATCAAGCATGATCTGTCACACTCCCCTTCATTGCTGTTGGAGCAACTGGGGTTTTTAGATAGTACAGGGCCCTCCGTGTGTCTATTCCCATCCTTTGGCTCAAGTTCCTCCATTTGCTCACCTATTTACTGCAGTGCATGGTCATAAATACTTTGTGTATCTAAGCAACTAGGCCCATGCGCCCATGTGCCGACACTTCAAGTGTATGTGCATTCTGAAAGCAATGCGTAATCGTCTTTAGTTTGTAACTTGATGTTACCTACATGTTTGTTCTACGTAAGTCAGTGGCAGTCAGGGAGGTAAGGAAGATCAAGGCAGGATACTCCTGTTAAACTTTGCTAAGGGAGGCAAAGCGTCCAACCGATCCAGTGTTAGTATTTTTCCCAGAAAGGGCTGACCCTAAAAGGACTCGCGCCTCCCTTTCCTCCCAGTCCTTTTGCCACTTGCGCAGGATTTCCTGCCAAGGCAAACAGCAGCGTTTGATGGTCGGAGTTCAAGTCCACTCCCCTCCCGCCTTCTGGGATCCTGATCCTGATCACAGTGACCCCTCCTTTGGCTGCCATCTGCATTTGCCAAGGGCCTGTCAAGCGCAAAGACTTTGGCCTTTGCCCCTCTCTTGCCACCTGGCAATGCCCAGACACTCCTCTCAGGCTGGAAGAAAGCCGCTCATTTCTTAAAACTCAAGCGATGGGTTTTGATTTCAGTGAGAAGCACAAGCCATGCAAAGGAAACACAGAAAGACATTTCTTCTGTCTGGTTGTCTCTGTCTTCATAGTAGCCCAGGCTGGATTTACTGATTTCGATTCCGTCTGAATCGGCCCTCTGCTCAAGCAAGGCTGAAGGCGGTTTGCAGCAAAGCCACAAAAGCCACCCAGAAACCCCAAGCCAAGCCTGAGGCTCTGTAAGAGGGGAACCGTCCCATCGCAGCATCACTGTGTGGCTGCCTGGCATTTCTTAAAGGAAAGGAGGAAAGCACAACATTTTGATTGGCCTTTGAATTTTGGCAGGTGAGAATAGGCTAGGGGCCCTTTTTATTCCAGCCGCTCCCCCCCCCCCCAACACACACAGTTAGGAGGAGCATTTGTTCTGTTTTGGGAAGGGAGGGAGGCAGCAGTGCCAGCTTTTAGCAGCAAATTAGCCCCCAATTACCTCCCCTCCTTGGCGTTCTCTTGCCCTCCCCTCCAAACGCCATCTAATGATAGTAATTGCAGCAGCTTCAGAGAATTAATGACTAAAAAACGAAGGTAGTTAACAGGAAAAAGCAGCCAGGCCTCTTGGTGCAACACCGCCAGACCGGCGTGTGCTGAGCTTTTAATATTTATGGCTCAAAGTGTCAAATAAGCTGTAAATTGAATGAGTTGGTTTGCAAAGTAATTAAAAAGAGTCAAGGAGGGCAGCAATGGAGAGGCCATAAAGCCACAGCAGTTGGCGAGGCTGGCGGGCGGGCGGGCGGGCGGGCGGGGGGCACTGCGGTGGTCAAGGGGGGCTGGAGCAGGCATAGGGCCACATGCTGGGCCCCAGGGACGGTGGCTGTGGGGCCCTGGGGCCTCATTGGCAGCATGTCCACGGCCAGCTTCAGAAGCAGGGAGCACCTCTGGGACTCATGGGACTGATCAGAGGAGAGGGAAACCCAAAGGCATTGGGCTAATTACTGGCAGCAATGCTAAAGGTGGGCACAGTAGCGCCAGCGGCAGGGTCACCAGGGCAAAGTGGCTGGAGATAGCTGTGCGGCACATAGAAGGCGTGGGCCGAACATTGTTGTCCCAGACCTGCTGTCTCTGCCCTCTCCGACCGTCTCTCATCCCCCACAGCACCCAAGCCTCATTTCCCAGAAACAGTTTCAGCACCCAAGAATGGCTCCTTTGAGGCCTGGACCTAAATTTGGAAGGGGTTTCCTAAACACGCGCCCTTCCCAGCCTCTGCCCAGTAACAACTGGACTCCGCTGGCTGCCCCTTTGGCCAAAGGCAGTGGCGCTCCTTTTGAGCGGAGGGCGGAAAACAGTCCTCCCCGAACAGCCCTGAATAGATGCCTGCAAGGTATCAGGAAAGTGGGGAGGGAAGGCGATGTTTTTAGCCTTCCTCCTTCTGAGTGAAGGTCAGATTCATTGTAGAAATACTAAAGGAAAGAAAAGCTCTTAGAATGCAATAAAATGCCATTACAGTTTATTTGAAAAATGCTCCCATGATGTCACTTTGTGTAAAGCTGCGCATCCTTTTTGCTTTTTTAATTTGAAAGCTTTCCTTCAATGGAAGAACTTGAACCCAGGCCTCAAAATGCCACATTGAGTTTTGTTTTCCACCAATTACAGATGCTTTAAGTTGGTTTTATTGCACTTAGCTCTGAGTCCAAGGCAAGATGTTCACCACAGACACATGATGATCCTCCTGGGATTGTAACTTGACAAGGCTGCTGAGAATTCCCCAAGTCAACTAGAGATCCTTTAAACCAGTTCCAGTTGTTGTGTACTTTGACTCTGGGGTGCAGCAAGGCGCACATGTGGATTTAACTAGCGCATCTTTATTAAAACCTCCTGGAGCTGAGAGCAACATCATCTCAGAGAGGAGAGATGGAAGACCAAACAGGCCCAGAATCATCCTGCCCCCAGAAGACCCCCAACTGTCTCCCCACAGCCTTCTGACCCCCAAACTGAAAACCTCTCCTTCCTACTAGGCCTGCTGGCACCGAAGCTGAGTTTGCCTCTTAAAGAAACCACACAGAACAACGGAAGCAATGCTCAGTGATGCCTGCGCCTGGGGATTATTATTGTGCAATGGTCTTATTGGTGGGCATGGTCCCTTAGCCCTCTTCCGCCCATCGCTGCCTTCCGCAGACCCCTCGGCCCCAGCCCCCAACTCAGAGCCAAGCTATTCTTGTTCAGCGGAGGAGCCACCTTCCCTCGGATCACTTTCTGCCACAGCCCTTTCCAAGTGCAGGGAAGCATCATTAACTCCCACTCCGCGGCACGGCTCCCGCTCAGACCGTTATTAATGTCAGCTTTGATCCAGCCCTATTCCTGTTCAAATTAATTCGGGAGGCAAGGCAATGACAAACACACAAAAGCACACAATGAAAGCTTGGCCACGGCTGCAGCTCACGCACTGCTTTCCAAGCCAATCTTTTCCCAAGGACTGGGTTGCAACCGACAACGTGGCAAAGAGGGAGGGAGGGTGCCACGGAGCATGCCAGCTGCCATGCCAAGGGGATGATGGTGGTGGAGGTGGCAATGGTGGCAGAGGCGGCGGAAAAAGCCACTTGAGCATGCAAGGAAGTGGGGGAATTAGGGTTGACATTTTAAGGGCCTGCGTGAGCACTCCTATGTGAGAGGAATAACATTTGGCTCTGGTAAGACATTGTTTGGCCCCAGCAAAACAGACGTTTCACTTGCAAGTGAAATGCATCGTCCCCAGCAATGGGTCCCTCATCTAAGAACAGTTGACCCATTCATGCTTCCACAACCGTTTCTCTGCCGGCTGCTGGAAGAGGAGCAAAGGGAGAGAGGAAGGTCTTGGCTTTCCCTGGTCCCATAAAAATGCCCCTTTCCTGGCCTTTCTATAGCAATGAGTTATTCCTCATCTGCAAAATGGATGAATGTTTTCTGGAATGACTTTTTGGAAGAGCCATGAAACTGTCCCTGCCCAGGGGCCTCCAATCTTGTCCAGGCCAGTTTCTTCCCGTTAACCCTCTTGATGACTGGAAGAAGAGCCAACATTTGGCTGCACTTCCAGCTGCGTGATGGTTCCCTCCCCGCTGTCCTTGCTGTTAGTTTTGTGTCTATTGTTAAATGAAGGTGCTGTAATTGCAAGGAGGAGAAGTTTCCCCTTTAGGTAAGTGACAAAGGCAGGCCAGGTCCCTCCAGCTCTTGCTGGGCTCTTAACTCCTTGCAAGTACTTTCTATCTGGGGATGCCTTCCTTTTCTGCCTGCCCTGTTTCGATCCTTTTGTCTCCTCCCACAGCTCCCACCCCCATTTGGTCTGCCCCACTGGTGCCACTGGTGCCACTGGTCAGTGGCAGTCCAAAAGCCACTTCTCCAGCCCCAAAGAAGCTTTCCAACCCAGAAGAGGAGGCCTCTGGCTCAGTGGGAGCCACGTCCGAGGGGAAATAAATCCCCGAATAGAGGGAAGGCGTGTGCGAAAGGTTAAGCTGAAGAAAATGTGGCAAGACAGCTCTCCCTGGTTGTTCCTGTCCCCTTGAATTAGATGAAGTTCATCTGGGTGCCAGAGAGGCAGGGCTTGGGTGCGAGTGTGAATGTGAAGGTGACACATGAAAGGGAGCTTAGCCCATTGGAGATGTGCAAGAGCTGCATCAATGAGCCACGGATGAGATGGCTAGAATGACTGCAAGGCCCACAGTTAGGACCTCAGAAGAAGCGTCCTCTCCAGGGACCACCTATTCCCTGGTGAGCTTGGCTCTTCTTTGCCTTTCCTGAGCTCCTTCTTTGCAGCCTTGGGCAGGAGAGAGTCAGTCCAGTCCCTTTGGCCACTACTGGGCTTCCCTTGGTAATGCCCAAGGCCAGGGACCAGGAGGCGGGGGGCCCTTGCAGACAAGGTGGTCCAGGGAAGGGAAATGGCAAGGGGAAACCCCCAGTCCATATGATGGTTGGCATCAGTGTCATCATCTCCATCACCATCACTGGTCTCACAGAGCATCACTGGCCCCCAGCCCCCACCTGGAGGCAGGTCTTCATGGCTCCATCTGCAAAGCCTTCTGGGCCCAATGCTCTTTTAAGGGGCTGGGCAGGGCCCCAAACCCCTGCTCCCCATCTGCTGTGGGTCCTGGAGCTGCCAGTCTGTCAGGGCATGAGGTCTCCCCAAAGGCCTGAGGGTGAGAGAGGCGCAAGCGGTACAGGGGCCACTGGCAGAACCCTGCAGCACCTGGCAAAGGAATATGTCCCCAGCCTGCCCAACATCCCCCAGCCCCCCAAAAACAACCCAGTTCCCTAAAAGCTTTGCCCAGTGCCCCCCAACCAGATTCTCCTGGGAGCCAGCCAAGAGGTGCTGATCTGGGTTCTAGTGCCAAATTAGAGCAGATGCTTCCTGGCCGCAAGTGAAAACCTTCCTCTTCCAACTGTTCTATTAGTTTTTAGTTTTTCAGTGTATTTGTTTTAAATAGTATTCATTCTGCTGGTGGTATAATAGCATTTTAAACTCAGACTGCAACCAGGAGCAGACCCTCAGGACCCACCAACCACCACTACAGCCGAATGGGCTCTTCCTCCAAGGGCAGCAACCTCTGGCTTCAGGTTCCAGCTGGGTACATGATTTTGCATTTCTCCTAAATCTCACCCTCCGCCACTTGTTGGAGGCATCAGACACTGAAGATGCCCATGGGCAAACGGCGCTGGTCTCTGGGCATTTGGTCAGCCCTGAGCTGCAGGGCTCTGGGCTATAAAAGCTTGGTCAAGAATGGGCTGGAATTTTCACTCCAGCCATTTTCCTGCCAAATGATGGGATTTCTCTGCAAGATTCACTGGAAAATGACAATTAAGATGAAATGTTTCACTTTGGAGCGCAAGGGAAATGGAGCCGGGCAGAGTTGCTTCACTAGATTAAATCATTGTGGTTGAATGGAAAAGCTGGTTGAAGTGTATGGAGCTTTACTGGCTTTTAATGTTCTGTGAAATTCCCTGGCATTTTGGCTTCTTACTGGATGGGATTCCCTCCACCTCCTCCTCCTCCTCCTCCTCCTCCTCCTTCTATTGGCAAAAGCTGGTCCTTTTTTTCTTTTTTTGCATAATCAAAAAACAATATTAATTGTGCAGATTAAGAAAGTTTTCTAAAAGTCAGACCAAATTTGAGAACCATCCAATTATTGCCTCTTCCAACTTTCAGTCAACTGCTGTTTTTAACATGATTCCTCAGCATATGATGGGCTTCCCACCTGCTTCCCACAGCAGTTTCCCCAACAATTGGGAATGAGAATGAGAGAGAGAGAGAGAGAGAGAGAACAGCCTGCAAAGTCACACAGGTTGCTTTCACCTGGGCTGGGAGATTTCCCCCCTTTCCACCTGTGAGAGGGATGGAAACCACCAAGGATGTCCCACCATTTGGCACTTGGGTGGGACCTAGACAGCAACCCACAGCTAGGATGGCAGAGAAGGAGGCAGAGGTGGCCCGCTGGCCAGGTGCCACCACGACTGGCTCTGCCTTGCCCTTTGTAGCGCTGGCACAGTGACCACCTGGCCTGGGACTGTCCACTGTGTGGCCATGGCAGCTCTGTTGGCATCCCTTGTATGCTGCTGACTGGTTAACCCAAGGGCCTGGCTGTGGTTGCTTCTTGTGGCCAGATGCTTGTGGAGCAGTTGCAGGAGGCGCTCAGGGGGAGGAGGCCGGGGTTTGTGTGGAAACAGCTCTAGTAAAAAGCCGCAGGTGAACAGGAGCCGTGCCAAGGGCCCTGCTCCTCCTTCGCTCCCCTTCCTCCTCTTAATCCCACACAATCAGCTCTGTTTATTGAGTCCAAAAGAAGATGTCTGAACGCTGGCTCAAGGGGACCTTCACTCGTCACAGCAGCTGCCAAACAATTCCCTTCGCACGCCGAGTGCAAGGAATACAAGCCAGGCAATTAGTGCGGCTTTTGTTCCATCCACCCAGAGTTCACCCTCTGCCAAGGCTCAGAGGCGTTGCAGTGATTGGATTGCATCTATCCAGAAGGGGGAAGTTCTGCTCTCCCCATTCATCTCCCATGTCCCTTAAGTGCAAAGAGGGGCAAAGCAGTGGAGAAGGGCAGGTGCTGTGCCCATGCACCAGGCCAAGGGGAAGCGAGGCTGATTTGCATCCTGCAAGTGTTGGGCGGCCAACGGGAGCCAGGATGTGGCCAAAGAAGCCCATTCCAGCCAAGGAGGACAGGAACTAGTAGAGGCCAAGGAAAGAGATTCCCCCTAAACTTGACTGATTCATTTGCTGCAAACTGTGGCCAAGTGCAAAAGTAGTTTGCATTGTCAACTCAGCAGAAGAAAAGGGAGAGGAGAGGGCAGAGTCTTGCCCTTCCCAAAAGACTTGCGCAAAAGCAAACTGCTGCACTCTCTCCTCACTTGTCTCTTCTTCCTCAGTCATAACTTTTGCCATCTTGTGCACACTCTCATGTTAGCATACATTCATCTGTGAAATGTTGGAGGGTGCAAGCATACGGAGAATCTCCACAGTGCAGAGAACTGCCCCTTGTGCAAAGAAAAGCTCTGGGCACAGATCAGGAAAGCTCTGTAAGCGGAAGGTGCTAAGGCAGAAGACTTCAAACAGAAGACTCTGATGTGGATGATGGGTTCTCCATGCGGATTCCCAACCAGGCCAGAGCGCTTGCCCACTTCACCTCCTGGGGGGCAGCTGTGGAGGTGGCAGTGGGTCTGGCTTGTTCCAGGCCCTCAGAGCCAGCAAAGGATGGGAATAAATACCAGGGAGGTGTGCTAATGAATGCTAAAGAGCAATGGCACTGAGGAAGAGAGGCCTCTCCGAGCATCAAGTGTTTTTCATTATCCTGAAGGATCCTTGAGGAACTTGCAAGCAGAGAAGCAAGGGAAAGGCTGGCTGCGCAGCCGATGGGAGCCTCCCTTCCTTGGCACTGGATCTGGGGAGCCTCCAAGGAGGGGAGACCGGGGCAGGGAAGGGACCCACGCATGCACTCAGGGCTAGGCTTTCCTGCTGCAGCTCCTGGCAAATGGCAAGGCCAGAGGACCATCCCAGGGCCAGGATGCTGATGTTGCACTGCACATGCGGAGCACCACTGACAGGGCTTAGCAGCTGAAGTGCCCCTTTGGAGGGAATAGCCCCTCGTGGCCCATCCAAAGCAAGAGAAAGACAGAGGAAACCACAAGGTACTTTTGCATGTGTGACCCTAACAGGATCCCAGCCAAGGGCCTCCAGACTGATCCAAAGCAAAAGGGGGCTGGGAGCCACTTGGAGGGAAACATTTTCCCATCCCTAGATTCATCCAATGAAACTGAAGCGGGGGAGAGTCAGGCCAAACAAAAGCAAGGACTGCACCACACCACAAGTAACCTGCTTAAGGATTCCAGGCCCTGTGTTACCCCCCCCCCCCCCATCACCAAAAGGTTCAGCACTAAAGCCTGGCACTGCCCCACTGAGGGGGAGGAATGGCCTTTGCCCACCCCGTCCCTGGGGCATTTACTTAGCACTGGGGGGGGGGGGAAGGATCTTCAGTACAAACCTGCTAATACTGCACTTTTGGACCTCCCTCCAAAAGCCCCAAACATTTCCACTCCCCACAGAGAAACTGTGTCTCCTCCAGTCTGAAGAGTGGATGCCCAGCAAACATTTTGCATTTACCAATGAATTATTTCCTCATTCTTGTATCCACATCTTCCTGGGGAAAGGCAGGAGGGATGTGCTGAGCTCAGGGGAGGCTGTTCCTGGAGAAGGGGATGCTGGATGGGCTGCGGCTGAAAGACAAAGAGACCCTAAGGTGGGACCCTTCCCTCTCCTGCCTGACTCTCGGGGTCTCTGAACATGTGCAGAAGGCTTCTTTGTTTGACAGGGAGTTTTCAAAAAGAGTTTCATTTTAAAACAAATCAGCTGACATTGCAACTCTACTACTCAGAACTAAGTACCATTGGGGGCATAAAGTGGTTTGGTTTAGTGACTCCCAGAGAGGAGCTTCCATCTCCTGAAATGAACAGAAACATTCTTCCATGGAAAGAAGACCGTGGGTCAAGTGGCACCTTGTGGCTGCTGCGTCAGTGGAGCCAAGGGCCCATGCCAGGTTTTGGGTAGATTGGAAGGCCCTCTCCAAGGGGCTGAATCCCATTCCTAACTCAGTTCAGCACCCAAGAAAGCGCCTTCAGGACCTGGCATGGATTGTGGGTTTATGCGGCGCAAAGAGAGCAATGGGTCACTTTACACTTTGAGTTTCTAGGGCACTGGAAGCATCAGACATTGGCTAAACAAATGGGGACCAAGCCAGATCTCATCAGCATTATGCAGAATATGTAAAAATTGTGCCTCCCGCTAGGCTGGAACTGGGCCTGTGTGCTGGATTCTGTTGTGTGCTGTTCGGCTTCCAAAGTCCATATTCAGCTCTATTCTGCATTGGAGCTGCATTGCATCCCCCAGAACAATCCATAGGAGACCCATGTGGCTGAGAATTTATTACATGAGGATCCAAAGAGGGAGACTGGGTGGCCCACTGTGGCAAAGTTGCTGTGGGTTTCTGCCTTGGCAGAGGCTTGGAGTAGGTGGCCCTCAGGGTCCCCTTCCAGCCCTGGGGCTCCATCATTCCCTCCATTGAGTGATGCTCTGCTGCTGCGCCGATTCCCGATCCTCAGCCGCATTCACCCCTCACTTCTCTTTTCACCCTCTTTGGTGCAAACCTAATTTCCTTTGCTTTGGAAACATCTCAGGGAGACGCATCCCCTCCCTCCCAACCTCCACCTGCAAAAGGAACAGGTGGAAGGAGGCAATTACCATAAAAGAGGCAGCAATTGGCAATTTTATGAAGCTGCTGTTTGTTTCTTTGCTCTGTGCATCAGAACCTTTCTATTTCATTGCCCTCCTGAGATTGCATCCATTTCCTTCCCCATTTGGAGAGGTGGCTGTTGGGCGCGTGTGGATAATGGGCCTGGTTATTTCTAGGCAGAAATTTGGTTCTTCCACCCAGCCTGGCCCCATTTCTTGGGTCTCCCCTTTGCCTCTGAGGGAGCGAATCCATTCTGCTCCTCCATCCACCTTCCATGCAACCTTGGATGGAGCCATCCACTGCCTTTGCTGCTGGCAAGAGAGGCGATGGGGCACATCTCTTCCCATTGCATGCAAGCATCCATTCACAGGAGACGGCCACAGAGTCCAGGAGATGGAAGAGACCCCAAGGGTCATATAGTCTAGCCTCTAATGCCAGTTTGGGAATGCCATTGTTATCATCTGAAAGCCCAACTTCTCATCCCAGATGCTGGAGCTGCCTTTCCAGTTCCTTCCCAGTAGTGAGTTATGTGTGTTTGTGTGTGCGTCCAGGTCTTTCCCATGGTTAAAATGGCCCCTTGAAAATAGTTGCAGCATCCCTGGAACCAGAAAGGGGATTTCTGTCCACTTCCACTTTCAGGGTTTTGGAGGAGGACTATGCCATCCCCAGGTGGCCCCAGTGGGTTGGGAACTGGCCCCCTGATTTGCCCAGGTCTGGTGCCCAAACGTAAGAAGATCTGTGAGGATGGGTCAGGCCAGGAGTGTTGCTACAGGAGGGTGGGGACATTGACCCCAAATAGGAATCCCTCTGCCCCCAAAAGGAATTTTCTTCAGCCTCCAAATTTCTAGCATTGCAGTGAGTGGGACACCAAAAACTGCTCACTCTTAGAACTCTTCTGTTTGCTACGTTCTTATTGCTTTGGGAACATGGCCTACTTCTGTTCTTTCGGAGCCTAATCTTTATTTCTAAAGGCTCGTGCTTTGAGCTGAACATGAGCCAAAAGTGCGATGCAGCAATAGTAGTATCCAGATAGAGGGAAGTCATAGGCCTCACCTGGAATAATATTGTGTCCAGTTCTGGTCATCACAATTCAAGAGGAATATGGACAAGTTTGTCCAGAGGAGGGCAACCAAATTGTGAAGGGTCTGGAAACCAAGCAGCAGCATCACAATTGCAAGCTGGAAAGTGTGGAAGGCCAGTGACCAAAACAGCACTCCTTTTGCTTCTTGGTATGTTTATTTTAGTTATGAATTAAGTGCTCCAGACGTTCTCCTTTGGCCAATGCCCCTCTGACTGGGCTGCTGGAAGGCCTGGCCTTATCCCTGGCATGGGGCTCCTTGGCTCCCCGTTGTAGGCATGGGTTTTTTTAAAAATTAACTTTACAATATAATATACTTGTCAATGTTTGTTTCTTACTGTTTTTGTGTGCAATCTGAAAGAAAGAAAGGAAGGAAGGAAGGAAGGAAGGAAGGAAGGAAGGAAGGAAGGAAGGAAGGAAGGAGACACGCAGCCTCTGAATATATGCATATGGATTTGTATAGACATATGTATATAGAGATAACATGGGTCTCTCTTGATATACATATGTGAGAGATGTATATAATCCAAGGAGAGTATCGTATGCTGGCTGACATCCCCACCCCAGACTCCAAAATGGAGGAGGAGAAATGCTTGTTGCCCCCAGACCCACGGAAATGGGGAAACTCTGCAACAGGTGCGCTTCCTTTGTCCTCCGACATGAAAATCCTAGGAAAGAGTGGCCTGAGATTGGAGGGAGCAGGCAGCTTGTTTTTAAAAAAACATGGCACCCAAGATCCCTTGTGCCCCACAAGCTGTGTCTGTGGGTGCTATGGGGATGGGCAACATCACCAAAGTTGCTGCCCAGGGAGGCTGGCGCTCTCCTTCCCTTGCCCTTGGACCCAGGTTTGCAAATGGCAGTGCCCTCCCCACCCAAACAAAAACAACAACAACCGCACCAGCATTTCTTTCTCCAAGAGGAGAAAATTAATTCCACAGGTCCTCTGAGGATAATGGCAGCCACAGGACAGTTTAGGACAGAGAGGATGTGAGAGTCCCAAACAGCAGAAGGGATCTTCCTCAGGGGGCACAGAATGGCCCCTTGCCTGGCCGAGTGCCACGGCCATCACCTGAGGGTCATCCTCAGCCATGCCCAGCAAAGTCTCTCCTCTCAATAGGGCCGGCCTCTGCTGACTCTCAGGCTGCTTTACTCCTGAAACACATCGCTTGGGATCCTTTTGGGCGCACACCTTTTAACACCACGGGAGACTCGGCCTCTTTGCTTTTTTTGGACACTTTAAAACCACAACAACAAAGCTTAAGATCCCTCCGCTCCGCACGGCTTTTCTCTTGCACAGTGGAAAGGCTCTTGCAGAAGCTCCCAAGACCATTCTCATGCCTTCTTGAAAGCAGAAGACTCCAGGAGGAATCTGGAAAAGGAAACAATCCAGAAAGAAACACGTGGAAGGAGAGCCCAGGCGGATGCTTTGTCCATCCATCCATCTGTCCATCTCTCCGTCCCTCTGTGTCCGACGCGAGAAAGTTTGCACAGCTCTTTCCTCCCCCGGAGCAGCCTGCCTCTGTTTCTATAATGCTGCCTTCATGAGGAGGAAGGGGAGAGCGGAGAGGGTCCCCCGGAAGGAAGGCCGGCCGCCGGAACCGTTTGCCCTCTCAAATGTCTGTTCTGGCGTGAGAGCGGTGGTCAGCGACTTCTGCAGGGCGAGACAGGAAGAGAGCAAAAGGAAAGGTCAGCTTGGCCCTGGCAGCCGGGGGGGGGGGCATCTGCAGGAATGAAAGGGCCGCTTCTTTCCTTCCAAAGCTAAAGAGAGAATCCATTGGGAACGGTTCGTGGGTGGTTTTGGAAACTGGCAGAGGCACCATTGTTATCCAGGATGCCCAGGAGCAACCGTGATGAGAGCCAAGGGAGTGACTGAGGAAGGAAGGCAGGCAGGCAAGCAGGCAAGCCCTGGCCTAATCTTAACAATGGCATTTAGCAATAGCATTTAACTTTCGGTTCCACTTATCAGTGAACTCAGCAATCTCTAAGCAGTTTACAATCTGTAAGACCATTGCCCCCAACACGCTGGGTACTAATTTCATTGACCTATGAAAGGATGGAAGGGTGAGTCAACCGTGGAGCCCTCTGGGGTCAAACTCACAACCTTGTGGCTGCAGGACCGGCATTTAACCACTGCGCCACCAGGGCTCCTTGTGCTCTTAGCCACAACACTCATGGCCAGCTCTAGGTCCAGGTGACAGAATCCCTGATGGGATATATAACCATTCTTACATATACTCATAGGTTGTTAAGGTTTTATATTACTTAGTTTAGTAGAGAGGGATGTCTGGGCTTCAAGGCCACAGGTGCAAGCAGGAGATAACACTTGGTGAGAACTTAATTGTTTTGGGAACAGGCTGGAGGGGCAGGACGAGAGGACACTACGTCATCTGGGTGGAGATTCCTCACTGCGCGGGAAAGACTGATCCAATTAATTAACTTTATTGCTTAATGGGGGTGGGTCTGCTTGTGAGACTATATAACCCATCTGTAACTATGTATCTTCATTCCTGACAAAGAAGTCACTTCTGTTGCCTATACCTTTACCTTTCAATAAAGCTGTTACTTTTAGGAAGCACAGCCTCTTGTTGTTTGGGGGTGGCAATTGGGAGCCTGACACCAGGGCAAACTCAGTCCTCACTGACCCTCCGTCACCCCCTCCCACTCAAATGGCCAATCGCATATTAGTGCTGCATGGCATAAATCTCCGCATGTGGAGTTACACATTCATTGCATATGGTAGCCATGTTGCACAACTGAACCACATTTGCATCCAAATGCACAATCCAGTGCATTTGTACACACTCTTTTCTGTGCAGTGGCATCACACCTGTGACTCTGCTTCCGCATCCTTGGGCTGGATGCTGAGGGTCTACGCTGGACAAATAGGTGCGTTTTTTTTTGTAGGGGAACTGACAAGCAAAACAACGTCTGCAGGAGGGCCCAGTTTCCCAGTCCTTTTGGTGTCTCTGTGTGGAAGGACCTTGCAGGCCCTGAGGAGGGCCAGGTGAAGTTGGAGGAGGCAGCTGGTCCACAGGTGAAGAGGCGAGGGGTGGGCAAGGGGGGGGACCGGGGCCATGTTTATGGCTCTTACAGCCCACAGGATCCAGAAATGATCATTTATTTTGCCCTAAATGCCTCATTCCCCCCCTCCCACACACACACACACACATATGAGGATGGGTGCTGTGTCCCTTTGCCATCCTGGGAGGGAGGGCCCCCTCTCAGCCAGGTGCTCTGTGACCTTTGGGGAGCCCTTGGGAATACGCCCCCAGAAATGCTGTGGGTCTAGCTTGGCCCAGGCAAGGCCTTGGCTGGTCCCTTGAACGCAAGACTTACTTCGGAGAAACAGACACTCTGCTCTTTAGACTGGTTTGGCTTCGGTCCGCTTTCCTGTGGAGACAGAGAAGGAACCATATTCGGGGGGGGATCGTGACCTCCAGATTCTGACCCCCCAATTTCAGTGGTCTGGGGGCAGGCGGTCTGCTAGGAAGCCGTCCCAAGACCTTTGCTCTCAGCCTGGCAGGAACCAAGAGGGCCACTCAGTCTGCCCACCTCTCCCTGGTAGCCCTGGCTTGCTTTCCTCCTCATTACGGCGGCTGCCTTCACTACCAGGGATCCCCACCTTTCTTTTCTCTCGCTCCCTCACATCTTTCCTGCACATTTGCTAATGGTGGCTTATGAATAAGATGCGGGCCCCATGCAAATGATCCAGGAAGACCTCATCCTCACAAGACAAGCATCAGCCTGCAGTCCTGAGCTGCATTTCAGATGCAAGACACCAACCAGTTAAAACAACGCACAGCTTTTGGAAAGTGGGTCATGGTTTGGTTTGGTTTTTAATATATTCTTGGAAAACCTCTTTAAAAGATGTTTTTTCCATTTAGGACAAAGCTCAAGAAATGTATTCTCCCTCCCTCCTTCCATCCCTCTAATCTCTTTCCCCCTTTTTTGTCTGCAACCGTACTTTAAAAGTCCAATATTTTTTCTCTCTCTCAGGTCGCAGACCTTGGGAGAAGCGCTCTGGGGCCCTGGGGGCCCTCCTCTCCCCCTCGGTCCATGCCAGCTGGACAGTGGCTGCCCCCTGCTTTTGAGATGCCTCTGCCCAAGGTGACCGGGCAAATTCTCATTCTGCTCACAGGCAGCAATTACGTGGCACCTGCACTGGCGGGAGGCAGGTGGGGAGACGCTGCCCACCATTAAGCATCCAGCCGTTCTCCTCTTCCTGAGTGGGCTTCATGCCACACAAGTGTCAGGGCTGGTTTGCCAGGGAACAAGGAGCAAAACCATTGCCCTTCTGGGTGCCCTCCACGCAGCCTCCCCCGCATCAAAAAGCTCTGCGTTGCTTTAACTGGTTGGTGCCTTGCATCTGAAATGCAGCCCCAACAGGAGAAGAGGGGCATCCATTGCACAGACACACCTTGCCAGTTGGTCCTAAAGGCCTGGTGTCTCTGGGGCAGTGGGTCCACTCTAGGTCTTAGTTTGAACTGTAAAGGAACTGCCCAAGGAGCTATTTCCTATCCCCAGAATGGGTTCAGCACATGGGTCACCATTCTCTGTCCCCTCAGCCACTATGGACATTGGGGTGAGCAGGTTCTTGGCTTTTAGGGGATCCCTTCTTGGACCCAGGAAAGTGTCCCCCCACTCCACTTTCCCAATTATTTATTTGGGAATGCAGGCTGGGCCATGATCTGCAACTCAGTGTGGATTTTCTCCCTTTACAAGAGCAGAGCCAAGGAATAGGAAAAGGTGGTCTGCATGGATTCTTCTGGGTCCCTTGCTCCCTTTTTCACGAGACCAGAAGAAATGGGGCTGTTCCGTCCAATGCCCTCCTCCACATCCGACGGAGCTGCCATGGGCCCCAATCCTTAAAGGGCAAGCGGGACTGCTTCCGGCATGTGGGGAGGGGGCAGTTGGCACAATTCCCGGCCCCCATCACCGTACGCCAAGGCGCCTTTGCTTGAGTGAGAGGCAAAGCCAGGGCTGCCAGGATTGGGCTCTGGGTAAGGGACGTCAGGCAATGAATCAGGCAGCTAATGGGGCAAAGGAGGCGCTAATGGAGGGGAAAGCCTGCCGCCCCCCTCCTGCCACTCGGCACTCGCCATTTAGGAGGGGAACAATTCTGCCCAGGAAGGCGGCAAAGGTGCCCACAAAAGGAGCGCCAGGGCCTCGGATGCGCTGCAACTCTAGCATGAAATTGAGCTGCTGATTGTCTCACGCAGCAGTAACGAGAGACATAAGATGTAATTTCTCAGGCATGCCGGGTCTAATTAGAGGCTGCCCAAGGGTGACATTGCTGCCTCCGCAGCTGCTCTCTGGGCTGAGGACACAGTGCTCCCGCAGCGGGCAAGAGCATCCAAAAGGGGGCCGACAAGACCCCCAGGAGCAGGAAGGGGCCTCCGGAGGATTCCCAGAGCGTGGCCAAGGGGTGCGGCAGGACATGGCCTCCTGGCACCTTTGTGCCCGGCCAGACCCGGGAGGCTGACTGGGCATTGAGGGCAGTGTCCTGCAAGGACATGGGAAAGTGGGGCCTTCCTCTGGAGATTGGAGGACTGGAGCTCCCAGCATCCCTCACCCTTAGCTGGTCTGGCTGGGGCTGCTGGGAACTGAGGCCCACCAATATCTGGAGAAATCATCTTGAATCCTGTTCCTTTCATCTGAGGTAGCATTACACCTTCCAGCAGATAATGCCTTAGCATGATGGTGCCACTTGCACATTTTATGAGCATCCCTCTACCGTTTGCTGAGGCCCTTTATAAAAATACCAAGCAACAGAGTCCTGAGGCACCCCACTACTCATTTGTCTCCAAAGTGGTGAGAAACCATTGCTGAACACCTTTGGGTTATGGACCCCATCAAACAACAACCAAACCATCTAACAACTGCATCATACAGCCACATTTCACCAGAATATCAGCACAAATATCACAGGCAACCTTGATGAAGCCTTGATGAAATCAGTGTATTCTAAGCTTACTGAATTCCCCTGATCTCATAGCCATATCAAAAAGGAGGTTTAGGCTGAGATCCTAAATCAAGCAGGCCTCTGTCCCCTTGCACCCAGTATTCATCTTTTCTTTTTTGGACAGGGCAGATGTGGCTCTCCCCGACTCCTTTGCACCCAACTCCAAGCCTTTCCACCTCCAGCAGCTGAACAGTGTTTCCCACTGAATGGCTGCAGCAGGAGCAGATACAAATGCCCCACTGAGTGTCTGGAGTCCAGCTTCATTCATGCAATAGAAAGTGGAATTGCTGGGAGCTGCAAATCCTACGTTTCTCTCTGTAAGAAAGCCTCCAGCTTTTTTGCATTCTTGCGCATCCTTGAGATGCCTCTGCAATGGCCTTACCTGGATGGAGGTGCAAGTGGTGATCACACTTGTGTCGTAGATGGTGTTGCTGTCACTGATGTTGTCTGGCAGAGACGGGCTCTTCTCCAACTTGGGAGGCAAGGTGATGGGGGGCAATGGGGGAGATTTGGGGGAGAAATTGATGTCGGTGCCATTGCCAAAGGCCTGAATTGCATTTCCTGGGCAAAGAGAAAGGAGGGAGCAAAAAGGCAGCTTTGCTGAATGAGGAAGCATACCCTTGAAGTAGGAATTCTTGGGATGGGGCCTAATTCACCAGGTTCAGCTGCAGCCCGTCCACCAACCTCACCATCACCAGCTCCTTCTTTTTGGGCTGCATCCGCACTGGAGAAATAACCCAGTTTGGCATGGCGTTAACTGCCCTGGCTCAAGGAATTCTAGGAGTTGGAGTATATGTTTCTCCAGTGTGGATACAGCCGTAGAAGGCTGGAGGGATCTCCCTGGTCTCTCTGGCCAACCCAGCTAAGCACCACCTGAACCCAGAACCCCAAACAGGCTGAGCAAAAGGTGTCCACAGACACTGCAGTGGAGCCCTGTCACTCTCTCTGCCTTGACCAAGAACTTTAAGAGAGTCCCTTGTAAGTCGGGGCTTCGTTGCCATTCCCTCTTGTTTAATGAAGGACACTAGAAGACATTGGAAGGGGCACCTCAAGCAGCATTTTACTAACACTGGCCTCAGAGGCTTCGTAAAGTGAGAAACTGAAGTGCCACACCTTTTGCATACTTTGCCTTCCTCTCCCCTCCACACAAAGAAAAGGAGAGGAGGAAGAGGAGAAGGAGAAGGAGGAGAAATGACAACCCAGCAGCCCTCCGTCTCTGCTTCTCTTGGGATGTGCTGGGGAATAGCATATACAAAAGGACAACCTCCTGTCTTGCATTTACCCAGTGCTTGGCTCACCCTTCTCCAACCCCAGTCCACACCCCAGTGCATGGTCTGAGAGAAGCCACATGCGCCATCCAGCCACAGGCATCCCATCCCATCATCCTGGCCAGATTTGGCTCCAGGAACAGTCCAGTGGTGCCTTACTGAGACAGGGGTTTTCGGTGAAGTCCTTCAGAAACTTCTCACACTCGTCCTCCATGTTGCCGCTGCCCCGGCAGGAACACGATGGGGACACCGTGAGGCTGGTGGCGCTTGAGTCGACGTAGTTGGGTGTCACGTCAAGCCCTGTCCGAGAAGGAGGAAAGTGGCCCTTTAGCACAACTGAAGGGGGGGGGGGGGCTCCTGTGGAAGAATGAGAGGGGCTCTTGCACCTCCCTCCTCACGCACCTAGAAAAGCTCCCTTCTGAAAGACCCTGACGCTTCGTGCCACAATGTGGGGCTGGGAGGTGGCCTTCAGAGCATGAGGCTGGCATGGCTATGCCAGCTGCTCCTTGGGCAGGAACTTGAGTGGGAACCGGAGGAGGCTGGGAGGAGACTGGCTACTTCTGCTAAAGGCTGTCTCCCAACACAACCAGCCCTCCTGTCCCCCCCCCCCAGGGCTGACACCCCCCTTTTCCCCATGGAAGCAGCCCCGCGGCCAATGCACTCACCAATGAGTCCCGCGTAGGAGCCGAGGCAGGCCTGGTAATTGTCCCGAGGGCAGCTGGTGGGCGAGCGAAAGGAGGCCTGGCAATTCGTATGGAAGTCTGCCAGTCTTGACCTGGTTGCAGAAGACAAGAGAGAAAGGGTGGCAGGGGATAGGAGTTTAAATTTATTTCTGATGTTTTAAGCAGTTTGTGGGGAAAAAGCAGAAAGCAAGAGAGAAAGAACAGTTACTAGTCATAATCCTCTAGAGCAGAGCCATTGACTCGGTGGGATCCACCTCCATGTTGGCTCACCCTTCAGCAACAGGTTCAGTGGGTCTTCTCCGGATGGAGTGGACCCACAGGCCTCCAGACTTTGGAAAGGGCTGAATGAATGGAGAGGAAGGCAGCCAAAGGCCTGGACTGAAGAAGGGCCGTGTCTGTTCACAACTCTTTGGGCACGCTGCCCGCCACCAACGCTGCGGTTCACCGCTTTCCATGAGCCTGACCCCAAACAGCCAGGGAGCCATTTGGAGCAGCTGCCAGGGCAAGGTGTCTGCGGAGGCGCAAAGCCTGTCACGCAGGGAGAAACAGGAGCCAAGGCTCACCGCATCTCAAGAGATTTTTCTGGCAGTGCCAAAGCCCATCTCTGCCTTGAGGTGGTTTTTCTGCACCTCCTGTGAGAAGCTGTGCTTATCCATGCACTTGGCCATCACTCTCAATTACCCTCACTTGCCCTCAGTGACATCTTCGCACCCCTTTCGGCTCCTTGGTGTGGAGCTGCCACCCTGGACACTGCCTGACTCCTGTCTCACAGCCGCCGGGCAATGGATTTGTTGTGATGGCTTCACTAAAACATCTCCAAGTCCCTTCAGTTGCAAGGTGGATAGTAAAATTCTTAACATTCACAATGCAAACTGGTTCTCCTTTATCCAGGACTCCAAAATCTGAAACACTCCAAAATCTGTCACTCTTTTCATGGGTGGCTGAGACAGTGGCACCTTCTGCTTTTTGTTTTGTGCACAAAATTATTAAAAGTATTGTGTGTAACATCATCTTCAGGCTCTGTGTAAAAGGGGGGGGGATGCTGTGGATGTAGTATATCTTGATTTCAGTAAGGCCTTTGACAAAGTTCCCCATGACATTCTTGCAAACAAGCTTGTAAAATGTGGGCTAGACAAAGGAACTGTTACATGGATCTGTAATCGGTTGACCGGCCGAACCCAAAGGGTGCTCAGCCATGGCTCCTTTTCATCCTGGAGAGAAGTGACCAGTGGGGTGTCCAGTGGGGCTCTGTCCTGGGCCCAGGGCTATTCAGCATCTTTATCAATGACTTGGAGGACAAAATTGGGGGAATACTTATCAAATTTGCAGATGACACCAAATTAGGAGGAATAGCTAATACTCCAGAGGACAGGATCAAGATTCAAAATGACCTGAATAGACTAGAAAGCGGGGCCAAAGCTAACAAAATGAAATTCAACACTGAGAAATGTAAGGTATTGCACTTAGAGTGGAAAAATGAAATGCACAGATATAGGATTATGGGGGACACCTGGCTGAATGAAACTACGTCTGAAAGGGATCTGGGAGTCCAAGTAGACCATAAGTTGAACATGAGTCAACAGTGTGATGCAGCAGCTAAAAAAGCTAATGCAATTTTAGCTGCATCAATAGAAGTATAGTGTCTAGAACAAGGGAAGTAATAGTGCCACTATATTCTGATCTGGTCAGGCCCCACCTGGAATATTGTGTCCAGTTCTGGGCTCCACAATTCAAAAAGGACATTGAGAAACTGGAGCCATGTGTCCAAAGGAGGGCGACTAAAATGGTGAAAGGTCTGGAAACCATGAAGCCCTATGAGGAGAGATTTAGGGAGCCGGGGGATGTTTAGCCTGGAGAAGAGAAGGTTAAGAGGTGATATGATCGCCCTGTTTAAATATTTGAAGGGATGTCATATTGAGGAGGGAGCAAGCTTGTTTTCTGCTGCTCCAGAGACTAGGACCCAATGGAGCAATGGATGCAAGCTGCAGGAAAAGAGATTCCAGCTCAACATTAGGAGGAACTTCCTGAGAGTAAGAGCTGTTGGACAGTGGAACACACTTCCTCAGAGTGTAGTGGAGTCTCCTTCCTTGGAGGTCTTTAAGCAGAGGCTGGATGGCCATCTGTCAGTGGGGATGCTTTGATTGTGATTTCCTGCATGGCAGAAGGAGGGGGTTGGACTGGATCAGGGCCCTAGTGGTCTCTTCCAACTCTATGATTCTATGTTCTCAGTTCTATTCTATGAACCAAAGTGCGTTTGGTTTGATTTCATCCAGTTGTGCGGCTGCCCACAAGCACCGTGTGTTTTCCCATCCTTGATTTGAAAAGGGATGCCTCTCCCACGACTTCCATATTTTATTGTGCTCACTTGTTAATTAAATGTCACTTTTCTGTCGCCAGAGATGAATTATCCAAGGCTTCTTGCCTAAAGCCAACAGAATGGATCAAAAAGAAAAGGTGCAAATTGTATTTTTTTTTAAAAAGAGAGGATTTGGTTCCAAACATTTCTGCTGAGATTAAACAGAGGAAGAGACGGGGCCAGGGCTGAATCCAGCGTCGCCGGGCGAAAGGCAGGGAAATACAATAAATCAATGAAATAACCCCCACCCTCCCTTATCCCCAAACACTTGCAGGGTCCCACTCCATTGCCCAGAGGTTGCTTTCTTTTGCCCACCCGCCTCCCGCTCCTGGCACAATGCCCTCCTAGACCCCAGCCATCCGGAGGACTCCCTGGCATTTATCTGGGTCTGGGCACTGAGCTCCCTTTGGCATGCCTTCCTGCTGTTCAGGGTCATTTTCTGTTGGCAAACAGTTCGCAGCAGGCAAGAAAACTTGCACTTAGAAGGCGCTGCAGCTGCAAAACTGCCTTTGCAGGGCATTTGCTGCAGCGGTTTGTGCCTCTTTGCCTCCCTGACTGGAGCCAAGGGTATAAGTCTTGCATGCAAAGTTTGCGCTGGCATTCAAGGAAATATGCTTCCAAGAGTTTTGTTTCAGCTGAAGGGGATTAAGTGAGTTTTTGCACTTTAGGACTTTTTTTTGTGGCAAACCTGTTTGGGCTGAAAACTGGGGTGAAAACATTTTTGCACAGGAAGCAGAATAGTCTTCGTAAAAGGTACCTGTGGATCCTTCCTGGTGTTTCACATTGGAGCAAAATTCCCCAGCCAGCCAGAGCCCCTTGTGAAGGTGGCTTGCCAAGCTTCCTCCTGGCAGCTGGATTGAATTATGAATTATGATGTATTTCCCTAAAAGCAGGGCCATCGTAAACTAAAAGACGCATGGAATGGATAAACAGTATTCCAGATGGGATGTGGACTCCTCTGGCATAAATTATGACATGCAGTAAAGGGAACACATTCTATATAACATCTCTGCCTAATTTATCCACCAGGCAGGTAGGCAAAGGCTTGTGCCCAGCTCTGCTGTGCCAATCCCAGGGGCATCTCCAGAGCCAGAGCCCCGGTTGCTGGAGGAAGCGGGCCGGGCAGCAATCGTCGCCCGCTCAGATGGCAATGTGTCCTGGCCTTCCTTGGCATCCTGGCTTGTGGCCCCTCTAAGGCAAATGTTATTCTTTTTCCAAGACATGAGGAGCCAGCTGGTAATCTTTTTATAATGTCCAAGCCAGATGTCGCTCTTTCCATTAGGCACAGTGCTTTCCCCCGTCCCTGGATGAGACTTTAACCACCAGGAATAAAGCATCCCAGAGTCTCAGGTTTCTGCCAGGTTTGGGGCTCCAGCAGAAGCCAGGACCTTGGGGTGAGGATGGACGGGTGGACAAGGGACGGCGGCCAATCTGCCTCGGTGGACGGTGCCAGGGCAGGCAGGTGGTCCTGTCTGGCCTTCCCAGTTGGAACCCAGTCTGGCCAGGGCTCCAGAAAATGGGCTGGAAATTGGCTCACAGGAAGCAAGAAAGTGGGAGCAGTGGGGCTCTCCAGGCCTTGGGAAAGGTATAAAGAAAAACAGATGAAAATATGCCCCCCTCCAGTTCAGTTTCAAAATTAAATCTTCCCATTGTTCCTCTTTGATCTGTTTGACACAGAAATGCACTTTCCTTCTGGAGAAAGAAACAGCTGGGCAAATTTGGCTCGGCTGAGACGCTTCGCATAGTATTCCTGGCAAGGAAACTCCTGGCTCTCGGCAGCGTTTCTGGGCCCTTGAGGTTCTGCCCCAGAGAGCCGCCGGGTTCCTCTCTCCCAGACCTGGACCCAAGGGGGGCATTTTCATCTGGAACAACCAGCACCCCAATTTTGCTGGAGGGGAGCAGGTGGGAAGGGCAGCCCTGGCCTGGAAATGGAAGGGGTGCAAAATTTGCAATGATTTGAGACACACATTGTCCCTGTGTGTCCAAGTGCACATACACATATGCTTCTTTGGGTCCCATTCTGGGGTTGAACTAGATGGCCCTCGTGGCCCCTTCCATCTCTGTCACTCGGTAATGTTTTGCTTCTGTGATTCTAAAACCCTTATTACAGAGTCAACATTAGACCTTTGAAAACAGTGTTTACTTCTCTTGCCAGTTTGAAAGGGAGAGGCTGCCTTCTTCCCTCCAGCCCTGACTTCCAACCCAAGCCCAAGAAAGGCTAGGCCCAGATTCTTTCTAGACCCAAGGCTCTGGTGTGTTGTGGTTTATACAAACCCTTTTAATACTGGCAATGCACACCCAGCCTACTCCGTTGCAAGGAACTGTGTGCTTCCTAGACCACAAAATGCAACACTTGTAGGCGACTTGGACTTCTCTGAAGGACACAGCCCCATCTCCCCTCATCTCTGGGGGCGGCTGGAAACCATGGACTAAAACCTGATTTGCCCGAAGACATTCCAGAGCCAATTTGGAGGCCAGGAAGCAAATGTAAAGCCGGTGCCGCCTCCGCCTCCAAAGGGCCAAGTCCACCTTTTTACGTGGGTTCACTTGGACGGTCCCCAGCCAGCGCATGAAGCTCCCATTGACTCCTTTGACCCACCAGGCGAGGCAGCAAGGGAAACGGAGATTAAAAACAGCAGCCTATAAAAGTAGCTGGAAAAAATCTACAAGGGGCATTAAGTGAGTTCTCATCTTTTTATGGAGGGATGTAATTGAACCAATTGCTCAGCCGGAGGTTCTGGGGGCCTCAGGAACAGCAAAGAGAGACAGAGAAGGGGGCAGAGCTGGAAGGTGTCCAGGGAGTCACTGGTTTGGCCTGATGACCAGGGTCCGGCGGTGGAAAGACAGATGGTTCGTCCACCTGGGGAGAAAGTATTGACCATTCAATCTCCGTGCCTCAAACCAGGGGTTTTATGGGCTGGCCAGGCATCCAATGCCTTGTGCTGGCAACCCTCCTGCACTTCTCCTGGGCTTTATTCATTTTTAAAAACTACAGAAAACCCATTAAAGAGGAAGCAATAGAACAAAGTACCGTATTTGAAAGCTCACCAGCCCCATGACATGGCTGGCTGGCTGTCCTAAGGGTCAGAGAGAGATAAGGCTGGAATCCACCTCCTGCCCTGTGCGCATGGGTGTGAACGGCACATTTGGCACGCGCATTTGGGTGTGCACTCAGTTTCACGGAGCCTTGGTTTGGTTGAATAACACTGACATTCAGTGCAAAGGTTGTGTAACGCAACTGATGCCTTATTCCACGCCAGGAGATTAACTAACGCTATGCAACCCTGACACAGGATCATGGCCAATCCATGTTCCACACTCTGCATGGGACCCCAAAAGTGTTAAGGATACGACTGTTTTATTTTCATGCATGCTGAGAGGTGCCTTGGGCCCCGTTTTGGAAGGAAGGCAGGACAGAAATGCAAGCAGTAAAGTAGAATAAATGAACTCCAAGTGACTGACTCTCTTCAAAGGGGTTTGGGCAAAGCACCTCGGACCATTCCTTTAAAGTCTGGGGTAAAACCTTGGCTGCCCCTGATTCATGCTGCTTTCGCTTTTAGGAAGTTCTTCTGTTTCATTGCAACGAAGGGTGTTTTCCTCCCATTCGTTCATTTTGCTTAAGAACTGTTGCCCTTTATTGCCTTTATAGTTTCGGCACCAAGAGACTCAGACATTCTTCCAGGGGAAGCAATTTAGAAATATATTAGATAAATAAATAAGGCTAATACGTGAACGCAATTAGCGGCTGGTTTTAGCACTTCTCCAAAATTTGTTGTGCATTTTTTCATGTTTTTTAAAAAGATTTGTACATTACGGGGAAATGCATAAATTAGGGGAAATAGCATATAAAAGCATATATCAGAGGGGCATGTTTGCAAAATGCATGTACGAGGGGAAATTGCATATAAATATGTATACAAATGCATACGGAAGTTAATGTGCATGAAAGCAAATATAATTTTAAGTAGGGTGTGTTTTTTTAAATGCAAACCCAAGTGTTAATCGACTGAATGAACCTCTGCTTGAAAAATGTGATCATTGCTGGAGGGAAGGAAGGAAGGAAGGACAGGGTTGCTCATCCTTGAACAGACACTTGTCCAGGGAAAGCCATTTCAGTGCCTTGCTATGCGATTTTTCATTGCCCTGAATTACTCTTGAAACAACCTGAATGTACCTCTTTGGAGTGAAATGCTTATGAGCGTCTGGCTGTACTAATCGGGTTGAGGATCGTTCATTGCTTACAGAGTCCACAGAAGACCACCAGACAATCCAGAGAGTAGGGTCTGAGCCAAAGGAGCAGTCGGTCACTCGAGTAAGAGAGCCAGGCCGCATGTCCCTTTGGCAAATGCCAGCCAGAGCAGGGTTAGCAAGCCCCTGGACAGGTGTCAAGAGATCTCCTTGGCCGCCTCTCAGAGCCAAGAAATGGCTTCTGGAGAATCCTTGCAAGCAATCCAGGATCCCATCTCCAGTCAAGACAGTTGAGACAAAAGCAATGGGCAGCTCAGCCAGTCTCAGGGCTGGAAATAAGACTCCCAGCTTTGCATCCTGTGCATGAGATGCAGGTGCTCCTCTGTCCTGGACATGGCACTGGGCTCACTGGGCCCAGTTTGGCCTCGGATCCATGCAGACTGAATAGTAGCTGGACCTGGCTCTAACCGTCATGACTCCATTCTGCAGAGGGACTCAGGCTGCATCTATACAGTACTGCAGAACTGATGCAGCTGGACACCGCTTTAACTGCCCTGGCTCAATGGCATTGTGCGATTTTGTAGTTTGTGTGATATTTGGCCTTTATTGTCAGAGAGCTCTGGTGCCACAACAAACTACAAATCCTAGGTTTCCATAGGATGGAGCCATAGCAGTTAAAGCAGAGTCAAACTGCATTAATTCTGCACTATGGCACCATTCTAAGACCTCTCTCTTAGAGAGTTGCCCTCTCCCTGAACTACAATCCTAGAGACTGCAACACCCAGAATTCCACAGGATGGAGCTATGATCATTAAAGTGGGATCAAACTGCTGTAACAGTTCAATGTAGAGATGCACCTGATGCAACCCATACCTTTATATTTGGAAATGTGGATCCTGCACCAAGAGAAAGGCAGGATGTAATTTAAACCAAAGATCCATGGAGATGGACAGTTGACCGTTTCCATCAGGGTCTAGCCAGAAGAACTGGGCAAAGTGTGCCATGAAGGGAGGGCTCCTGGTGTGTGTCAGACTGGAAAAGGGGGGCACCCAGGAGCCTGGCACAGAGCCCCGTGTGTTTCAGTGAGGCAGGCCTGGCCTATGGTTTGAGTGTTAGACTATGACTCTGGGAGACCAGAGTACAAATCTCCGCTCGGCCTTGGTCAAGGCACACTCTCTCAGCCTCCGAGGAAGGCAAAGGCAAAACCCTTGACCTGAAGGCCCACCACAGCGGACCACTAGGCCAGGTGGGCAGATCTGTTAGTAAAGCCGCCCTTGCAAATGCCATCTGTGCTAAGGCTTCATTTCCGATTCATGTGGTTGGGCGCCCTCCCCGCCCCCTCCAGCCCCGAAAGCCTTCGCCTGAGTCCACAGGAGATTATTGCCTGGTAGGAGAAGGGAAGAATTAAAGGCACACATCATTTGGTTTTAATTGAGGGACTGTTCTGTCCCATTGAACTGCTAACTAAGCTGAACAGGAGATTGTGTTTACATAAGCAAACCCTGGGTCTGGTATAGACTTGCTGTCAGGGTGAGTCAATACTTATGAAAGTTCGCCCTTTAATTATTCAGTGCGAATTGACTTATGATTGCGTTAAGATGGCGGTCAGCCTTGAGCGATGGGTCTCCTTTCCCAGCATCCCTCCTTCCCCAGGAGCGGCCATGGGGCTGCGCTGCATCTTAAAGGAGCTGCCCAAACAGGTCCAGACCCTTCGGCAGCACTCTCACCAAAACCCAGAGCAGATTCCCTGCCCTACTGCTTTGCCAACAGGGCTGGAGTCCCAGTTTCAGTCCTAATGAGAGTAGACCCACGGAATCCATTGGGTTTATCCAGATATTGATTCACCATTGGACAATTTATTTCAAGTACAGTATCTCCTCTAGCAGGGACTAACAAGCAGGTTGCCAGTTTTTAGTGGCCCCACCTCTGAGAAGACCATGCCCAGCTCTGGGTGCCATTTCTTTAAAGCCCAAATGAAAACCAAGAGTGCCACCTCTGCCCCTAGAACACTGAATCTACCAGTCACTAGTCCGTCCGTCCATCCATCCATCCATCCATCCATTGTTTGAATTCAGCGACAGACCCAGCATTCATGGAGGCTGACTATTAAAAGACATCCATGAAAAAGACTGCTACAACAAAACACCCCTATCATAGCAAGGCAAACTGAGGAGATAAATACAAGCATGCCCACATTTGAACTCATCACTTTCTGGGTCAGCAAAAGACCCATTTCACAGAAAGTCAAGCCAGTTTCCCCAATTCACCTACAAACAAGTTGTTCCAAAATTATTTCTCCAAAGCAAGACCGATTGCGATCCTTTCCTGCTCAGTGATGGAAAAAGCCCAGACTTTGGCTGCACAGCAAACCCACAAACTCCCACTTCCTTCTGTCTTTATCCCAGCCCAGCCCCAAAACTGGAACCTGGGTCGGCCGGGCGGCGAGTCTGATCCAGTTTTTAGCCTGAAACTTTAAAGGGTGCTCCGTCCTGTTCCCAAAATAGGTTACACCCTGCAGATAGCTCCTTTGACGCTCAGGTCAAATCCAAAGCAGGATCCCTCCCTCCCGTCCCATGGCTGTCCCAGAGGCCATGGAGGCCGTGTGGGACCCAGAGGCACCGGAAGGTGGGGGTTTTATTCTAAGATTCAAGAGTGGTTCCTCCCAAATTTTATGAGTCTGTCTCTCTCATTGCAACAGAGTGAATGGGCAGCCAGCCACCTGAATGTGGGAGCAGGGCATTCAAGGAAAAGAGTCCCAGCCTGGCACCAAGGGAGGGAACAGGCAAAAGGCTGGTGGGCTTTTCTCCTTGGTCCCCGGCTAAAGTTTGGAGCAGCATCCAGCGCGCTCATCAAGGCCTCTCCTTACGCACACCGTGTAATGAACGCACTGAGAACGCATCCATTACAAATGACATTTTGCTCACAGCGGAGGCAGCGAAAGGGGCTGAGGCTGGAGGTGCCTCTCCTTCCTCTGAGAAGAACCGGCCAAAGCGAAGGAAGGACCCGCGCGGAGAGTGTCGGCCTTTGCCTGGCTGGCAGCCTCTGGAGACGGAGGAAATGCTGCTTTGTGGAAGATTGGAAATTCTTCCTAGCCGGCATCAGCGAAGCATGTTAAGACCAGATTATTTGTGGTCCCGATTTGCTGATGCAAGATGAAAAATAAAGCAAACTGCAGCTGCTGAAATCAGCTCTTTTCATCCTTTTCCTCCGCTCTCCCCTTCGCTGAGGTTATGGTTTTGCAAAAGGTTTTATATTCTGGGAGCAAAAACCTGTCCGTTGCAATCAGTGCCAGAGAGCTAAGCGTCTGTCAGAAGTCTCTGCAGCTGCAGGGAAGAAGGCATGGCAGGCAGGCAAAGGGGACGAAGAGCCAGCAAGGAGAGCATGAAGGGCATGGACCCTCTCTTTACCCCCTAATGCCTCCCTGACCCCCAACCCAAGGGGTTCCAGGGCCTGGTTCCCCCTCTGCACCCACTCTGGGATTTGCAGGATAGGGGCAGGAAGGAGCAACCTCCCGGGGTGGGACTTGTAGGGGAGAGGCCTTATAGAGAAGGGGCCAAAAAGACACGTGTGCCATAGGATCCCAGCCTCAGTTTTTATATGGCTGAGGCCTTCTTCCAGCATGGCTCACACACACGTCAGGGGAGCAGTGAATCCACTCCAGGTTTTTGGCCAGAATTTAAAGGAGTGCTGAACTCTAGTCCCCCCCTCCCCAACTGTTTCAGCTTAGTAGCTCCTGTCAGGTTCAGACCTAAAACTCAGAGCAGATTCACTGCTCTCCATTGGCATGGAAGCCACCAGGCATTGCATCCATGAATGGTAACTTTTCAAAGCGGAGTAACTCCTGCAAGCCCTGGGAGATGGCTCTGCTGCACTGTCAGAAGAGAAGCTGGGACTGACGGTCTCCAGGGTGGGTTCAAGATGGCACCCTTCTGACACATGCAGGACAACCAGTAAATGGCACAAGCCCCTCATATCCCAGCAGGAGGGGTCCCTTCTGAACCCCAGTGCCTCCTGCCAACTCCCCCCCCCCCCAACCAGGGCCAGCCCCATCCTTTACCAGCAGAGGTTCTCACCCAGCTATTCCTGCCCCCGAAGGTGCCCCAGAGCCACTCTTTGCTCTTGAGGGAGGAGAGGGGAGCCATTTGTGCCCCACAGACTGGTCCTGCATGCCTTGTAGCGCTCAGGCATTGAAGCAAGGCTGGATGGCCAGCCCAGTTTGCTTCTGGGGAGTGGAAAGGGGTCCCCCTCTGCCTCCGGCAGCTCCTTAGATGCCTTAGGCTGGCCCTGTCTCCTTGAGCTCTGCTCAATAGCAGCCCCTCCATTCCCCATCTCTTCTTTCCTCCCTCCCTCTCTATCCCTCCTTCCTGGCATTCACACAGCAATCCCTTCTGCAGGGAACTGACTCTGCCTCGCTCCTTTCTGCTCCTCTGCTCGCATTAGCATCACTTTGGGCTCACTGCTCCAAGCAGAATGCCCCATTCTCCCAGTTCACTCTCCTTTGCCAGTCTTTGCCTTGCACTTGCGATAACAGCGGAGTTGCGAAGGGGGGGGGTCTGCTAAAGTGTGCCAATGACAGCTTGTTTTCTTTGCTCATTAGCACTCAAGGTGAACGCATGCCCTTCTGTGGCAGCCGTGTCTTCTCTGCACATCCTGAGCATCATGGCTGTGAGTTAGCTGCCATGTTGGACCCCCATCATCTTGCTCCCTCCCAAGACCACCTGGGCTGCCCAGAACCTCCCAGGCTGGCAAAGCCAAGCGAGTGAGCCTTGTCTTGCCTTGCCTTGCCTTGGGCTACTGTGCCCAGCATGCCTCTAGTGTCCATGCAGAGGGCATCCACTGGCTGCCAACAAGGATCCTCCTGGATCATGTTCATGGTGGATCCAGTTTCTTCTCCATCACTTCTTAAGCAGTTTCTTTAAAAGTCATTCAAGAAGATGTAATTCCTCCTGGGAATGCAGAATGTCTGCACCTTGGTCAATGGAGCAAGCCTTGCTGGACTGGACTGGAAGTATGAAGGGGCACAAAGGTCTTGCCTGGGACCTTTCCTCCTTCAGCTGAGCTCCATCAAAACCCTCTGGTCCTTTGAATTTTGCCCTGGAAGACCTCCCCCATCTCCCTAATCTTGCATTACTTTTACTTATCCCTTGCCTTTCTCTCAATATGGGAGACATTTATTTATGTCTGTGCCTCAGTTTCCCCATCTCCTGCAGACCCATCCCCAGCAGCAGTGATCCATCTTTGGTGATTCACCCTCCCTACATAACCAGGAGCAGGGATGGTGATGGTGATGATCCTGCCTTCTGCCTCTCCTTCTGCTCAGTCTCTCTATCTAATTATCTGTGCTCTCTCTCTGTCTATGCAGTCTTCCCATCCATTGCTATTAATGGCAATTCTGGCCCACCCTTCCTCCCTGGAGGCCAGAGCATGAGATGGAGAGAGCTGGCCGGCCGCTGTCACTGAGCAGGTGCTTGGCTCTCCTTTACTGGAGATACAGACCTTGAGTGGTGGCCGCCACTCGGGCTGCTTGAACTGTGGGTTCCTGTCTAGGTGGCCCTTGGGATCCCCTCCAACTCCATGGTTCATGGAATCTGTGATTTGATTCTCCTTGTTTTCATGTTTCTCAACAACACTGTGAGGAAGATGGAGCCAAGGCTGCATGAGTGTCCCAGATTCATGGCTGACCCAGGGCTGGAAACTGGTCTCCGTGGGCCATGGCAGACCCTCTTAATCCCCCACCTCCCTGCCTCTCTGTGGGACTAAGCCCCATAGTTCTTGGTTCCTCATTAAAAGCCTGAGCCATGCAATGGGGTGCTTGAAGCTGGGCTTCATTACGCAGCAACAGCATCGGGGTTTTTATTGGAAGCGGCAAATGCTCTCTGCCCCACACGGTCTCCATCCTGAGCAACCTCCCAAGGGAGAAGTGAATGCAATTCGTCTGACTTCATTCCTGAATTGCAACCCTCCTTCCCGGCTTCGCATTACAGAATTGAAACAAGAAGCACACAAACTGAAGCACTCTCTATGAGAGCTCAAGAGGCAGATCAGAGCTTTACTCTGGCAATTTGTTCCATGTATGAAAATGGCTAATGTTGGAGGGGATGGAGACGCAAAATCAAATGTACATCCCAGGCAATAGCAGGTTTTATAGTTGTGTTAGCAACCAATTTTAAAACAAGTCTATAAAAATGATCTCTAACAATCGCCTGCCTCTAAAGTAAGCCACAGGGATTTCAGCCTGGCTTTTGGGGAATGTGCTTTGGAGCCTTGCCTGGCTCTCCTTCTGCCCTGAGCAGCAAAAGCCACAGCAGCAGCCATAGCAGACCCTCTCCTCCTCCTCCTCCTCCTCCATCCAGTCTACTCTGTCTCCCAGAAGGCTCTGGTGGCCCCTTGCCTGCCCCTCAGTGGCCCTAGTAGCAAATCCTCCCAGGGCTGGAGCAGAAGATTTCCCAGAAAACTAGACGAGTGCATTTCTGGCTGAGCCTCTTCATTTCTCTCACCACTTGCTCTTCTGTGCAAAACTTGTCAATGGAGGATGGAGAGCAGAACGCATAGTGATGTTGCGCCTGTGTGGGGTGTTCCAGAAGCCAGATGTGCCTCCGTCTTGTCTAGAGAGGCTGGCTGGCTGGCTGGCTGGCTGGCTGTGACAAAGGGCCTCTCATTCAAGAGCTGCTCCTGCTCTCCTTCCATTTCCATCCAGGACGAGTTCTTCCCTGTCGCTCTGGACTTCCATGGATATACAGAAACAAACTGTGGGGCAATGCCAGGCCACTCAGATACTCACAGACTCCTTGGAGGAAGGAGGGAGGGGAAACCTACGCTGGTTTTGTTTCCACCTGATGCTCAGAATCTCTCCAGGCTTCTCAGGACATCCAAGTTCTGCATCAGGCTGGGCAGCCACTTCCTAAAATTCCCACACACATTTGGATGCACCTTTCCTACTGTGGAATTTGTACATATTTCTCTTTAAGTGATGCACTATTATGTCTTTTCCCACAGACTAAAGCTGGGGTGGGAATCATGCAGCCCTCCAGGTGTTGGGGACAGGGGCAGGAACCCTGCATTCTGCGAGAGGCAGCCAGCGCTGTGGGACCCCCACCCACCCAATATTCCAACAAAGATATATATTTTCAACCCCAAAAAATCTCTCAAGAAAAAGCTCCCTGCTCAGGCGGCTGATGACTGGGACAGACATCCTGGCAGCTGGAGAGACAGAGAGACAAAATGGCCCTAACAAGGCAGAGCTGGAGAGCCAAACGTGGCAAGACAAGTCTTGCGCTAATGGCCATCACTTTGACACCTCCTTTTAAGATCACTGGCAGTTTGGGTCTCTCTGATCTCCTCAGGCACATGCCCCTCTGTGTCCAGTCCTCACCCACGCATCAAGTCACGCTTCCAACATGCCCAGTCTCCCCACCGCCTTTCCTTGCAATGGCTCCGGCTATTCCTGCAAAGAGGCTTTTCCTGTGAGGCTACTATTGTCCTGCTTCCCAAACTGCAGCTCCAGGAAGCCACTGGTCACTCAGTGCCAAACTGAGGAGAGCTGGTGGCTGAGCCCCACTGCCCTTCCTGTGGCCAGGAGACCACTGACAGGGCCACAGCTGTAACCCCAAAGGTCCTGACCACCACATGGGGCTTGGCTGCTGGGGAAACAGAGTGACAGTGGCACAAAAAGAGCAAACTCCCAAGTGATACCTGAATGGCACCTGCATAGAATTGTGCTTAGCCTGGCCTCTCTTATTCTGGGAAGGGAAAGGGCCGCTGTTCTCAATGGGACTGGCAGCAGGATTCCTGTGCTTATTTACAAACTGAGAAGAGCGCACCAAGTGCGCAGGCGCCTCTCGTTCATAGCTCTTGGCTGTTCTCCAGTCGGCAGTTAAACACACAGCCACTTGTCCTCCGTGTATTTTTTTAAAAAATTACTGTTATTATACATCATGATGATAGTAATTTTTATCCTACTCTCCAGCCAGGAGTGGGGGGGGGGAGCCTCTCAAAAGCACTTAAGAAGATCAATGAATGGGTGGCTGGGTTGGGGGATACTGGGCCAGGCTTCCAGGGGGGCTGTGGGGGCAGAGCCCGCACTCAGACTTTGGGCACAAAGGTCAGGGAGATGCTCTTTTGGGCTGGAAGCAGATGCAGGGAGGGAAGAGCAGTTGTTCCTCCCGGCCCCATTGAGAACCAGTGCAGTGTAAACCGAGGGAATGCTTGACCTCACTCCATGAGAGGGAATGCCCAAGGGCAGCCATGCCCACCTCTTGGCCAACTCTCCATCCCAGAGGTCAGCCAGGGCTTTGATAGGATCACTCTATGGTCACCCTGAAGCCAGACACATAAAGGCAGAGGTCTAGGCCCTGTCGGCCAGGAGGAAGATAAGGGTCGCACCTCCTTTTGGAGAGCAGCAGTGCAAGGGCCAGGCTGCAAAGACTGGAAGCAATGCCTGTCTCCTACTCTGTGGAGAAGATAGCCAAGCCAGCTCTGAGATTCAGATCAATGGGGCCTTGGAACTGACACATCCCCCCCCCCACTCCTTTGCATTGCCCTTTGCCTATCTTGGTTTTCCCGGATCCCTTAGCCTCTTGACCCCTGGACTGTTTATTTCACGCATGGATTCCCTCCTTTCCCAGACTGCTGCCTCTTGGCACCAAATGGGTCATGGGAGGAAGGTGAGTCCTCTGTGCTGGGTAGTCATCCTGCAAAGGAGGTAGCAAATTCTGCCTCCTGCCTGCAAGGAACACCAAAGGACACACAGAAAGGCATTAATTCTGCATTGCCCCTGTTTATGTCACCAATAGGATCCTGGCTGGGTTGTCGTTTTGCTGGAAAATGTGCGCACATGCAGACGTGCACACACACACACACACATTCACACCAGCTGCCACTCGAAGCAAAAAGCAACAGGTTCCCATTTCCTACCCAACTTAGAGCTCTGTTCTGCCTCACACCTGCATTTTCCAAATTCTGAGGCTGGGACAGCCAAGCGTCCGATTACAGGGAGGTTTAGGGAAGAGAGTCTGACCATGCGTCTTGCCCCAGTCCCAGGCCAGCGAGAGGGATGCTCAGAGCCACCCAGACAGAGTAAAAGCACACAGGACCCAACCATATTCACCTTTAGTTTCATGTATTCTGCTGTAGGTCATGCAAGTCAGAGCTGGGACATTGAATCTGAAGCCCAGGCTCCCAGACACAAAGCGGCAGCCCTTCCTGTTCTCCTCAGAGCCCCTTCCTCTCCTTGGACGACTCTGGTGCTCAGCTGCCTGTGCTGAGGGCTTCTGTGTAGATGGGCAGCACTTGCAAACATTCCCAAACAAACTTGTTCAGACAAAAACCAAACCCAAAGTCAGACCACAGAAACCCTCTGCTGCTGCTGCTGCTGCTGGGACTCTTGGCTCTTCCAGGGAGGCTGCGGGGAGCCAGGATGGGCAGCAAGGAGAGCTACAACCCAGTTCCAGTGGGATTAATATCTCACGATTTCATCCCATTGGTCTCTACAGGCAGTTTTCCGCTTCTTGGCTGAAGAGGGGGAAGGCGTTCCAACATGCAGCTGAAACCAGAAACCCAGTCGATAGTTTAGTCTACCATCCTCCATGGAAAGCAGGGACCCTTTCCTCTCCAGAAGCACGGCCAGACTCTGGCATCCCTGGCCACCAGGCAGGCCTCAAGCAGACTTTGGAAGCCAAAAGCAACTTGTTAAACCCTCCAGCTTTAAAATTAGTCCACAGTTTAATAACTTTTTAGACTGCTTGAACTATTTCATAGAATCATAGAATTGGAAGAGACCGCAAGGGCCCTGATCCAGTCCAACCCCCTTCTGCCATGCAGGAACTCTCCATCAAAGCATCCCCATTGACAGATGGCCATCTAGCCTCTGTTTAAAGACCTCCAAAGAAGGAGACTCCATTACACTCCGAGGAAGGAGTGTGTTCCTCTGTCGAACAGCCCTTACTCTCAGGAAGTTCTTCCTAATGTTGAGCTGGAATCTCTTTTCCTGGAGCTTGCATCCATTGCTCTGGGTCCTAGTCTCTGGAGCTGCAAAAAACAAGCTTGCTCCCTCCTCAATACGACATCCCTTCAAATATTTAAACAGGGCTCTAATATCACCTCTTAACCTTCTCTTCTCTAGGCTAAACATCCCCAGTACTGTAGTTCCCTAAGTCGTTCCTTGAAGGGCATGGCTTCCAGACCCTTCACCATTTTAGTCGCTCTCCTTTGGACATGCTCCAGTTTCTCAACATCCTTTTTGAATTGTGGTGCCTAGAACTGGACACAATATTTCATAGCTTTAATTTTAACACTGTTTACTTTTAAGCCATCCAGAGGTCTTGTGACACAAGGCAAGAAACAGATGCATGGAGGGATGGACAGACCGCTGGGTTTCCCCCCCATCTCTGGAGGTCTTTCAACAGGGCAACTTTCAGGAGGGCTTGAGCTGTGGTTTTTTGCATGGCTGAAGGGTTGGAGTATCTGGAGCTAGTGATAAGCTGATCATATTTCCCAAAATCCATTTCTTGAGATTGGAATCTATAATAAAATATACATCCATTCATAGCCAAAGCAAGGAGGTCCTCCAGCCATTGAACAAGGGATGGTGAATGTTCACCTGGAGTGCAAGTTTTTTGTTTTGGGTTTTTGGACAGTAAAAGCATGCATGATCCAACCACGTTCACCCTCACTTAGACTCCACACCACACAAATATAACTTGAAAGAACATGTTCATCCAGAAAAGCCAATGATTCTTCTAACACAAAATTAACACACAGCAACACATCCAACTAAAGAGGGGTCATCCCTGAACATCACATACCAAGGATATATTGTTTAAATGCCAAAGGCTGGTCCGATGCTCCCCCCCTGACTAGGAGGACCCCCACCCGCCCATCCCACATGACCCCCATTGCAGTCTATGAAATGGCCAGTGTCCCACTGGCGTCCATCACTTGAGCTTAAGGCGATGAGCTGCATGCAAGCCATGGGCAGAAGCCCACAAGGGCCTCCCTTCTGCACCCTGACCCCAGCCCAGGATACACTGTGCGGACCCCCCCATTTCCCCCTTCCAAGGCGGATGGTGATGAGTGGGTGGGGGGCTTCCTTACCGGCAGAGGGGGTCCAGCCGGCACTGGCTTCGGAGGTCCAGACAGTTGGGCGGCTCCTTGTCCTCGTAGGAGCAGTGGGGGACGATGGTCTGCCGGCGGCGCTCGGCACAGGCCTGGTCCTTGCAGGAGCAGAAGAGCAGGCGGTAGGTGTACTCGCTGGGCACCCGGTCGAAGAACTGGCGCAGGGCCTTCTGGCACTTCCGGCGGTTGCAGGGCTCGGTGGGCGAGACCTCCCTGTTGCAGACCGAGATGTAGCCTGAGCGCAGCCGCTTGCAGCCGTCATTCAGGTTGCAGGCCTTGGCTGCATCCAGGCAGTGGTTGCTCTTTGCCGCCGCGGCTGCCGGGTCCATCCCTGCCCAAGAGAAAAGAGAGGAGGGTTTGCAGTGGCAGCTCAGGAGGAGAGTGGAAAGGATACCTGGAAACAACTGGTGTCTTGACTGTCAGGAAACCTGGATGTGGGAGAAGAAGGAGCAGGCAATGCCCCTCGACAAGGGCACAAAACGTATCTTGCCAAGAAAGCTCTGTGATTGATTCACCGTAGAGCTGCCATATGTCAGAAATGACTAGAAGGCACACAATAACAACAACAAACATATGCACCCTCTTTAAGGCTCCAAGCTGTGAACAATTAAGGTGCGCAGGTTGGAAACTCAGTTGGTATTGAAAGATCACTGTGTGGATGGTTTATAGGGCCCCTTTTCCTTTCCCAGCATTCACATTGGTGCATGACACACACTCACACAACGCACACACACTTCCTTCACTGAGCGGTCCAAGAGATCTGCTGGATGCCAGAGCACCCCTGTGGAGCACTCTTGGCCACAGCATGGTGGGCATTTTAAAACTACCCAGGGTGCCCTTCAGTAAAATAAACAGGGTGACTCATGCAACTAGAATCACAGCAGAAAATCCCAGTTGCAAATGAATTGGGGACGAGAAGAATATTTGCAGAATCTTTCATTCTCAGTGTGAAAAGGTTGTGTCAACACGTGGGGGGGGGGAGCCTCCAAAGGATTACCAGGATTGGTGAGAGCGTTTGCCTCCAGCTCAGGAATAAGACAAGGAGGAACCCCCCCCCCCCGCGCGCACTGAATCCAGGACCAGCATGGAAAGATTGCCGCAGGAAGAATGTGAGAAAGAAAGAAAGAAAGAAAGAAAGAAAGAGCATGCCATACAGGGCCAGAAAGAATTGTTTCCTCTTTAAAACTTCCAACAAAGGAAAGCCTGCCAGCTCCTGAGGTTTTGCCGGCTGAGCTCACCCAACCAGAGGAGCAGTGCGCTGGGCAGAGCAAGAGTCATACTGGGAGGTTGTCCTGGTTCCAGCATCTGACATCTTTTGGATTTTGCCTCTCAGTGGTCTCTTCTTGCAGCTGAGCATACCTCTATTCACCGAACCCTTCCTTATAGGGCTTGGCATGTGCCACTTGGCGCTGGAACAGCTTCAGCAGCTGGAGGTTCCCCTGAGCAAAATGCACATATGAAAATCAAAACCCAGCAAGAGAAAGAGAGTCAGAGAGTCATCCCTTGGCTCCGGCTGCAGAGCCAAGGACCTGCCCTCACAGACTCTTTCCAGATGTTCAGTGGGAACATCCAGCTCTCCTTCCAAAACTGGCATGGGTCTGAAAAGCAGATTCTCCCCACATTCCTCCCAGGAGCATGTAATGGAGGTGCCAACGTGGGCAGGCAAGAGAAGTGGGGCTGGAACACTGTGGGCGCTTTCCACAGAGTCAACCTCCCCTGTGGAAGGGTTTGGCATTTCTGCAGATAAGCAGAAGGGAAAAGGGTGCTTGCTCAGATCAAAGTTGTGGGAACAGAGTTACGTACACAGGAGTAATGTTAGGCATGCTTATGCATCACACATCGCTGCATAGGCCACTGCAGTGTACACTGCATATTGGTTGTGCAGTGCTGAAGATCACTAACACAGATTGTCATACAGGGGACAGGGCATCATTGTCCTGCCCCTGTCCTGTCCTTCCCGCATGATCGCAAGAAGGACTTTCAGACAATGATGCACTTATCCGAACATTATTCCGTCCAGGAGGCACAAGTGACAGCGATCACATGAAAACCTTTGAAATGACATTGAGCTGATCCTGTCATTGTCCTGTCATTGAAGTGCTATTGCCCAGCATTTTGTATTAACGGCAGTTCGCATTAATGTAATGCTCCTTCAATGACAGGATAATGACAGGATCAGTGCTACGTTATGAAAGGTGTTTGTGCGATTTCTGTCATGGATGGTAGAGCAATCCTGTCCCTATCCCATCTGTGTATGATAATCTCCACAGTGATTTTAAGCAACAGATGCATGACTCCTTGAGCATGAAGCTCCATCCCAACCATCTCAGCCCTAGATCACAGCCCAGGCGTCCGGCAACTTCGCAGCCCAAGCCCAGGAGAAGGAAGGGCCAACGTTGCCCCCAGATGCCAACTCTCTCTCCATCTTTCCCTTCCTCCTCTACCACCAACAACCAGCTTCCTCTGCCATGGTGCCATGCCCAGATGTCCTCTTTGTCAATATAGTTAACATTGGTCAAGTGCAGAGTGTTAATACAGCATAACATTGCATTCGTACACAGAAGAGCACAGCATGATGTGCAAGTGAAAGGGACACACACACACACACATATAGAGAGAGAGAGAGATTGAGAGAGAGATGCTTTTGTTGCTCATGATCATTGTGAGCCATACGGTTTCAATTCAAAACTTTCTGCACAACAGGAGGTCAGGTTTTCATCACAGCAGTGGACCTGTGCCATGAAAAACTCTGCGTCTGGAAGGCTGTGGAGAGAAGGAGCTCTTCCCATCACAACATCTTTGCCAGCATCAGAAGCAGGAATGCTAAGGAGTTCTGGGAAACACATGCAAGGGTCAGCAAGGGTCCAGCCTGCCAGACCGACCCACTGCACTGGGCAGTGCTGGCCCATGAGGCCGCTGGGCAGGGGCCACCCCTTGGCCTGCAGCCCATGGGGAGAGGGGCACTGGCAGACCCTGCCTCTTCTGTGTCCTTATGCCTCCCCATGAGATGCTGACTGGGACCTTGCTGGCGCCTTGCCATGGATTGGCCCACCATTTTTGCCAAAGCAGAACATCCGCACTCAGCCCTAGGTTATGGACACAGAGCTTCACGTGGAGAGCTGTTAGGGATATAGATGCACCTCCCCAACTGCTGCATATCTGCCCACTTCTGCTAAAATCAGTGGCAGCATTTCTTTAGCTACACATCTGGTTGCACAATCCAGTTGTGCGTCTGGTTGCACAATCAGTGTGTGGAGATGCATTCTGGGGAACCCCAATTGCCATGTTGAAAAGATGCACTGGAAATTTGCAAGATTTCTGAGAATAGTAATTCTGCAACAGTTTTGTCTATTCGTCTCTTTTTCTTTCCCCCGTATGAAGGCTTCGGCAATTTGTGCAAAATTTCTATACACTGGACTCCCTCCGTTCCCCTTTGTGAACCAAAGCACACAACCACATCTGGCACAAAAGGACCAGCCCACTGATCCAAAAGACACAAACACACCCATCCAACACACCTAGTTTTTCAATCGATCTTGGATGAAACGGATTATCTGGACCCATTTCAAACTGGCTATCGGGTGGGTTACGGGGTTGAGACGGCCATGGTCGCCTTGGTCGATGATCTCTGTCTGGGCATCGACAGGGGAAGCGTGTCCCTGTTGGTGCTCTTGGACATCTCAGTGGCTTTCGATACCATAGACCATGGTATCCTTCTGGAGCGCTTGGCAGAGGTGGGAATCGGGGGCACTGCGCTCCAGTGGTGCCGGTCCTACCTCTCCGGGAGGTTCCAGATGGTGCAGCTGGGAGACGTATGCTCCGACAAGAGGGCCCTTACATCTGGGTCCCTCAAAGAGCCATTCTGTCTCCCATGCTTTTCAACATTTACATGAAACCGCTGGGAGAGATCATCCGGAGACATGGGGCGCGGGGTTATCAGTACGCTGATGACACCCAAATAGTCTTCTCTATGTCTCCGACTGATGCAGTGACTGGGGATCGCATCTCTCCTCTCGTGGCCTGTCTGGAGTCGGTAATGGGCTGGAGGAGGGGAAACCGACTCAGTCTGAATCCAGAGAAAACGGAGGTACTCGTGATAGGTTCTCCTGGCCCAGGGATGGCGGTGGTTCCACCTGTCCTGAACGGGATCACGCTTCCTGTAAAGGACTCGGTACGCAGCCTGGGGGTGCTCCTTGACTCGTCGCTCCACCTTACATCTCAGGTGGATGCGACGGTCAGGAGCACCTGCTACCAGCTTCGGCTGATTTGCCAGCTGCGTCCCTACCTGGGCCAGAGGGACCTTGAAACGGTGGTACATGCTCTGGTAACCTCTCGATTGGATTTCTGCAATGCGCTCTACATGGGGCAACCCTTGTACCATACCCGGAAGCTACAACTGGTACAGAATATGGCAGCCAGACTGGTCACTGGCATACCCAGGGCCAGTCATATAACACCTGTACTCAGAGGTCTGCATTGGCTGCCTATTCGCTTCCGGGCGCAATACAAGGTGTTTTATAACCTATAAAGCCCTACATGGCTTGGGCCCAGGATACCTTGAGGACCGCCTCTCCCCATACAATCTGCCCCGCACACTCAGAACATCTGGGCAGCAGCTACTGAGGGTCCCAGGGGCAAGATTAGCCTCTACATCGAGGAGGACTTTTACCATTTCGGCCCCGACCCTCTGGAATACGCTGCCCATAGAGCTCCGCTCGGCCACCTCCCTGGCACAGTTCAGGAAGGAACTAAAAACCTTCCTGTTCAAGTTAGCATTCCCCGATATAAGCTCCAGTTAGTCCCCCCCCCCCCCCTTTGACGGCAATGCGAGCCGGCTAGAATGTATTTTTTAATGTAAATTTTAATGTACTTTTTCTTATTGTATATTGTATTGCACTGTGTATCTGTTTATTATGCTGTACACCGCCCTGATTGCAAGAAGGGTGGTATAAAAATAAAACTTTTATTTATTATTTATTTATTCAAATCCATGTTGCAAGGCAGAGGCTGTTGCAGTTTAGCCGCACAATTATTTTTTGGGTTGAGGGAGAATCTTGAAAATGCAGACTCTTTCTTGAGACCAAGAGAAAAAACTGGTCCCACAGCAGAGGAAGAATACTTTGTGGTTCCTGAAGCAAGGATTTGCATCCCTGCTCCTTGGCGCCTCTCCTTGGAGATGCCCCCAAGTTCACTCCCAAATGGAAACCACCCCAAAGCCAAGCAGACCTGCTTCTGGCGGGAGGGCTCCCAGTTCTGGCCACGAAAAGGCACTGGGCACTCATTCCAGCTTCTCCTCTTTAACAGATCTACTTGTGGAAAGGGGGAAAGAAAGGAGGAGGAGAAGGGAGAACTCAGGGGAGGTTTGCAAATGGAAGAGAAGCGCACCCCTCCTCCCTTCCCGCGCTCTTCCAAGACTCATCAAAGCAAACTCTTGTGTTTAAAGCAGGGAGATTACATAATCAAAAGCCTTGCCTGGAAACCTCCCTGAAGAGGACTTCTTTCCTTTAAGAGCTCAAGAAGAGCAGAAAGACCCAGCTTAGGAAGCACTGCTTTCATGGCAACAGGGCCAGCCTAGCAGAGCCATGCCTACATACCTAGTTGGCCTCTTGGAGAAATTGGCTTCAGGGATTCCTGGGTCTTGAGGGGGCTGGAGCCAGAGAGATTGCTCTCTCACACACACCTTCTCCATCTGGGCTCCTTCCCACCCCTAGCAAGAAAAGGATGGCAGGGCAAGTGGCTGCCTTCCCTCCTCCTCTTCTTCTCTGTTGAAACAAGTGTGAATAATCCAGGCAGCTTCCTTCCTTCCTTCCTTCCTTCCAACAGGCAGCAAAGCAAGGCAGGCGGGCATCAGAGGGCAATAGTCTCTGCCCGGCTGGCTTTGTTCTTGCCTGGTTCTCCATCTCAATTGCTCCTGCCCTGCCTAAGACCTGCAGGCCCTGGGTGAGTTTGCCAGAGAGCCAGTCTGCAAAGGAGACTTATCTTCTGGGGAGCTCATTATGGAAGCAGAAGCATTAAATTTTGATGGAGAAAAGGAACAGCCTTTTGGTGGAAGCTGGACTGAAAGACAGCCAGCTTGATCTGTCCCCAAATGGGCAAGGAGGCACTGGCTGCTTTCTCCCCAAAGGGACCCCAAACCCTCAAGCTCCGTGCCCTGTGCCCTCTCTGCCCACTCACTTGGGGTTCCTGCCCAGGGCTTCCCCAGGAAAAAGCAACACAATTGTTGGGGGCACATCCTGCCTCTGAACGCCCAAAGCCCCCTTGCCCCAGAAGCCCTGGCGGCTATTCTGCATGGCCTTTGGGCTCTCCAGGTGGGCAGCTTCAAACCTCTCCTGACTCGAAGCCATGGAAAGTCCCTTCAGCAGGTGCCAGAAATGCAATGGCAAACAGAAGAGTCCCTGGGCAATGCTCCCCTTGGGCCAATCCTCATCATGGGAAGGTACAACCACAAGAAGGTGGGCATCTGGATGTGCCAATCTCCCTGGTGCTGGGCTGACCTTCTCTGCCAGTCCAGATGCCAGTCCCAGCATGTCTCCCGGGTCTTGTCAGTTTCTCAGGAGAAGAGCTTTGAAAGCCGTGGAAGCTGCCTCTCTAACCTGCTTTGCAGTGAGACTTAGTGAGTTTGACAGCTGTTGGGTGCAGAGTTGGAGTTTTTGGAATTTAAATAACATGTTTTTGTGCCTCTGCCTCTGGAGCCAACCTGAGGCTAATCCCTTTATATCCCAGAGCCACTGGGAAAGTGACAGGCCCCAGCACTTAGCATCCCCCCTCCCAAAACACACAACACGCACAACACACACAAGGCTGCCCCCCCCCCCCCTCAACCCCTACATCCCCCCCCCCCCCCCCCCCCCCCCCGCTACCTCCAGACTGCATTTTTGGCATTGAGATCTAGAATAAATGCGCCCAAGAGCAAATGCTTCTTGGTGCCAAGCCCGGCACAATTCCTATTTTCCACCCGCTAAAGAGTTTATTGATGGTGATTTAATTCCGAGCGGAAAAAGAAAACTATTGTCAACTGGCATCTAAGCGCTCCTTTTCTTGGAAGAGAGTTTTGCAGATTTGCTTCAAAACATCAGCCAGATTTCCTGTCCATAGAATTAGGATGACGGAAAGGATCCGGTGAAGTCCTCCGTCCTCCAAGGCCACGCTCCCCACGTGGGACCCTTCTTTGGAGGCAGGGGGTCCGCCAGAGAGAGGCAGGGGTTCTCCACCCAAAACGGCTTCCCTTGTGTGCTTACACAGACACAGAGACACACAGCCATCTTCATGGTCAATGAAAGGCAGGAAGGAAACAGGGCCCTCCTGAGAAGATCCTCTTCTGAGGACACCCTCAAAGGGCCACCCATGGCCAAAGCCCCATGGCTCACCTGCATCCATCTGGTGACAGACCCCTCTTCCCTTCTGACTGCTGCCAATTACAAGTTGGGCTTCATCCGTCCACTCAGCTGATGGACAGGAGCCACAAGGATAGTGGTGCCACTTCAAAGGGACGGACTGTAACTTTACACCCATGGAGTCAAATGGCAGTTGTGCACCACTTCCTTGTTAATTAATTGCAACTTTGTGCAACCTAACATGTGGTCAAATGTGCAAATTTACATTTGAATGCAAAATGCCTATTGAGCAATAGGCAACTGCATGCACAACACACAATGCAGAGTGTGCAATGTGCACCAGCATGCACACTGTGCAGCCACAACAGCACCCCACACACCCCACAGGCCACTCTGCCTTGAACTGAATGCAGACATTCAGCATCAGGCAGAAACGTCCAACTGCTTCCTTGGGGAACTTGCCAGGCTTTGCAAGGACAAAGGGGCATCACTTCTTTATTTTTTAAAAACATATTTAGCTACCGCAATTGAGCAGAAAGAAACCAGAAAGAATCCACAGCAGTTCCCTCAATGAAGGGAAGCATCTGACAAATCCATCCATTGATAAAATGGAAAAAGGTAGAACTGAATGCTGTTTCCATAAAGCAGCAGCATACAATCCTACAATAACAGTCGCAGCAGCAGCAGCTTTGGAGAGAAAGCATGAGAAGCAGCCTTGCAAGAGCTCAGTATCTGGAACGAAAAGCCAAACCAGCCAAAGAGGCAACGAAGTGCCCTCTGTCCCAGCGGACGGGATGCAAGAGGCTCTGTGGCGGGGCAGGGGCAAGCCGAGGGGCTTCTGCGTCTGTGGGGCAATGAATCCCCTCTAGGTTTTGTTCTGGAAAGTAAAGGGGCCATCTCACACGCCAAACCCAGAATTGCTCCTGGACAGTGCCGTCTTCCATGCTTGTGGGCAATGGCAATGAGTTACTTGAGGGGAGGAAGTGGGGCTAATGGGGCTGGGCCTGGATTCCTCCTGGGTTTAAAACTGGACTCCAAGGGAGCTCTCCAGGGACACATGGTCCCACTTTGGAGCAAATATAATGGTTCTGACCCAGAGAAAATTTTCAGAAAAATAAAACCAGAAATGCCACAACATGCAAAAAGACCTGTCCTCCAGCAAAGAGGAGCCTTTCTGGAAGTGTCAGCCATTTTGCGGTTCTTTTGGGCCTTAACATTCTTACCAGTTTATGGTGACCCAAAGGGACAAACCAGGGTTTTCTTGCCAGATTTGTTCAGAGGGGGGTTGCCATTACTCCATTTAAAATGGGTAGTCTGGGGGGCATTGGGGACTGGTGAGGAGCTTCCTCTGGTTGGGCTTTGGCCTCTCTTTACGATGCGCCAGTGCGCCAGGGGAGCCCAATGGTGGCAGAGACGGCTCCAGGAGGCCCAGCAGGATTGCTGCGGCTCTGCTGACTCTTATCTCCTGTATTTACATGTATTAATTGCTGATGTATCTCGATACCCTGCTTCCATATCTAATCTAAGTCTCCACTCTAAATGTTCCACATACTGTCATTAACAACTGTTTCAATATTCATCTAGGCTAATTAACAAAATGGTGGTGCGATCAAGGGAGCAGCCATCTCAGTTTGTGGCTTAGGAAAATTTAGATTCCCCAGGTGAGAGGCCGGTTGGAGGCCGGGGAGAACGGGGCTTCCTTCCTCTTCCGTGAAGAAGACAGACAGACGGACCCCAGCGGGAAAGGGCCAACGGAGCCATCTGGGTGGTGTGAGACTTGAAAGGGCAGCCCTGCCCACAAGGGAAGAGGCTTGGGGCAGATGCAGCCTTGCCCTCCTTCTGACACTGTTGCTGGTTTATCCCTTTGGGCACTACATTGTTCGCATGGATTTCAGTCCTAGGAACAGAGACACTATTCCTGAAGTGGTCTTTGGTGAGAGCTTTCCTGTTCTGTTTTTCAAGGGAAGGAGAGCTCTAGATTCAGCCGGTTGGAGATGGTGAGGATCTAGTGGCGCAACCACTCTCCAGGCAAGAGCACTGAGGCGCATGGTCCAGAAACAACAGAAAACTCCCAGTGGTTCCCAGTTTGTTTCCAGGCCCAATTCAAGGAGCTGGCTTTGGCCTGGGAGGGCCACTAACTGCCCTTGTGCCAAACGTCTGTCTGCCCGGCACCTTCCTTCTTCCCCTTTAGGCACCGGATGAGACAGAGGTTCTCTTCTCTCAGGCTTTTAATGCCATTTAATTGCTTCTGTGACCTCTGCTTCCCCTTCAGACCAGCTCTTTGCAATCATTTTCAGCTGGCCTATTTTTATTGCCCGGTTGTTAACCTTTGCTATATACTGTGGCCTCTGCTAAAAGGCAGGACAAAAAAACCCCCACATAAATAAGCAACTTAACCTAAAGAACACTTGACATCAGGTCAGAAGGTGCTTCAGTTTGGATTATTCTCTGTTTTGTTGCTTGGTTTTAAAATGGGGGGGGGGAGTATAAGGTGCTTTGTTGCATTTAAGAAACTCATGAAAGAGGCAATCCTGCCAACTTTGCCCCAAGAAGGAAAGAAACCCTCTATGGCAGGAAGCTCTGCTTCTTTCTCTCAGCTGATGGCCAGTCCTGGTGCCCTTGGATTCCCACCTGCCAGGTTGCAAGAAAGGGGCCTGTGCCTGGCCGTGCCACATCTGGGCCTGACCCCTTGGCATCTCTGGGGAGCTCCTCAGGTGCTTTCCACCAATGGGCCCTGCCACCTCCAGCACCCAAGTCAGGAGGGAGGGTCCACCCAGAAACAGGGACCTGGAACAACTCTGCTTCCCTGGAGGATGCTTCCCCATACTGTTAACAGCTGGAGACTTGCAGCCTGGGCTTTATTTAAGGCTCAAAAAGAGATGCCAATATTCTGAGCCTATTTGGGGGGACAGAGTTCAGACAGAACCCCAGAGCAGATTGACCACCCCACTGCCACCCCTTTGTACATCCCTGTTGAATCCAGGGAGGAAAGGGGAGGCCCCCTGCCCCACGCCAAAGCACCCACTCTGAGGGTCAAAGAGGGCCAGATGCAGACAGACAGAAACAGCAATTGGAAATTGGGGGGAGGGAGAGCTGCCTTCACCAAGCACTGTGCCTGAGGAGGGGCAACTGGATCATGGGCTCTACTCTCCCAGTTACAGCCCTCCGATCCAGCCTTTAATGCCCCCAGCTCCACCCTCAAGAACCCTGGGATGTGTAGTTTGAAGAGGGATTTGGATTCCTCTGCTCTAGTGCCTGTCTACAAAGTCACTCCCCAAACTACAGATCCCAGAACATCATATGGCTCTGTCATATGGAATCCTGGGATCTGTAGCATCGGATGAATCCATCCATTGATAAAATTCAAGAAATAAAACTGATGGAGCCGTGACAGTGGGATCAAAATCTTCTATCTGTTTAGTGCAAATGCATGCAGGACTCCTTCACAGGTGCCCCAGGAAGAGCGAGAAGGGAACTACCTCTGAGAAGAACCTGCAGTTTCTGCTGCCTGCTTGGGGCTGGCACAAGGGCAGGGGCACCGCCGCTCTTGCAACCCAACAGCCCCATTCCCAACTGGTGTCCTGTGCCAGCCTTCCTCCCTGCCAGCAAAACCTGGAAACCCTGTCCCCAGACCTCCTAAGCATCCAATACGTGCAAAGATGGCCTTGTGATGCCTGGATAAAGGTGACCTAGCTTCAGAGGAACACTCCCAGCTCTCCCAAGCAGCTGCAGAATTAAGCATCCAAGAGAACAGAAGGGATATTGTTCATTCTCTCAGGGGTCCGGTCATCTCCCGAAGGAGGAAAGAATGCGCAGACAGACACAGCAAGGAGAAAGCTGGCTTTGTTTGGCTTTTATTACCTGAGACAATTGAAGCGAGCCTGAAGATATCGGAGAGACGAGAGGTGACTGGCTCATAGGGAGATGCTTCATAAAACTCTTCTCCTGGAGCGAGAAGGACAAGAGAGAGAGAGAGAGAGAGATTTAGCTGCCTCGCTAAGTTAAGGAGCAGCCAAGCAACCTCCTACGCTGGGCAAAGCAACACACCGCCCCCTCCCCAAATATCTGTCTTGGGAAGCCCCCCAACCACCATCCCCCTGCCTGGGAGTGACAAGGTGGGTCCCAGAGCATTTGGAGCAGTGGCAAGGCTTGCTGGGTTGCATGGAAGCAGTCAGGAATATTATTATTATTATTATTATTATTATTATTATTATTATTATTATTTCTATCTTCCCACCTCTCCCAATGGATCGAAGCGGGATCACAGCAAGGTTAGAATTACAGTTACAATATCACAGCACAGTTAAAAGAATAAAAACATAAAACACAAAACCCACAAAACCCTGAAAACATTAGCATCAATCAATCCCGGGGCAGCTGCTCCCATTCCATGCTAGTGGTCTTCATAGGAGGTCAGGAGGATAAGCACGGCCTTCTTAAAGATTTCTAAGGCTGTAACAAGGCGGGTCTCCTCTGGGAGTCCATTCCAAAGTCTAGGGGCAGCTATACTGAATGCCTTTAGGGAAGTAGAAACATGTTTGGATGTTGGCATCTCCAACAAGTTCTTCCCACTTGTTCTAAGAGTGCGGGGCGGACTGTATAGGGAGATGCGATCCTGTAAGTAGCCTGGACCCAAGCCATGTAGGGCTTTAAAGGTAATGACCAACACCTTGTATTGTGCCCGGAAGCTAACTGGGAATCCCTTGGCACCTTAAAGACTGACAAGTTTTATTTTGCAGACGTGTGCATGGACCCCATTGGACTCATCAGCTGCATCTACCCTCAAAATTTTCTATTTGGGGCAGGCTTCATGGGCTCCAGGGGGTTCACCCACATGCATCTAAAGAAAAATTAGGAGCCATCCTGGTCTCGTGGTTTGAGGGTTGCACAAGGACCAAGATAATTTCGGCACCTTGAATAGTTCCTTGGTGCCACAGCAGAGTCACTTGCCACACTAACACTGGAGCTGCTGCTGGGCACGACTGATTAACAACCACAAAGGCAAGCGGGGAGGGGTCGCCCCCAGCCCTCGCCCCCGACAGCAGCAGCTCCTCGGCAGACAGTTACAAATGCATTTCATTACTGGAAGCTCTGTGCAATTGCTGGGCAGGATCGGCTGCCAGGGCATGAGGATGGATCATCAAAGGCACCTGGCACTTTCTCCATTCCCCGCCTTGGGACATGAGGCCAAGAAACTGGTCAGAACTGCTGGGGAGGTCAAGGGAGGCTGCAGGAGAAGAAGGCTCCCCTTAGAGAAGTTAGTAATCAGGCAGGCAGTGGGGGCATTTGGGCTGGCAAGAGCTTTTCTGTCACCATGTTCCCTATTTCTCAACTGCAGGAAGAATTGGGGAAGGGGCACATGTCCCTGCCAGACACAAGGATCTGATCCCCCACCATTCATCTCTATTCTCCCTTCCCACTCCATACTTCCATCTTCCCCCATGTTGCCCTAGATGATACAGAGAAGCTGCATGGGCTCCTGGAGGGATGGGAGACAACATGGGCAAGTGCCTGGCATCTCCTGAAAGGTGGGCATTGGATGAACTTGTCCAGCTGCTGCACTAACCATTTTGAGGTTGTTCTTTTGGTTCTGCTGCCTCTCTGTGTCATCTAGGGCAACATGGGGGAAGCTGGAAGGGAGACCAGAGATGAATGGCCTCCTGCAAGCCCCAGATCTCAGGAGCCTCCTGGCAAGCCAGCAACCCCCTGCCCGACTCCGTTCATCTTACAGGGATGATTCAGACAGTGGCATCTTCCACGTGTGGCACTCATGGGATCCCTCTTTCACAAAAGCCTCCTTTAAGGCATGCTTTCTAGCCCTGAAGCAGCCCTGCTATGGAGCATCAAGGAGGATGGGTGAAACCAGAAGAGATGGCAGTGGAAGGAATCAGCCTACATGGGAGAAGGGAGAGGCGGACACTTCAAGGGGTCCCACAGTCCCTGATGGTGGACCTTCTAAAACATGATGAGGCCGGAGCAGGGCAGCTCCCATTGGGTCCCTGGACTAGCATGACCTCTCTCTCTCTCAGTCTCAGTCTCTGAGGCTTCCTTCTTGGCTCCTGGCATGACTGCTTTTTTGCGGTCTTCTGGAGAACATCTGGTGACTCTCTTGAGGCCAGTAAAGAAGCATCAACCAGCAATTCTGATGGGCAACTTTGGCATGGGAAAGCTGTGCATTTCCCCTTGGCTGGACTTGTTAATGCTCAAATGACAGACAGAGCTTCCACAAAAGCATGCTGAGCAACCTCTCTCCCTTCCTTTTCTATATTGCTTTGCCAAGGCCATAAATAATTAAAGATTGAGGGGGAAAGCTTGCTGCTCAGTTGGGAAATTACCTTGTACTGAAAGGGCACTGAACTTCTGGCCCCTGAGCTGCCTGATACACAATTAACCTCCGGGAAAAGCACCAAAACAGAAAGGAAGCCACTTGTGAGTGGAACTTATTCTCAGGTCCCTTTTGCCAGAGGAAAGCAGGAGAAAGGGGGCCCTTGAGCAGCATGTGGGGAAACACCACAAACTGACTTTGCCCTATGGCTGCAGAGCGCCAAGGGAGACTGGAAACTATGCTGCAGGGTCATCTAGGCACCCAGCAACAGCCGCCTCCATGCTTTCCCCAAAGCGGCTGCATCCACCACACTTTCTACCCTCTTCTCTTTTGATTTTACCCATAGATTGTCACTTCTTTCTTTGCACCAAACATGAGGGCCTTTTGAAAACTACATCTCCCAGAATCCCTCAGCCAGCATGACCAATGGCTTCAGAAAACAAAGGGACGGTACTTCAGTTGACACAAGTTCTCATTCACCAAGGAGAGGGAAAGCTCATTGGCAAAGCTGGGGCTCAATCCAGAAGATGCTGGAGCTTGAATTTCCTGATTTCCATGCCTAAGTCCGAGAGGCAAGATTCTCTGCCCCAGGGTTCAATGCACACCCTCACAGTCGCACACTCGCACTTGCACTCAGAGGGGTGCCATGCACTGGCCCGCTGGGGCCACAGGTCCTTACCCGCCGTCAGGCCGAGGTGGATGCTCCAGTAGATCTGGAGGCAGAGGAGCTCCTTCTTCATGCCCCGCTTGCAATGGCAGTCGTAGAGAGGGCTCTCCTGAAGTACTTCCAGGGCTGCCTGGCACTCCTTGTTGGCCAGCATGGTGTTGCGGTCGCGGCCGGCCACGCACTGGCGCAGGGTGCGGTAGCGGGAGCTGCAGCTGGGCTCGGCAGCACAAAGCTCATTGGCCCTGGCACAGTCCACAGGGGTCCGCCAGCCATGGGGGTCTGGGGCGTCAGTCAAGGAGGAAGGACCAGCCCAGGCGTGGACCATCTCATCTGGAGGAAAGGGAACCAGAGAGATGAGCGAGTGAGAGAAGGTGAGCAGATTCACACTCCGGTATCCACCATCCACAGCCCACAAGCACAGGGGGGCCTTTCTCTTCCACCCATCGTCCCTCCAGTTCAGCACCCTCACCTTCACCTGGCATGGGGGTCTCCCCTCTGCCCCTACAATCCTTCTTTTCCCCAGCCTCCCAGGCCTGAGCAGAACTTGGGCAATTCACTTTGGGGGAAACATGGGGACTGCGACTCCCAGAGTCAGTGGCCAGGCTGGGAGAGCAGGGTTGGACTCCCCACTCTGCCATGAGAGCCCAGTGGGAGACTGTGGGCAAGACACACTCTCTCAGCCTAAGAGGAAAGCAAAGGCAAAACTTGCTCCAAAAACAAGAGAAGTAATAGTGCCACTGTATTCTGCTCTGGTCAGGCCCCACCTAGAATATTGTGTCCAGTTCTGGGCACCACAATTCAGAAAGGACATTGAGAAACTGGAGCCCTGTGTCCAAAGGAGGGCGACAAAAATGGTGAATGGTCTGGAAACCATGCCCTATGAGGAACGACTTAGGGAGCTGGGGATGTTTAGCCTGGAGAAAAGAAGGTTAAGAGGTGATATGATCGCCCTGTTTAAATACTTGAAGGGATGTCATGTTGAAGAGGGAGCAAGCTTGTTTTCTGCTGCTCCAGAGAAGGACCTGGAACAATGGATGCAAGCTGCAGGAAAAGAGATTCCAGCTCAACATTAGGAGGAACTTCCTGACAGTAAGGGCTGTTCGACAGTGGAACACACTCCTTCCTCGGAGGGTGATAGAGTCTCCTTCCTTGGAGGTCTTTAAGCAGAGGCTGGATGGCCATCTGTCAGGGATGCTTTGATTTGGATTTCCTGCATGGCAGAATGGGGTTGGACTGGATCAGGGCCCTTGGGGTCTCTTCCAACTCTATGATTCTATGATTCTATGAATAATTGCTATAAAGACAACCCTAGGAGAATGTCACCGTAAGTTGGATATGACTTGAAGGCAGATCACAACAGCCAAGGTAGAAACATAAAAATTACTTTCTATTTTCTATTTTACAGTTACTTTTAAAATAGCATTCAACCATAGAATTAAACCATTGTAAATGACAGAAAAGCAGAGGATAAAAGGAGTACAGCTCAGCACACTTAGAAAAGCCTTGTTCTTGTAAAACAGCCAGTCAGTTCCCAAAGGCCCATTAGAACAGAGGAATCCTTGCCTGCCAAGGAAAGCGGGCACAGAGGAGCCAGCCTCCCTGGCAAGGGACCCCGGGGGCCACGGCAAGACCCCTCTCACACTTTCCCAGGGGATTGAGAGAGGTGCCTCTCTGGAAGGCCTTGGGGCATAGGCAGTCTCCAAGCAAGTGGTGTGAACCATGGTGCTCACTGCAGCTACAGCACAAAGAACTAATGGTGCCACCACCTTGGATTTCTCTGTGCCTGAGAGGAGGGAGCCAGTGCGCTTATGGGCCTGGTTTGGAGGTGTGCTCTGCCATCTCTCCTGGCTCCCTTGCAACTATGTCTTCCGGGGTCAAATGCATCAAAGCAGGAGCTGAGAAGGGAGGTGTGCATCTCATAAGGCAGATGGCAATGCTGGTTGTCACAAAGCCACAGCACCTGCTAGCCGCCTGGCAGACAGTGTTCTCCTTTTCAGGTGTTGGCATCAGTCTAAAGCACCAAACAGCTGAGGTGCCTTTGGAAGGAAGGTCACAGCACTAAGAACCAGGAGAGGCCCCTTCATCCCACTTGCATCCCAGGGAGCCTGCTCAGCCCTCTCATCTCTCTTTCTCCCTTTTAAAAGCCCAGCTCCCATCTCAGCCTAAGGCAAGCGACAAGGGAAGCAGCCGCTTCCACTTCCCCAATTCAAAGGCCGGTTAGTTTCCAAATGGCACACGTTGCCCTCCAGGACAAAACTGACCTCGGAGATGATTTGCTGACCTTCTGCAAACCCCAGAACAATCCCTTCAAACATCCTGGGGACTTGAAAGTCATCCTTCCTGGGACCTAAAGGCCTGCCACTTGTGAACCAAGTAACAGAAGTGCCAGAAAAGGCACCCTGGCTGGCTTCTTCAAAGGTCAGAATACCACCTGGAGCAAATTCCCCATTTTGTTGCAGAGACAGCCACCTGGGTCCCCATGGCCCAGCCCCAAAAGGTGCCCATCTGTGGGGATGAGCCCGCATCACTGACTCTGGCCCCAGGACAATCTGGCTAGGATGGATCAGCAACCAGCCATGATGCTCAACTGAGCCACAGTTTGCCACCACCACTTATGCCAGTCCAGCTGCTTTTGACAGCTGGGTTTCCCCATGAAGTGTAATAATAAATAGCTAAGGGTGTTTTTTTTTTAGAAGCCTGGCACATTGCTGCTGTTCCCTCCCAAACAATACTAGGGTTTACTGGAGGGGGAGCATTGGCAGGTAAACCACCTTCCTAACCTCGACCTCCAGCTCTCTGGAGCAGAGCCCTTCTGGGAGAACCCCAGAGGAAGGGCGAGTGGGGGTCCAGGAGCCATAGGGAGCAATGAAGGACACTGCCAAGGGTGGGTGGCATTCCTGTCTCCCCACAGCTCCATGCCTATCACAGAGGCACAACCAAATGTGTGGCATCATTTTCTGATCTGGTTTGGGCTGACTTTCTCCACTGGGTTCTTTGCTGTCTTTGGAGATCCCTGGGGGGTCTGGCGAGCTGCTGTAAACCCCCCCTCCCCCTTGTGATGGAGTGTGGCTACAGACTGGCAAATTCCCCCTCCCAGAGCGCTGGCCCTTTCGTCAGCCCTTTTCCTGATGCACTGGATTGGCACAAGGGTCCTACAGTTCAAGTGAACCATTGCTGACGACTCTTGCAGAACCTTTGCAGAGTTCAGCTGAGTTCATGTAATTCCAGCATAACGCAAGGAGAGAAAGTATGACAAATAGATTTGATGAACAAATGTGGGAACAAATCCCACATTCCTGTCTGTTTTACAGGACTGAGGTCCCAGGATACTGGAGGGAGAAAGAGGCAGGGAAGCAAAGAAGATGCTGCAGCCCGGATCCTTCTGTCTGGGTTCCTGGGTTCAAGGGACAGGCAAGCAAGACGCCAGGAGACCTTAGCCCCCAAAGCAACAACAGCAGCTTATGTGTGTATGCCACAGTGGCCACTACAAAATATCACACACAGCAACCATACATTTCTCTAGACTACAACTTATTAACTTCTAAAAAGAGGGAGGCAAAACCTTAATAGGCCAGGCAGCAGACTTTAATCCGAAAGCAAATGCACCTGCCATTTCCTCTACAACATCGTGTCACCATTACTGTTTGTATGAAATTACTGTACTACAGACCTTTTGGGCAGCTACAGCAAAAGTAGCAAACTTAAGAGTAATGAGTGTAGGGCCCCCAAAGCAAATTCCGCCATCTTGAATTCAGGGAAGCTTTGGGTAGCTGCTCCGTGGCACATGGGACCTAGAGTGCCACGTCTGCTTCTCGTAGGTGGCATTTACCTTGGAAACCTAAGCTTTTGCAGATTGCCACCCGCTGCCCCAGAAGAAGGCAGTATAATATTCAAGCCCAAGGCACAGGATGATGTCCCATCTGCCCAAGTAAGTCTGTCTCATCTACAAAACCCAAACAGAACAACCAAAGGGTTCTGGCAAAAACTGTAAGGGAATAACAGCACCTGGAGCAAAAACACAATGTAGTATCTAAAAGGGTAAAATGTTGTCTTTATTAATAGAATTGTTTATCATTGCCAAAGGGAAAAAAGGGGGGCTTTTCTCCACCCTTTCTGTTGTTTTATTGGCTTTTCTCCAGGGTTTAGTTTCTCTGGCTTTGTATTTTGGATATTTTACTCAGCATTTTACAGATCTTCCGGTGGGGTAATTTTACCCTTTTAGATACTACATTGTTTTTTTTGCTCCAGGTGCTGTTATTCCCTTACAGTTTTTGCCAGAAGCCTTCGGGTGTTTTGTTTGGTTATTATCTTGGTTTTTTTTCGGTTATAGGGATTTTGGTTGGTTTGGTTCATCTACAAAACCCCACATATCCCCAGAAGCAGGGACAATGGGGAGGAGGGACCGATGGAGCAAGAAAGGAAGATGAGGAGTGTGGGGGAAGCATAATGCCATCTCTGGGGCTCTGGGCTCCCTCTGCCCAACATTTGCTCCACTGCGTCCAGTGGGAACATGCTACTCTTTCATGGACACTGCCTTCCCCAACCAAGAACTTGTTTTCTTTTTCTCAGCTCATCCCCCCCCCCAAAAAAAAAGCTGGAAGCTGCATGTACTCAAGCCCTTTCCTTGAGTGATGGAGGCCCTGACCTGCCACCGGGAAGCGCATGGTGCAGAAAGCATTTGCAGGAATGGACCATGCCAGGAGGCTTTCCAGGGCAGCCTTTGGGGAAGGGGAGTTTTCTGTCCAAGAGGGCAAGGGGGTCAGAGGGCAGCTCCCAAGCTCTCCTCACAAGGACATGAAATTGGGCCAGATATGCAACTGGAGGCCAAGAGGCTTTGCCTTTCCCTGTCCTTGTGTTTCGACATAACCAAGGAGGAGACTGGGCCACCGTTAGCCCCAGGGGACTCTGCCTCCGTCTTCACCCACACAAGTCCCTCATTGACTCTTGCCCCCCCCAAAAAAGAAAGGAGAGAGTGACACCTACAGGCAGCTGGGGGCTCTGCCCTTGTAGGCGGCCATGGGCTGCCTTCTGAGACCACCGGATGGACAGAAAGACGGACAGGATGGCCCTCCATTAGCTTAGCCTGAGGGACTTTTGCTGCCGCATTCACAGGGACCTCTGCCAGGCCCGCCTCATGCCCCACTGATCAATGGCAGGCTCCTCTCCCCAAGCCACAGCCAGCCACAGGTTTTGGTGACAGCCCTGGTGGCCACAGACACTCTTGGCGCCTGGCTCGTTTCTCCCCTGGCACACACACCTGCCAAGAGCATGGCACACCAGGGGGCGGGTGGCAGGTGGGCACTCACACCAGGTTTCAGCATGAACTTTAAAGGAGTCACTTAAGGTGCTGAACCCCTTTTAAAGACAGAAGCACCTTGGACAGCTCCTTAGAAGTTCAGGTTAACCCTGGCAGTGGCCTCATTGCCCCACAGCCTCCCCAGCTGCACCTCCACTCTTACTCAAGCCTTGGGCCTTAGTCACTCATAGTCCGGCTGGCAAGAACAGCTTATCCAGACACCAGACCCACCAAGACAACCTGACCTTTTGGCTGACCCAGAAAGTGCAGTCCTGGGGGCAAAGGGGGGCCAAGCCACCCAGCCAGAGTCTGAAAGCAGCTGGAGGGAAACTGAGTCCAGAAGCAATCTGGGTCTGTGGCTCCAGGCAGCTGGGGCTGCTGCAGGGAGGCAAGAGGCATTGTGGAGGTATGGCTCCTTCCCCAGGATGGCCTTTGGGATGGCAGGGACAGAGGGGGCAAACCCTCTTGAAGCTCCCAAAGGGATCCGTGCTGCCAAGTAGTCACACCAGTTGCTCCCAAAATCAGTGGCTAACATGCCAACCATGCCCCTCAGGTGGGCAAAGGGCCCCTCTTCCCTGGCTAGGAATGCCCCATGGAGCAGCCTCCAGGACCACATCTGGTTCCTTCAAGGCAGGGCTTGGGGGCCCTAGTCTTTTGGCAAAGGAGATGCCTGGCTCACCCTATTCCTTCTCCAGCAGCACTCAGGGAACGATTTATGGAGGAGACAGGGTTGCACAAGGATGGAGAGGGTGGGCGGTGATAATTGCATGGCTTCCACAACAGGGACACTCAGCTGCTAAATTTAAAGCACCAGCAACTTCTGAATAAAGTTCCTGCGATCATCATCATCATCATCATCATCATCATCATCATCATCATCACAGAAGCTTGAGGTCGTTGTTGTCATCATCCTCAACGCCAGGCACATCATGAGCCCATAGCTCCACCCCAGGCACCCTCCCAGGATGGATTCTTCTGAATGGCAGAGAGGAGGAGAAGAGCCGGGCTGCCTTCCAACTGGCGCCAGCTCAGGATGCCTCATCTCTCTGGGGTTGCACAATTTGGCCACCGTGGCACACTCCTTCCCTGTGGCTATGTGACCCATGGGTTTCTCCTTCTCCAAGGAGCTGCTTCCTTGCTGTTCACAAGTGGAGCAGACCACCCTTGAGGAGAAAGGACCACTTTGCGTCTGATCAGATGCCGAGTGCAACGGGGCTGATGGAAAGCAACAGCCAGGAGCCACGCATGGATAGAGCATGCCAGTCTAGATACCCAGCGCTCCTGTCCTTGTTGCATCATCCATAGGAGCCAAGAAAGACACACATGGCCCAAACATGGCATCTAGAGGCCAAACCAGCACCAAAATCCTGCCTCTGAGGATTAGGAAAGACCAACCTGGGCCCAGGTGAGAAGGGGCACCTACAACAAGGGAGGGTCCCCAGTCTACCAGCCTCCAAACCCAACCCAGAAAACCCAGTTTCAATCCAGCCCCAGCATCCCAGGCACCAAGAGACCACCCAACCTGGCACCTTGCAGAAACAATCCTGTTTTCCTTTACCTGCAGCAGGTGGAAACCACAGAATCCGGCTCTGCAGAAGAAGCCAGTTGGACGAGGCTGAGCCAAAACCATCCACTCCCTTCCAGCCTCAGTTTCACCGTTGTTGTCAAAACACACACACTTAAAATTGCAATGCAAAGCACAGTGAACTAGGCATCCCCAGTCAATGGGGGCCCAGAACTTAAATGCTAGGATTTGGCACAACTGCTGGTTTCAATGCATGTGTGCACACAAAACAGGGCAAATGTCAAAAGTCATGAAACTGGTTCAGCCCAGCTAAACCCGCTACTAACCTTACCCCAACCGGACCCTCCTTCCTGTGCAAACACAGTTCCAGATGCAACCCCTTGGAAGGAAGGAAGGAAGGAAGGAAGGAAGGAAGGAAGGAAGGAAGGAAGGA